>NW_028274809.1:14652878-14955909 GCF_037043125.1 Eumetopias jubatus
TCCATGCAGTGGTAGCCCTCTAGGGAAGGGAATTCCAGTCCTTGATCCATGCTGCACTAGATGAGGATGTAAAAGAGTGGTGCTACTCTGAAGTAGGAGGCACATTCTCAAACTGGGTCCCTCCTGACAACATCTCTCAACCAGACTATTTATGTTTGTTGTCCCAAGTCTTGTTTTTGATTTTAGAGAGGTGGGGCTAGGGGAGGGGCAGGAGGAGAGTGAGAATCCCAAGCAGGCTCAAACCCAGCACAGAGCCCATATAGGGCTCAAGCTCACCACTCTGAGATCATGACCTGAGCTGAAATCAAGAGTCATGTGATCAACCCACTGAGCCATCCAGGCACCCCCGTCTTGTTTGTAAACTGCAGATGAACTGTGGTGATATTTTTGTAGAACTAAAGTTTTATAATTATTAAATTGTCTTTTCATTGATTTTGCAGCTAACAGAACAAGAAGTAGAAACAATATTGGATAAGGCAATGGTCCTTTTTAGGTTTATGCAAGAAAAAGATGTATTTGAACGTTATTATAAACAACACTTGGCAAGAAGACTTCTCACAAATAAAAGTGTTTCTGATGACTCTGAAAAAAATATGATATCTAAGTTAAAGGTAAGGTGTATATAAGCTGGAATGATGCGCCCCTACTAATGTTTATCACATGGTTGAACACCACAACATGTGATGAGAAAATATTTAATTGATTTAAAATGCTTATTTCTATAAGTTAATAAAGCTGGATTGTTTGAGCGGGTTACACTTAGATTTGTTTATGTTCTGGGACATTCAGAGTTTGGAATTTCTCTTGCTGTGGCAGGATACATTCATGGAGATCTGGGGGAGGATTAGTGCAAGGGGAATAGGAAAGGGAGTGTTACCATTGAGTTTCATTTCACAAAGTGTGGGCCATGGACCACCTGTACTGGTATCACCTGAGCTGCCTATTAAACACGTAGTGTTGGTCCATACCTTTAATGAGGTGTATTGGGATCTCCAAAAGAGTCTGTGAACCTGCATTTTAAAATAAAATCCATGGGTTACTCTTAAACACACTGAAGTTTGGTAGCCACAGGCATAGAGCAGCTATTGGAAAGATGGAGAAAGGATGTCAGTTACGTGGAAGAGTTTATTTCTTTGTATATTTGCTCATAGAAAAATCCATTGTTTATTTGTGTATGTTTGCGGTTTTCTTCCACAGACTGAATGCGGATGTCAGTTCACATCAAAACTGGAAGGAATGTTTAGGGATATGAGCATCTCAAACACAACTATGGATGAATTCAGGCAGCATCTACAGGCAACTGGGGTAAGATTCTCCATTAATTTCTCCTTAGGTGTGTGTGTCTATGTGAAGTCTTTTGTAATGGGCACTTTTCATCCATGTTAAACTGAACTGGTGTCATTTCTTTAAATGGTATTAGTGGCAACATTTGTATTGTCTTGTGTGTACTTTAAAAATTATTCTCCCCCATATTAGCCCCTTTTTTAACTATTAATGTTAAAATATTTTTTCCTTATTCTCCCAAAACTTAGTTTATCCTCTCCGCTTGAGGGAATGTGCTGAAAACTTAATAGATAGAGTGATTCCACTGTTATAACCATTATAGATTGTGGAAAGAAGACAGGGCTTGGGCAAGCTTGCTGAGTTTAGTACTCTTCCTCTCACTTTATCCCCCAGGATTGTGTGATCTTTAGAATCATTACCTGACCTTCCTGTTTATACTTCAATATTCTCATCTGTAAAATCAGCATAAAGGGGTCTGACGTTTTTTACGTCATATGTGTTATAAGTATGGTTTTGTGCTGTGACTCCCAGAAGGCAGTAAAGCTGCAGCTTACATGGCTTTGGAGTCTGATGGGTTTTTGTGAGGATTTAATGAAGTTCAGAATTTTTTTTCTTTTTTTCTTTGTTTTGTTTTGTTTTGTTTTGTTTTTTACTGTTTTTCAACTTTACCTTAAGTTGAGAGAACTCCACAGGTTTTCTTTAAGAGTTTGCTTTCTCAAGTGACCATATACAACTGTATAATTAAGACCTGTAACAGCCACTTAAAAAATTTGGAGGTTATGCCTCTGATTTTCTTCTCTCTCTCTTTTTTTTTTTTTTGAGAGAGCATGCAGGGCAGGGGGAGTTGGTTGGGAAGGGCTGAGGGAGGGAGAGAATCTTAAGCAGGTTCCATGCATGGAGCCTGACAGGGGGCTGGATCTCACAACCCTGAGATCATGACCTGAATTGAAACAAGAGTCGGACGCTTTGGGCGCCTGGGTGGCTCAGTTGGTTAAGCGACTGCCTTCAGCTCAGGTCATGATCCTGGAGTCCTAGGATTGTGTCCCGCATCGGGCTCCCTGCTCAGCAGGGAGTCTGCCTTTCCCTCTGACCCTCTTCCCTCTCGTGCTCTCTATCTCTCATTCTCTCTCTCTCAAATAAATAAATAAAATCTTTAAAAAAAAAAAGTCGGATGCTTAACCAACTGAGCCACCCAGGGTGCCCCCATTCCTTTAATATTTAGATACGAAACCATCACTTATACTGCTCCCAGTCTCATCACAGACAGATTATGTGAAAATACCTAATTCTGTAGAAATGGACATTTAGGTTATATATATATGTTAAGGCATTCTGACTCAGAGGGACTTCTGGTCTCTCCCCATTGTAAATAGTTATGATTTGCCTCATAAAGTTTATTGTGGAGAAGGGCTGAGAGCAGGAAAGATACAAGTGTGTGACAAATAGAAATTTTGTTGGGCATGAACTGAATAATGTGGTTATCCTAGATAACTCTTTTCCTTTTTTAGATTGTTTATAGAGATTTGTGCTTGATTCTGATACATTAATATATTTTCATGCAATAGAATTATTTTTTTCTGTTTATTTTTTTCTTCCACTAATTCTACACATATTGAGTGCTATAGGGATATAATCTGGTCTGAGTAAATATTTTGTTGAAATAAACCATCTGTAAGAGGAATGTTCCTGGGTGGGTTCAACACTCTTTCTATATAAGTGTCTAATTAATTACCTTGTCTGTGATCGGTGAAGGTCTTTTGATAAGAAAATTACGATCTTTACTCTTGACCACTTTGTTGCTGTTGTTCATTTTAAAAAGGGGGAGGGGGCTAGTTGAGCATGATGATTTTATCAGATCCTGTTATTTTTGGTTATAAAGTTTGTGAATTTTTCATTTATTTAATAATTCAAATATCTCTCGCACTCTGTGGTAGAATATTTGTTTAATAATTTGTTAACTGCAGTGAGAGTACTTACCAAGATGCTCAGAGTTACATATCTGCTAATCTGGTTGCAGTTTCCACTTACTGTAAGGCCATTATTTGCCTGCAGTTACTGGCTTTTTTTAATTGTTTATGCTAAGGATCTTAAGCTTTAAGTCTTCCTAAGCCTTAATCTACATTAGAAAGATTTGATGAAAAGTGGCAAAATTATCAGAACAAATACTGAGCTTTCAAAATCTTTGAGCCCTTTTAAAATATCACCAATCCTCAAGCAGACCTTCTCTAACTTTAAGTGCTCTTGGCCTATTGAAATCTATCAAGACAGTGGCTCTTCCGTTTACTTTTAGAAGTAATATATTGGGGTGCCTGGGTGGCTCAGCCATTAAGCGTCTGCTTTCGGCTCAGGTCATGATCCCAGGGTCCTGTGATTGAGTCCCGCATCCAGCTCCCTGCTCAGCGGGAAGCCTGCTTCTCCCTCTCCCACTCCCCCTGCTTGTGTTCCCTCTCTCGCTATGTCTCTCTCTGTCAAATAAATAAATAAAATCTTAAATAAAAAGAAGTAATATAACAAGTGCTCTCTTAAAATTCAAATAATACTTGTATATTTTATTTAGATAAAAATTATTATGCTTAAGGAAAATTTAAGTGTTTGCCCGTTTTTTCCTGTGTTTTTATTTTAAAAACTGGGACGGGGCAGGGAAACCAGGCTTGCTATTACATTTCTGTTTATTTATATCGGCAAGTCATACCCTATTCCAGCAGACTTTTCTGATATCTCAGTCTCTGTATACTTGTCCCTGTCATGTACTGTCTTTGAATATAAGTTGAATGTCTTCAAAACACTGCTAAAAAAGCTATAGGAAGACGATTTAGAAACCAGTAAAGCAATAGTTCTTTGAGTTTCTTTGTTTTTTGTTTTTTTTTTCCCATTTAACAAATATCTAGCAAATAAAAGTGCTTTCCATGCCAAGCATTGTTTGGGCACTGGATAAAAAAGCAGAGAATGGAAGAGACTTCATTCCCTTCCATGATGGAACTTCCATTCTAATCTGGGAGACAGATGACAAATAAGATAAGCAAGCATATAGCACCTTAGCTGGTGATAGGTGATATATATGGAGGAAATCTATAGTGGCAAAGTGGTCAGGGAAGTCTTCCTTTAAAAACTGACGGTTTGAGGAAAGATTTGAAGATTAGGGAGCAAGCCATGTGAGTACATGGGAGAAAGGAGAAAAGACTTTATTGTCTTGGGTGGATTAAACCAAGTTGTGACACCATTACTGCCACTTGAAAATGCACCACTCCCACTGCCAACCTCTGGTCATCGTCTCAGAGTCTCTCCTGTGACCCTCTCTCCTCTAAGGCATCTAAGATTACTAATTCAACCTGTTTTTTTTGTGTTTTTTAGGATTTTCTTTCCTTTTTTCTTTCTTTTTCTTTTTTCTTTTCCTTTCCTTTCATTTTCCTTTTTCCTTTTTCCTTTCCTTTCCTTTCCTTGACAGAGAGAGAACATGAGCCAGGTGAGGGGCAGAGAGAGAAGCAGACTCCCCTCTGAGTAGGGAGCCCGAAGTGGGGCTTGATCTTGGACTCTGGGATCATGACCTGAGCCGAAGGCAGCCATTTAACCTTGACTGAGCCACTCAGGCTCCCCCACCGCGACCCCAGTTCAACTTCTTTAAAATTGAGTAGTCATTGGGCGCCTGGGTGGCTCAGTTGGTTAAGCGACTGCCTTCGGCTCAGGTCATGATCCTGGAGTCCCGGGATTGAGTCCCACATTGGGCTCCCTGCTCAGCAGGGAGTCTGCTTCTCCCTCTGACCCTTTCCCCTCTCATGCTCTCTCTCTATCTCATTCTCTCTCTCAAATAAATAAAATCTTTAAAGAAATAAAAATAAAATAAAATAAAATTGAGTAGTCATTTAGTAGATACTTGTGAAGAATCTGAGTGTGGTATATTCTTGATATTTATCAAGTTTAGCCCTCTCTTTTAAAAAATCTGTATCATGAATCCTCCAGGTTAGATAAATATGGAAAAATGGTTAGAACAAGCTGTGAATATCAATAATAAAGGTAATATTTCACCCTGAGGAATTCCTATTAATGTGCTTTCTAGTTTTCTTAAAAATTTATGTATAAAGAAGATAATATCTAACCATGACAGTAATGATAGCGTCTGTTTTGTAGAGGTGGTTATCCACTATCCAGCATCTGTAGAGTGCACTGTGTAGAACTGGATCTACAGTGTCCTATGCAGAGGTTGTTAAAATAAGAACTACATGTGAAAACATGAAAGTTTTGATCAATGTAGTTGAAATGTGAACAGGATTAGTAGAAATAGGTTGTTAAGATGATAAAAATATTTAAAAGCTGAGATGTGAAAGATTAATATTCTTCAGATGAAAGATTTAGAGTTCTCTCTAAAATGATACTGATAGGGCCTGTTGACATTTTATCTGAAAAACCTTAAGGGCCAAAACTTCACTCCTCTCAGTGACACCAGTAAGACGTTGTTCGTGTACTAAGAACTCTCCTTTGGTCATTATTTTAAAATGGGCGTCTTAAGCAATAATTATAGATATTTGCCAGGATAGTTAAAATTTGGAAAACACTGATCTAATCTTTAAGAAGGTAAGTTTTATTTGCTGGATATTGGACATGGAGCTAACTACTTGGATAACTCTAACCCAGTGTCTATATGGAATGGAAAACAAATCCTAGTTAATTTGAGGGGGACATCTTTTTTATCTTCTACACAGGTATCTTTAGGTGGTGTTGATCTCACAGTCCGGGTGCTCACGACAGGTTATTGGCCCACTCAGTCAGCCACACCAAAGTGCAACATCCCACCAGCACCAAGACATGCTTTTGAGATATTCAGAAGGTAAACATAGATCAAACTTTGTGTTTGTAAGTACAAATAATTGTCCAGAGTTGAAATAAACTTGAGCAATAGTGTCCCTGATTAAGGATGAATCTACTTCATGTTCAAAAGGAAAAATTGTTCTTTATGCTTTTTAATATGTAAAAATGAGTTGCATAAACTCTCTGGAGAGGATTGTTTTCCATGCTTAGGAGTGTAGTTTGCATTGTTGCTGTCTGCCTCTGGCTTAGAGCAAATTGATGACTGGGTTACTATGGAGAAAAGTGATCTTATGAATAGTAGCAGCTGAGCGGCAGGCCAAGGGGCAAAGTATACTAATAGAAACTAACATTTCCCTTATACATAGATGCTTGTTAAGGGTTGTTATCCTGTAGTTTATAATTCCAAATGTGTAAATTACATGATTTTCTAAAACCTGGTTTGATTTGCTAAAGGTTTTACTTAGCCAAACACAGCGGTCGACAGCTTACACTCCAGCATCATATGGGTTCTGCAGATCTCAATGCCACATTTTATGGACCAGTTAAAAAGGTAAATATTGATAGTTTGGGAACATACTTACATTAAGTAATTTAAAGTTAGTTTATAGAATTGATTTCTCATTTTTGTTGACCTGGGTAAATTATGTATTTCTCTTATTTTTCCTACTCAGTTAAAATACTCAAAAAGGGAAACTGGCTTTAGCTTCTATTCTCTCAGTTGCTAGCTTCATTGGTCAGTATGAAGACCCTATCCAGTAGCCTAGCCTTCCTTCAGGCATATATAATAAGACAGTATTGCATAAGATAATAAAATGTAAATTGATTTGAGAGCATACAAAGCTGTGAGTCCCTTTTCAAAATTCTCAGTCTTTTATAATCCTTATTTCCAGTAGATCAAAACCAGGAAAATTAACACAAGATCTTGTGAGATACACAAAATATTAATAAAGTGATTAAAATTAGCAAGGCACTAGTGAATTGCCTTCGTTTAAAAAATGTAATTTCTTTCTTATATTGAAAATTGTGAGGTTTAGACTAATCATTTACTTTCATTGCTTGGGTGTAAATCAAATCAAAGTCATTTGCCTTCAAATAGAAAAATAATAAAAAGCTTTTAGAGAAATGTTAAGGAAAAATATTCAGGTTGTTATTTAGGCAGCAAATAAAAGTTTTATATTTTAATAATAGTGCTACTGGTTTTATATGTCACTGTTGTCCTAACACTTTTTTTTTAATATTGTCAATGTCTACACATACTCTGATTTTTATATTTAATTGAAATGGGAAGTATTCTTTACAATTCATTTACTTGAATAATGTTTGACACTATTATATATTTGAGTGTAGTGGGAAAGGTAAGGATATTAAAAACTCGGCTTTTAATTGCTTTTTGTTTTAGAGTGGATTTTTTCCTAAATAATCATGTTTTCTTTCAGAGTTTTATTAAACAGATCAGTGGGTTTTAAAAACAGTTCATATGTTAATTACTGAAGACTTAAATTTCTATTTTGTACTTAAGTCAAGTCACAGAGCAGGAACAGGCCTAAGGATGGCAGAGATTTTTCCCTCCATCCTGTGCTGTTATTTGATCTCTTGCTGTGATCAGACCACACAGAAGGAAACCCCTGCTACTTTTGGGAGCTTGTAAAATGACAGTGTTGTCTTTTAAGTCCATTATCCCATTGTGTACTGTTAAAATAATTTTAGCTATAACTATAAGGCATTGTTGATTCATTATTTGCTCAGATACATTAAAATGTTCATAATGGGGAAAAAAGGACAGTCCTTAAGTAATGACTTAGCGTGCCTGTGTGTAGGTGTGTACACAGACCCATACACAGACCCATGTTTTAAGTGACAATTGCCTTTTTATGTAGGAATAAGTTATGTAGTTTTGCTAAGTGGAGAGTTGGATATTACAGTGCTTGTCTTTGAAAAGCATACAGTTAAAGTTATCAGGAGATAATTTTATCTTGCTTATATTTCTTAAAAAATGAAACAGGAAGATGGATCCGAAGTTGGTGTTGGAGGGGCACAAGTAACTGGCTCTAATACACGGAAGCACATATTGCAGGTCTCCACTTTCCAGATGACCATATTAATGCTCTTTAATAATAGAGAAAAATACACGTTTGAGGTATGGGTTGATTATATAAATTTTAAGCATTTGTATTGTTTCTGATTCTCACCTGTTACTGGAGTCTTTCTTACTTGAGTAACCTTTAAAGTTATTATTTGAGTACTATTATTGTTGTTGTTATTAAGTAACCTTTGAGTACCATTAGAGAAAACAGCATAAAACTGGGCTATGGAACTGTGTGAACACCATACACATATTGGGTCACATTTCATTTAGTTTGTTAAAAATCAACTTTATTGAAGCAAAAGTTTTACATGATAAAACATGTCCCATCTAAGTGCATAATTTGATGAGTTTTAACAGCTCTGTGAACCTGTTTAAATGCCATCACAATCAAGGTACAGAATATTCCCCCCTAAATTTTTATCTTCCTTTACATTCAGTTCCCTCCCCTTGCCCTCAGACTGCTGGTGATTCGCTTTATATCGCTGTAGATTAGTTTTGCCTTACTAGAATTTCAGATAGTTGGAATCCTAGAATATGTGTTGCTGTTGTCCGATTTCTCTCACATACCACATATTTTTGAGATTCACCCTGTCAGTGTGTGTATAGTTTCAGTAGTTCATTCCTTTTTATTGCTGAGTTATACTCATATATATGGATTTACAACGTTTTCTTTACCCATTCACCTATTGATGGGCTTTTGGGTTGTTCCCAGATTTAGGCTGTTAGGAATAGAGATACGTTGAACTTCTTAAGAGACCCAGACTGTGTCCCAAAGTGCTGTGCTATTTTACATTCCTGCCAGCAGTGTAGGAGAGTTACAGTTGCCCCACATCCTCTACAAAATTTAGTAGTCTTTTAATTTTAACTGTTTAACTTGGTGTGTGTCATTTTATCTCATTGTGGATTTGATTTGCCTTTCTTGACTGTAAAGATGTTGAGCATCCTTTCTGTGTTCCTTTGCCACTTATATGTCTTGTTTGGTGAAGTGTCTGTTCCTATCTTTATTGGGTTGTTTAAAAGCTTTTTATAAATTTTGGATACAAATCCTTTGTCAGACCTATGTGCTGTGAATATTTTCGGTCTGTCATTTGCCTTTCCATTTTCCTTAAATGACATTTTTTTGAAGAGCAGAAGTTTTCAATATTAAAAAAATCGAGTTGCCATTTCTTCCCTTTTGTAGCTCATGCCTTTGATACCCTAGCTCTAAGAAATTATTGGTTACCCTGAGGTCGCAAAGATTTTCTTCTGATTTTATTCTAAGTGGCTTTTTAGTTTTAGCTTTCACATTTAGGTCTATGATCAGTTTCAGGTTAATTTTTTTATGTGGTTAAGATTAAGGGTTAAGAATTATTTCCCCTCCTTGGGGTGGCTGGCTGGCTCAGTCATTAGAACATATGACTGGATCTCAGAGTCATGAGTTCGAGCCCCATGTTGGGGGTAGAGTTTACTTTAAAAAAATTAAAAATAAAGATTTATTTTCCCCCACACACAGATAGTCAATTGTTCATTCCATCATCATTTGTCAAAAAGATTATTCTTTTCCCTTTAAATTACCTTGGCACCTTTATGAAAAAAATCAGTTGACCGTATATGTATGGGTCTGTGTCTACACTCTGAGCTATTTCATTGATTTCTACGTCTATCCTTAGGCTAGTTTTACACTACCTTGATAGTGTCAAATTTCCTTTTGTATACCCATCTTTTTTTTCTTTCCTCCTTTAAGTCCTTTGATTACATTAAATTCATTTGGTCTTTTCCCTTACCTTTAATTGGGTACATTGGAGTTGAAATAAAGATCATGAGATTCTTAAGTTTAAATTTAAGATAAAGAATTAATACTTTGAACAGCTGTAAAATTACTGCCATATTTATACTTAGTTGAAAGTCCGTTTTCAGATACAGGTGAACATAGAAATAAGTTAAAGTTTGAAATTTAGAGTAAAATTAAATTGTAGGCCTATTTTAATACCTACCTCTATACTTCCATTTATGTAATAGATATAATTAAGAAATGAACATTTTTATGTGATACACCTCAAGGAAATGTTTTGAAACCCAGGTGTTTTAGGTCAGTGACTAAGTCAAGAGATTTTGCTCTTATCTGTTTCCAGATATGTCTTACCTAGGGAGTAACCTTAATTGTCAAGCACAAGTTATATGTGATTTAGTCCCAAGGATATTGATTAAGCAAGTATTGAGTACTCTCCTGAAGTTGTAAGCCTCTTCACACAGAGGTGGAATTAAATCATCTCTAACAGCTTGAATGTTTTAATCTGCAGCTGCCATGGGTAATATATTTTAAGCAAAATAAACTGCTTGATAAATGCTAATGTTGGTTTTCAGAGTCCTCCTTTGTAAAGACCTGGTGAAAATAATGGGAGAAACAAAAACATAATCTAATTTTCTAAAGCTGTTGTTAGAATTACTAGTAATTGTAGTGGTTCAGGCTTACTTTTCCCTTTCCCCACCAGCTTGGGATCACTAAGGCTAATGAGCATCATTACGTAGAGGGTAAAATTAAGCAGAAAATTCCTCTGATATTTCACATTTTAGCTAAGTCACAAACCAGATGCCTCAGTGTAAATGGCATATGTAGGATGCTCTTCCTGTGGCTCCCAAAGCCTTCTGGCTGCTTGCATCTTGAACCAGGGGCATTGTGAGAAGGCACTTCAAGTTGGTACTCATACCATGTATTTCATTGTACTCTGCTGTGTAAGTTGTTATTAGCTGGCTCTTTTACAGAAATCATCTCCACAAATTGGAGAAGATAGTTAAAAGTATTTAATACTTTTTAAAAGGAAGCTGATTACTTCAACATTGTTTATGAGTTCAGTAAAATGGTGTATTACTTATTTAATGCTACATAACACATCTTAAAACCTAGGGGTTAAAACAACCACTAACAATTTATTCTCTCTCCTGGTTTCTGTGGGTTAAAGATTCAGGTGGGGCTTGGTTGAGTAGTTTTGGCTCAGAGTTTCTCATGAGGTCGTGAAGATGTCAGCTGGGGCATCAGGCATCTAATGTTTGTCTGGGGCTGGAAAACACACTTCTAAGCTATTGGTATACTCTTCCTTCCACAGGGCTGACAAGTTCATTTCGCCTGTTGATAAAGAGGTCTTAGTTTTTCTTCACATGGGCCTTAACCACATGATTGTCCTTGCGTCCTGGTGGCTAATTCTCCTCCCTAAAGCAAGCCATCCAAGAGACCCAGGCAGAACCTGAAGTGCCTTTATGACCTAGCCTTAGAAGTCACGTATTGTCACTTTCGGATTTTCTTGATCACCCAAGTCAGCCCTGATACGGTGAGGGGATCACACAGGGGTAAAACATACCAGGATCATTACAGGCCATTTTGGAAGCTGCCTGCAAAAGGTGGCATTTATTCATAGTGTCACATTCATCCACAGTAGTAGCTTTTTCCTTTTTTTATGTATTTCTTTAATTAAAAGAAGTTTGTATTATTTAAAACAGCTAAAATCAGGACAGAGTGGTAGTCTATAGCTTGGGTTATTATTAACTAGCATTTGGTTTTTGAAAGAGATACGGGTATTAATACATATTTTTCTGAATGTTCTTTATTATAGTTCTTAAATTTTTCTGAGGAAGAGTCTGAAGTATAAAAACTAATTATGGACAATAGCAAAATTAATGTCAGGCAGTAGAATAAGAAAGTGATCAAACAACAGTGATAATTGATATTTCATTAAGTTACAACAATCATTAGTGACGTAATTTCACATCATATAAAGGAAAATGGTTGGAAGTACAAGGTGAAATAGACAATTCACAATCATAGAAGTCCCTCACAGATGTACTGACTGACCAAACAATAAAAAAGAAGATATAGAAGATTTCATAATTAGCAAATTAAAATTGAAGGCTTTACAGAGAACTTTGAACTCAGAAACAAAATACCCAGATTGCTCTTGGGAAATATCTGAGGCTGGCATAACCTTACTACTAAAAGTGAACAAGGAGACTACAAAAATGAAAAAGCTATAGGTTATTCAACGTTAAATGCACAAATCTTAAATAAAATATTAGCATGTCCTATTCAGCAGTGTATTGAAAGAATGATTCAGTGTGTCCAAATAGGATTTATTCCTTTAATACAAAGAGGAAATTTGTTAATATAGTTAAGATTTTACTATATAATAAGTTAACTGACCACATGCTGTCTTGCCACACATTTCAAGAAGACCAATTAATGATTTCTACAGATGTACAAAAAGCATTTGTAGAAGTCAGTCTTCGTTTCATATTTCCAGGATATATGGGGAACCCTTAACCACCTAACAATAGAATGAAATGCCTTTATTGTCATATGGATATATCTCATGAGAGACCTAAGCAAGCAGTAGTTAGTAGTAAAATATTAGACCCCTTCCCATTAAAGTTAGGAACAAGCTTTAGGATATCTGCCCTTATTACTGTTAACTCAGTATTGTTTTATAAGTCCTAACTAACCAAGAAAAAAAAAAAGTTTTATAAAATATCTGGAGTTGACAAAATTTGTAGACAGTGTGTAATCATCTGAGAACATTGAGGAGAGTTCATTTGAAAAATCAACTTTTCTATAAATCAGAGTTAATCAGAAAATGAGATGAGGAAAGTTATATTCTAAATAAGAATCATAATCTCCCTAGGCATCGTTCTAACAAGAGAGGTAGAAGACTTCCAGCAAAAGGGCAATAAAAGCAAAAGAATATGAAAGGGCAAATGTGCCCAGATAGGAAATTACATGTTATAGAGGAGGTATTCCATTTATGTTTAACATTAATACCACTGTCTGAATGGCCATGTTCGTGTACATACATTTGTATTGGTATTCCTGTGTGTGTATGTAGATATGTAGGAAAAGTCATAAAGAATGCACACCGAATTGCAATAGTCACCTCCGGGAATGATCTGTAATTGTAAAATATCACCTAAGAAGGTATTTCTCGTTCTTTGAATATGATTAAGCAATAGCATATGTAAATAAGTCACCTTTAGCATGTACATTAATAATTATAATCAACATTCTAATAACAGCACCTATTTAACTTGCTGGAATTAACATTTATAGCATTTGAAATGGCTAACATAGGTAGACATACAGAGATCATTTGAGGCGAAGGACTGTGCCTCATCATCACTAAATTCACATTTCTCTCAATCCTCACTTACCTGACAGTCCTTTAGAGCAACTTGAGCTTTTGCTCAGATTTGTGAGAGAGAGAATGACTCTCCAGATCAGTTACATAATCAATGTCCCCATCTTCATGCCCATTCTTCCTGAGCTGCTTTTGAGAAAGAAATAGCTCTGGATAGTAAATCAGAGTGATATATCCTACCGTGAAGACTTTGTGGCATCATACATCCCTGTAGACGTGTAGGAACTAAATCATATACGTGTGCAATTCTCATAATGTCCTATGGACCTAAGAGGCACATAATGAACCAAAAAATTACACATTCATTCTTTACCATACTGCTTTTTTTTCAGTATTACATTTTATTCATACCATGATATGTTGCAAAAATTATCACCTGCACTTCAAAACAGATTTCTTAACTGTTTTTCATGTTTTTCTAGAATTATCAGGTTTTAACTTTTTTTTCATTTGGTCAGAGAGGCAGTAAATACAGTCAGCTTGGATTATAAATTTTGATTGTATGATAGAAGGCCTTAGCTCAGGCTCACTTTGCTGCTTTCTATGAAGGAAGTTGCTGAGCAGAAGTAGTGTGGATCAACTTGGGAGGAAGATTGTAGAGTATTTCTAAAATTAGCAGTCCTATGTTGGTTAACACTTTATTTTTACCTAAATATTAAAGCAGGTCAGTAATAATCTCTGCTGGATGACATTTTTAGACCAGGCCCTGTATCTTCTGAAACAAAAGTACATGTCTTTTCAATGTTTTGTAATTTGAATCACCTTTTTCTCTATAGTTTCTCCCAATAAGTGAGATTTTAGTGAAGGGTCCTAATTCTTTGTTGTAAAGGGAGTTCTTTGTTGTAAATTATCTCTTTAATACCTCTCTCTAACTCCTTCCTGCTTGGTCAGGTTTTTACTAATTAACTAATATGTAATCTTTCAGAAAGTCTTAATTATGTCAATCTGATGGAATTTCAGGAAATTCAACAAGAGACGGATATCCCTGAAAGAGAACTTGTTAGAGCTCTGCAGTCCCTCGCCTGTGGTAAACCAACACAGCGGGTTCTTACAAAAGAGCCCAAGTCCAAGGAAATAGAAAACGGCCACATATTCACAGTTAACGATCAGTTCACATCCAAACTACACAGAGTCAAGATTCAAACAGGTATCTGGAATTATATGTTTCCTCTTAGAAAAATGATACTTTTTCCTCTAAAGAAATTACTATCTGTTGGATTTCTGTCTTTGAAAAAAATAATGCTTGGGGTGCCGGGGTGGCAAGTGTGTGTGTGTGTATATAGTACTTTAAATCTAATTAAAATAGGAATATAGTTATATATGATAAGGAATTCAACTAGATGATCTCTTAAAGTTCTTTTCAGCTATAAAATTCTGGAAAGAAATAACCTTTTCATTTTGAAATAATTACTTAGATTATCATGACTCTTAAAAATGTTTTGTATACATTAAAATTTTCTCTCTGGTGATAAGTATTGTGACCACACAGGTTTTCTTAAGTTGTCAAAATACATCCTTGGCTTTTGGCTCATAATCAAAGATTCAGAGACTCTGTCCTTACCTAATTCTGCTTTTACTATAGTCAGTAATAGAAGTTCAAACAAAGAAGTTAAAAGTATTACTCAAATAACACAACCTTTGAAAAGAATGAGATTTGTTGTGATCCACAGCAGTTTCCATAGTTCACAGTCCTCCCCACCACCACCAGTCACGTTTCCCTTGCCCTTTCCTTTTCCCTGATACAGCTAGATACATACGTACCCCATTGCACAAGCAAATGCCTCTCTTACCTTCTTCTTAAGGGAAGGGTATGGTGTGAGGTTCTGGGAGTGAGCTCCTGCCCTCACATTTTAAAAAACATAGTTCAGTGTGTATCACCACAGTCTTCCCATTTATCTTGGAAAATACCTCTTTAGGTGGCCAAATCCTACAGAACGAAATAGATTGTTTTAAAAAATTATTTCTTCAACTTTTTATTTTAAATATTTTCAAATCCATAGAAAAAGAAAAATACCATAATGGACGAAGGTATATGGCCATCACCAGTATTTTGAGTCATTAAACTTCCTGCCCCATTTGCTCTGGTGCCTTTGACCCCACCCTCCCCCTCTCCCTCCATATATGTATATATTTGCTACAGTATTTTAAATTAATCAGCAAACATCACACTTCTCCCCACCCCAAAATAGACTAATAAAGTTTTTTTTTTTTTTTTTTTTTTTTAAGATTTTATTTACTTGTCAGAGAGTGAGAGAGGGAACACAAGCAGGGGGAGTGAGAGGGAGAATCAGGCTTCCGGCTGAGCAGGGAGCCTGATGCGGGGCTAGAACCTAGGACCCTGGGATCATGACCTGAGCCAAAGGCAGACGCTTAACGACTGAGCCACCCAGGCGCCCCTAGACTAAGATATTTTCTAAAGTAATTGTAGTACTGTATCACACCCAAGAAAATTAATAATTCCAAACATTTATTTGTATAAATATTTGTGTACCACCCATATTTATTTGTCCACAGTTGTCTCAGAAATGCCTTTCAGGGGCACTTGGGTGGCTCAGTTGGTTAAGCATCTAACTCTTGATTTCAGCTCAAGTCATGATCTCATGGTCATGGGATCAGGCCCTGAGTTGGGCTCTGCTCTCAGTGGGGAGTCTGCTTGAGATTCTCTCTTCTCCCTCCCCGCCGCCGTACTCACTCATACTCTCGCTCTCTCTTTAAGATAAATAAATCTTTAAAAAAAAATGTCTTTCATACCTTTTTAAATCCAGGATTCAATCATGGTTTCCCCATTACATTGATTTTTACGTCTTTTTAGTTTCTATTTACTTTAAACCAGTACCCCCCCTTTTTTTAATGACATTGACTTTTTTGAGGAAAAGCATTATTCTTTTTTAGTAGGTCATCTTAATCTAATTTTACTCTTTTTTGTTAAGATCTTGATTATCTTTAATTTGGGAAAAGATACTGAAAATAGAATTCTTAACCAAGGGGTTCTAATTAGAAACAGCTGAATGGATATGCACACCAGAATGATGTTCTACTAAATTGTACAGTCTGCTTTCTTGTGGGTGTGTCCGTGTGTAAGTCGGCAATGTCTTAATGTGCTTCTTTGTAGTTTTCCAGTTTCTGCCTCCAGAAATTTCATCTCTGTCTCTCATTGATGACCAAATAAATGAAAAATCAGTTGCCATTTTTCTTTGTTTCTTCAATTAGAGCAGAGTTGTAAGAGAAAGGGACTTCTATATTTATTCCCTGAGCAATTGCCTTGAAGATGGTAGGGAACAACAGGATAAGACTTCTCTTCTCCAGAAGGTTGGAATAGAGTGTGCATTAGTGATAATGAGATTGTGACTGAAAGTAATAAGATATATGATAAATTTTTAGGTAGTCTGTGACAGGTACAAATAAATTACTTGCTCCTTTAACTGACATCCCGGTGGTACTTTCTGTTTATTGAGCTAACTACATCTTAGCAACACATAATTCTATCCTCCTCTTAAAATATCTTAGCGTGATGTTAGTAAAATACTAGTTGGCCCTGTAATGAAAATTATCTACTGGTAATTTTACTACTAAATATATCCAGCTACCATTTTTCTTCCAGGAGAGGAATCCTTGTATTTTATAAAAATAAAATGGGCTTTATTATCTCTATAAAATTAAATCCCTAATATTTAAAAGGAATAAGTTAGAATTGCAAGATGTTTAGATCCATGATTGTTAATTATTTAAATATTTGTTAAAATAAATGTTGAATTAGGCACCTTTTGAATGTTTACTTGAATTAATCTGTGTGTATACTCAGGTTGAAATTGGTTTTTCTATGTGGATAATACTAAATTGTTTGTTTATAAATTGCGTGGTAATTACATGGTAAGTGTCTTTTTCTTTTAGTTGCTGCCAAACAAGGTGAATCTGACCCAGAAAGGAAAGAAACGAGGCAGAAAGTGGATGACGACAGAAAACATGAGATCGAAGCTGCTATCGTGCGGATAATGAAATCCAGAAAGAAGATGCAGCACAATGTATTAGTAGCAGAGGTGAGAGTGCTTCAAGACTAGATTAATGTAGGAAAAGCAAAATAATATTAACAGTTCAAATTTAGGAAATCACTATATTCAAGGTGTTTAAGATATAATTTTAAAATCAGGAAACCAGGGTCAGGTAACACTTACTGTTCAAAGTATGGCACTTACTTGATAATTAAACACGGCAGGACATCCAAATATGTGCACACTTTAAGAACTAATATATTTGTAATAAAAAATAATAGAATAATGGCACATGAAGAACAAAAATTTTCCCTGCTACTTAATATTTTTGTGTTAAACAAGCTACCTTTATTTCTAAAAATAAGTGTTGCCATTGAAATAGGTAAGAAATGATTAGGGCTGAATAAAGTATTGGTAGAGGATAGAGAGCTAAGTGAAGACGAATGGGAAGTTGAATGGGCAGGACTTACTGACTGGTCATGGGACACAAGGGGAGTCAAGGACCGTAGGTTTCTGGCTTGGAGGCTAAGTGGAGGGAGGGAGGGGCAGCGTGCTGCTGTGTTCTGCATTAGTGGTATCCTGTACAAGCTGACTTTACATCAAATGGCAGAGGAAGAGAATTATGTGAGGGGTTGGTCAGTCATTGCAAAACTCACGACATGTTGGCAGTTAGGTAACTCATTACTTTTCCCAGCCATTTTCATGGCTCTGGTAGAGTGACAATGACAGCAGTGCCTCGAGAAGGAAGTGGAGCTGAAAGCACCAAGAGAGGGCCTTGTCCTTTGGGACTGAGTGTTAAGTTGAGGTGTCCTGGATTTTGTTTTTCTGATGGGAAGATACTCAGCATGTTTATATCCTAGGAATAAAGAAGGAATACTTGAAAGAAAATGGGGTGAGAGGACTTGACAGGTGAGAGGACTGTGTGGGGAACACGGGTGGGTGGTGGACGTGTTGACAGAGATCGTACTGACTGTGCCTCTCTCGAGAACCCAGGGCAGGGTGCAGGGGCTGTACTAAACAAGGGTGGATACAAGTGTGAATAAATGTCTATGTGCAAGGTGATGGGAGTGTGAGGAATTGCAGACTGAAACAGGATGTGAGGTGATGGTGCTCGGGAACTTGCTGAACTCGAACACAGTAAATTTGTGTTATCAGTGTATACCAGAGATTGGCAGACTTTTTTTTTAATGGCCAGTTGCAGTGTGAAAGCAGCCACCGATAACAAAGGAGTGTGGCTGTGTTCCAGTTAAGGATTTACAGAATAGGCTGCGGGGCTGTGTTTGGCCTGTGGGCAGTCTCCTCGTCTGCCCCAAAGGTGTAAAACGACAACTTTACTCAGCAAGGAACTGTGTAGTAGATTTTGAATGATGTAGTAAATGTGGAGCCAGATGTTCGTTGAAGAGAACCAAAGGAATCTGGGAGTTGAGGGTACTGTTGAGAGTGTAGCTAAAAGTGATCTTGCATGCAGTCTGGACCCCACCAAGGACGTAAGGTCAAAAGAAGTTGTTAGTAGCTTAGAAGAAGGGTCAGAGGATGAGACATCTCACCTGGGTTGAGAACAAGTTTGTTGATACTGGAGCGATAATACTAGAAGGGAGATAGATTGTAGCTGGAGGCAGAAGTACTGAAGTTCAGATTTCAAAGAATTGTCAATCCATTGTGGCCTTGGGAAGTGAACTCCAACAGGAGTAAAAGGAAAACTGGCTTGTGGATGGATGGGTGTTCTGCAAGAGAGGCAAGGGTGGATCAGTGGGGAGAGCATGAACTTTGGGGGCAGAAAGGTTTAGATTCTCATCTCTGACTGCTGGCTGTGTTTACTTTTAGTGCACATCAGTCTTCCTGTCTGGCTATTTTCCTCATTTGTAAAAGGAAACAACCTATTTCGCAGGATTAAGAACATAAATAAATTAATATATACAGAGGGACTGATACACAGAGCACAGTCAGACTTTGCTGCCGCTGTAGTTACATTTTATTTTTACCAATATCACAGTACCTAGCATCCTGACAGCAGCTGGAGGAAAGAATGACAGCAGTGGCACTTTTACCAGGACCAGGCAGCATCATTAATTCATTTAGCATATGCAGTGACTTGATGACATTCATTTACTTTCCCAGGGGCCCAGTACTTGTAAATGGGAGAGCTGGGATTTGAATCTAGGTACTCTGGGGTCCGGAGTCTGTGCTCTTTTTATTTTAAGATTTTATTTATTTATTTGAGAGAGAGCGCATGAGAGGGAGGAGGGTCAGAGGGAGAAGCCGACTCTCCGCTGAGCAGGGAGACTGATTTGGGACCTGATCTTGGAACTCCAGGATCCTGACCTGAGCTGCAGGCAGTCTCTCAACCGACTGAGTCACCCAGGCGCCCCGAGAGTCTGTGCTCTTAAATACATTATGCTTCCTAAATTCTATGAATTGGGAGAGTAACCCAGAAGTTAGTAGATTTAGACCATCAAAATGGTTAAACCATAATTTGCATGGATGAATATTCATGCTAATATATTCCAATTAATTCAACTACTAACCCAATTCAGCACCCATATTCTCATGTGAAGGAGGCATGTTCTAACCCATGTAGAAAATGTATATTACATTTTCAAATAAAACCCTTTTTAATTTTAAAGTTAATTAGTTTGGTAATCAAATTACTAGAGTTTGAGCTCAGTCTTAAAATGACACGTCAGTTCTTTTCAAAGATAAGAATTTTTGTGTGTTTATATGGAAATGTTATACATTTAAAAAATTTTCTGGTAGGAATTAGTTTTTTTACTTTCTCTTTTAGGTAACTCAGCAGTTGAAGGCTCGATTCTTACCAAGTCCAGTTGTTATTAAGAAACGTATTGAAGGACTTATTGAGAGAGAATATTTGGCACGAACACCTGAGGATCGCAAAGTATACACATATGTAGCATAAAATGCGTTCAGAAATTTGATTTATTCTTGGACTGTACTCTTCCGCATGGACTGAGAAGTTCTTTTAAATCATTAAATATTAAGACGACCATCTCTTCTATTAAATTACAATACATGTTCTAGGCCATTCAGATCAAGCCTTTACTCCCTTTGAGAGTTTTCAACATCAATTGATTGAGCTTCAGGCTTTACAACGTTTATCCCTGTAGAGATCATCTTTACAGTTCCTCGGGAAAATGTGAATGTGCCGCGTTTTGTTTTCAATACTGTATGAAAACAGGAAAAAATAAAACAAAAATTTAGAAAATACAGCTCATTAAAATAAAATTGTTGGATTTCATTTCCCCAGGTCTTCAGTGTTGATGTAAATGTGTTTTTGTAGTGTTGCTTAGCACTTTGCGCATTGTATAAGTTGGGTAACAAAAATGGTAAAAGAAATGACAGTTCCCAGTTATCTTGCTCTGCTTAAGACACTTCTTTAGCTAGTCTTGTTTAATTTAAAGGTTTGATAAATATACAAAGACCCAAGCATACATTTGAGCATGCTTTATTCTACTACTTGCACTTACTAATCTTCTAGCCTTATGACCAGGAACCTTTATTTTGGGCTCTATACACTCCCTGATTTGGTTTTCCCCTATTGTATTTCGAGATTTCCCAAATTAAGTCCTAATGATTAGGTTTTGTTCTACGTTATCTCTAGAGAGAGAAAATATTTTAGTATGTATAAATTGTACAATAATTTTTTGCTGTTGTACTCACTGCTAATAGTGGATTGTATAGGGCAGTGTTTTTATTTCATTTATTGTAGACAAAAATAAATGATTTAGTGTACACACACCCACTAATTCAAGTATGTCAGAGCACAAAGTTGGCAGCTGGTTGTATTTAATTCAGACCCTTTGAAAAGCACATACAGCCGATACTTTGTTTATAAATATCTTAGGTTGCCCCTCTCTTAAATATATATTTTGGTGAAGCTGGGGTGCACTGTTAATTTTCTGTTTGAAATGCATTCTAAAGATGCAATAAATATGATTACCTTGATATTTTTTAACGAGATCTTCAGTTCTTGCAGCTGTGTTTTGGGAAGTGATTAAGCAATATTTTTCAAACCTGATGATTCTTGGGTATTTAGCTGTTGTCCTCCAAAGACTCACCGTTTCATGTGTTCAAAGAAGTACTTTGTGCTGAAGATTCACGTCAGTTATCCTGTGCTTCCAACTTTCACCAATGTGTTTTACATGATTGATCCACCAAGGATTATAGTTTGCTTTAACTTCAGGGTATTTTTATCTTCAATTATATTTAATTTTGTTTCATAAGACAGTGTTTCAGCCATGTAATTGGGGCAAACCACTATAGGTTTATGTTGGATAGAAAAGTGAAGTGTTACTAATGAGTTGGAATAACCAACTCTTGGTTGATTATCAGTCCTGTTGATACATATATTAGAATGTATGTCTCAGAAGATGGTTTCTGTTTAAATTTATGGTCAAGTTACAACTGAATTCTAATATGGATTAAAAACCACATCAATATTTTCCCCCGTGCGTCTCTTGGGTTATAATTTTCCTCTTAGACTTGGCAGATAGGCTCCTACTGCATTTAATTTTGTCTCCATTTGTACTGTAGAATTATAAGCCTTACGCTCTTAATCTCCACATTTTCCACTTTGACGTGATGCAATTTAAGATGCAGGTGAAAACTATCATGAACATTACTCTCAGGATACTCTTACCATACTTGAGCGCTAGTAGGGCAGGTGTAGAATGGAAAGCCGAAGGGTTCCACTCTGATTTTTACATAATTGGGATTTCTGTAATGGGAGGGTGTTTGTCTACGGGAAGATACTGGTACTTTAGGTGGCACAGTTGTGTTGCTCTCAATCCCCAGTTAAATAATTATGACACCTTGGGAAATAGAACAACTCAGATTGTCGAGTTAATAAACATGAAAGGTGTAAAAATTTCATGAAATCTCAGTAAACGCAAATTTAAGTGCTACTTTAAACCACTAAAAGTAAAAAATTTATGTTTTGTCTCAAGTGTGGTTGTACAAATCAAATCTAGATCCAGAGCTTGGAGATGCTTCTTAGTTTGGAGGCACAGGTTTCATACTTATGCTTCCAAGTGCTTATACATATATTGAAACACATTTCTGAACTGCAGTTGAGTTGAATGGCCAGAGAATGATACTGCCTTGAAAAACAAAACTGGGTCACCTAACACAGTTATATGTTTTAGCTCTTTTTAAGTATTATTGTAGCTCACAAAGCTCATAATGGTACATGTTGACATCGCTTTCTTTTCAGCAAGAAGTCATTCGTGCTGTTTATCTCAGTTTTTTAATGTCTTAATTTCAAAGAATAATACATCCTAATCATTTAATCCTGTTGATGTGAATAAATTTTGATGACTTGAAGAATTTTGAGGGTGGACACATAGTTTTCTAACTGCAAACATGATGTAATCTTTGTTCACTTGTTAAGTTGTAATTCTCTGCTATCATTTTCAAATCCAGGACAGTGTTTTATTTTGAATTGTTATATAGTTATATTATTTAAAGATTGAAAATTCATTGCAATTAGGGAACACAGCCTCACAAAATAAAATGTGGTTGTGAATACAAGGATTCTTTATGTCAGTGAATTTTAAAAGGGGATGGGGAAGGGTTGCATGTCTCTCTAAAGGCTGTATTAGAATCACTTGTGTAGCATTGTATACCTAGACATGTACCACTCCCAAAACCCCAGGATGCTGATAGACCTTCTCGGTGAGAATCCTTGTTCTAGTAAAGCATCGTTGTTCCATTCCCCCAGTGTGTATGTAAGGTATCAAGAAGGGCTTTAGAAGGAGACAGCCAGTAAGTGATCTTAAGATTATGCCTCCATCCCCAGAAAACTAGTACATTGGCATCATCTCGGGCTTCTAAATACTATTTAGTTCCTCAATTTGGAAAATAATTTCAAAATGTTAAATCCAGATAATGCTATTTTTGTTAACAGTTTTAGATACTTATTTTGAATAACTGAGTAGATTCAGGGTTTTACTTTTGCCGATCTACTGTAACTTGTCTCGTTTTATAGCCTAATTTTATATAAGCTATCTGATATTTACTGTTAGATTGTCTCCATTTGGGAAGGAAAACTTATATGAAAATTGAAGATCATATATTTTGCTATATGGTGCATTGTAGTCAGTAGGTATTTTGTACTCTATGGATATGAATGTTAAAACATTTCAGGTTAGAATTATTATGAATTATTTCTATTCCCCAAAGCAGGAATAATTAGAAGTGTTAAACAGTTAATAACATTTAAGTCCTTACTACCACGTGCCAGACACTGTTCTGAGTGTGTCGTGTGCATTATTTAACTTAGTCGTCAACATGAGCTCTGTAAGATGGGAATCCTTATGTTGGTGTTGCCTAAGGGTATTGCTAGAAAATGGCAGAGCGGACAAGTTGGACCTAGGTTTGATAATCTTGACTCCTGAGCCTATGTTCCACAGTGTCGCTTGACATGACTTTCTGTTTACAAATTCATTATTTTACTCCATACCTCATTCACAGGAAGGAGAGTTAGAGGACATAGCAGAATTTTTTTTTTTAGAATTATTTTTTTTTTAAGATTTTATTTGAGAGAGAATGAGAACACATGAGAGGGGGGAGGGTCAGTGAGAAGCAGACTCCTGCCAAGCAGGGAGCCTGATGTGGGACTCGATCCAGGGACTCCAGGATCATGACCTGAGCCGAAGGCAGTCGCTTAACCAACTGAGCCACCCAGGCGCCCCTAGCAGAATTACTCTTACAAACTAAAAGATAATAAAGCATTTCAGTATGGAACTTGAGATATTTCATCTTAACTGATCATCAGTTTTGGGTAGGAAGGGAAACGGGAGGTAATGCCTGCTCTTCTGGAATCTTAGTGAAAGTTTTACATACTTTAATGGGTTGCATGGATAGATGCTTAAATTGAACTTAAATTCAGATCTTGAATTCTAAAAGACGTTTTCTCCATCGCGTGCCTTCCTTGTACCAAATCTGTTATCTAGCCAGAAGTGAGAGGAGACGTAAGAGTGACAGTGAACTTAATGGGACAATGCAGAGATGGATCACGAAGCTAGCTCTCAGGAGAATGTGAACAGCTAGGAAGTCTTGAAAAGTCCTTGACGAATTTTAGAAATAGCAAATTTGCAATTGTGTCACTTTTAAGTGTTTGACCCTCGTATTAGGGCCTAAATTGAACCTCCAATGAATCATGCAAACGTGACCTTGTAATTCTATGGGAGGAGCTCAAAATAATCTTGCATATTTTTTAGTAACAAATTGTCAAATCTGAATAGTTGGATAACAAAGTACTGTTCAAATACATAAAACTATTAAGAATTCTTGCAGTGTGGGAAAATTAAAGTTCGAAGTCTCAAAATTTTTTCTGCAGTTGTGCTTCTTCAATGCCTCAGCACAATGTCTGGCATGTGGTGGGTGTAAGCACTCTGGAAGTCTCAGATGAATGCACTTCTTGATCACCAAGTGTCTTAGCAGAAAGTTTTAAAGGAATTCGACTTCAGAAATTAAAGTGTACTGCATTATTGGAGGTATGACAATATGGTAAAAGCATTATGTTTTTTACTTTCATAAATGGAAATGATTTGGTCTTTGGTTTTCAACTAGGTAAAAAGTGGAAAATGTAGACCAACCACCCAGTTGTTCAGATGATATTTAATGCTGATTTTAAAGCCCTCATGACTCTCACAACAGCCTATGAAAAAACTCAGACTTAATGATATAAAAACTCATTCAAGAGCCCACGAATAGTTAATAGGGTGTGGGGATTTGGGCCCAAATCTGTCTGATTCCAAAACCTATGTTTTTAATGAGTGTTAATGTGTCTCTAGTAACTGATTGATTTGGTAAACTCTGGATAGAATTTTATAAATTGAATTTGAATCTGAAAGTAGATTTGTGTGTGTGTGTATTTTGATGGAAGTTTGTGTTGATTTATTAGTATTCCTTGGAGAATTTGATATCGTGAAACTTACAGATTGTGCACAAGAGAAAATTTAATACTAGCTGTGTGTATTGGTATATATAGTATATTCAAATTACTGTGTTTACAATAAGTTTATATAACTTTATGTAACTGATGTCCGATATCAATATCTGTAGAATTAATCTGTAGAATTAATCCTAACTTTTATTTCCTATACTGATGCTGTCCTCTGTATTAAAAAATAACCACTAGACCAGTTTTTAAATGGAATGGGTTTGTAGGCCAAAAGAGACAGAAAACTTACCCAAAGGGCTTAGAATCCAGTGGGGGAAAGGACAGAATCTGCATTTTGTTCCAGTGTAGCTAAAGCAATAGGCAACCAGTGTATGTAACTATAAAATAGTCTGTCGAAAACCTATTGTAACTAACACATCTAAATGAAGAAGGAACAGGGAGGGGAGTGGCTCCCAAGGTTATGAAAACCTATGCACGCTACGTTCATCACGTTCTGTAATGTTCACCTGCAAACCCAGTTTGCAATACTCCTAAGTATTCTTAATGATTTTTTTAACCAAAATTGGTATTATCCAAATTTGTAACAAGGCATCCATATTCACCGAACTGACTTGAGCTAATTAAAAAATAATACATAATACAATCCATTCTCGAAGAAACGAAGGGTTGTAGCATTAAGGTTATACAAGCGTACTACAGAATTTTGAAAAACTGTTCCAAAAGCGGAACATCAAGTGCACTGGGGTTTTTAAACCTAACTGCACACCAGGATTTTCTAGGGAAGCTTTAAAACAAAACTAATGCCTCTTGTAGGTTTTGACTTAGTAGGTCTGAGGTGATTCTTTTGTTCAGCTAAATTTGGGAACCATTGCTTCTGATTATAGGTATTAAAGCATATAAATTCCTGATTTGACTAAGAAGAGAACGTTCATTTGATATGCAAGTTGTGAGATTCTCTTTAACCCCTTACACGTACTTACTACACTGCAGCTGGTTAAGGCAACATTTTGATCGAGTCAAGAGTTTTAATTCCAAAGTGGGCCAGTTAGTCACGGTCACAGACAACAGTATTAATCACAACCCACCAATCGTCATTAGTGGATCCTCTTAAATGGGAGGGAAAGGATGAGTCCGTAATCTTGCCCTCATAGTCAAAGAGCAAACTGTCATCTTCGAGTTTTTCATCAGGCATTCCCCACAGGGAGAAAATGAATCCAGAAACCCAAGTGTTCAAATCAGTACCTTTATGCGCCTAGTCTAAGAACCACTGGTTGTGAAGCAGTTTAGTGAGATCTGGGTAACAAAAATTGGTATATTTGTGCGGCCAACTTTGTGAGATCATAAAGTATAAGCCATAGTCTCGGCTATTATCAGTGTGATCCAAATGGTGTGAAGTGTTTCCAGTGAAATTTAGTCTTGTTTGACGCTCATCCACTTAATCTGACATGAGCTGACTCCCTTAAGAACATGATACTCCCAATTCCCTAATACCCAAATCTGACTTTCAGATTATTTCTCAGTCATGAGCTTTATAGAATCATCCATGTTCTCTTCTTGTACCAGTAATTTAGGAAAATACATGTTTTTAATTGTTTTTCTCGTTCTTGAAAACAAAGTTGAGCCTCCTAAAAATCACTCCCATCAGATTGGTGTGTAGAGTAAGTAAGATCTAAGTGTATAAGGAAATCCACAAGCTCCTCCCCAGGCAAACCACATTCTCAAGGTTGATAAAACAGAGAGGGCCCCCTTCCAGCTTGTACTTTGGTCCCTGAAGGTGTACTTTGGAGATTCCTCACTATTGCAGTTTTGCTCGTGACCCTGACCACAATTATTGCTGCTTCAACCCAAGTGTGGATACACAGCCTATCAATGTTCACTTGTCTTTGTAACTTTTATTCTCCATTGGCCTCAACTATGAATCCAGTGGTAGATCTGGATGACAAACAGCATTACTGCTCCTGAGGGAGATTTTGCCTCTGTAGCTTCTCTTAGAAGATTTGGAGCTTGAATTTACCAAAGGAGGCCCTGGTAGCCTGCTGTCACTGTAACAACTCTTACCTGCCTATTACTTAGTTCTCAAATGCTAACTTCATTCCAACCCCCTAATAACAACAGCATACCCCCTTCTGTAGAGTTAATAGCCCTGCATATTAACCCAAGTTGTTGCATTAGCCTTATTAAATATATCATGCTCTAATCAACTGAATTTATGGTCTAGAAACTTGCATTTATAAACCAAACTAGTTCATACTATTCTTCCTTCTCCTTTGAGCTAGTGTAACTTCTTGAGATATAGTGCTTATCTAAATTACAAACTTCCTGCAGCCCTTCCTTAAAAGGCCCATTTTTCCTACTTATTTTTTGCAATCAATATGACCAAAAAGCGAGTTTACTAAAACAGTTACAATCCAATCTAATTGGTAAAATCCAGTTTTGTGCAAATGATCTGCACATGTATGTGTGCATATGGATACGGGTGTATGTGCGCACATGGGTGTGCACAGTTGTGTATGCATGATGAGTGACATTAGATCTTTGGAGTAGTACATAGCTGATATGTAGATTGATAATTTCTGTTCTAAATTACTAGATATATAGTTTAATGGGAAACCACTTAATAAAATAATGAGTTAAACTTGTTTTATTTCACTACTGTATTATCAAATATTAATAAAATTCTATGTTAGGCAAAAAATGTACAGGTACATGCAAGCCTACATAGATGGTACTCTTTAGGAAATTTGTTGACTAAGAAATAAAGTATTTGTAAGTTAATTCCCCATGGTTAAGTGTGTCATTGTCAGACATAACAATGTAAATAACTCCCCTCTTTGGTAAAAAAAAAAAAAAAAAAAAACTGTACTAGAAACAGATAAACATATAAAGATGTCTACCTATATACAAAAACGTGATATTTAGTGCAACCAGAGATTTACCAGAATAATTTATATTCTTTTTATAATTTCAGATGTCAGCTTTCTGCAACTGATACACATGTCCACAGCTTTTTGAAAAGAGGTGGGTGCATATGTAACCTGATCTGTCTCTAACGATTCTGAGCCCATGGGCATCAATTGCAATAGTTCAAGTTCTGTGCCTTTTGGGTCGTCCGGCTTCCCTCCCAGTCTGGCCGTAGTTGCCTCCTTTTTTGGGGTGCCCACCTCTGACAGCCCCCTTGCTTCCCCTGTACTAGAGAAGAAACAAAAGAACTGCAGAGCACAGTTGCTGTCTAGGAGTGAATGAGGCTACAACAAGAGGCGGGGAGGAGGAGAGGGCCCGGCTTTGTGAGAGTTTGCCTCAATGTTGGGAGGGAATTTGGGTTTGGGTTCTGAAGTGTAGGGGAAATCCAACTTCCAGAGTAATGACGTGTAATGGTGTGTGAAATTGCCTTCTATCCTGAGTTCTAATTCTTCAAATTTCATTCCAGATTTAATAAGAAAACCTCTTTAAAAAGGAGTGAAGACATTGAAAAGGGACCATGGAGGATAGGGTGATAGGACTAAATCCCACAAAGAGTTCTAATTCATTCTTTAATTCACTCAAGACAGAATGTGTGCAAGCAATTTGTAAAATACACATCTTTTCAGAAGTTACTGGTAGTAGTGGTAGGATGTCCCATTAATCCCCAGGTGGAATTGGGATGTTGTTACAAAATGAACATTCCCCCTCTGTTATATAGTGTATCATGCATAACCTACTACATTTAAAGAATGTGAATGTCATGAAATATGTTTACACTATATTGAATGACAATTTTTTCATAGAATTCATTTGTATAACCATTTATTAGGTATCTTTAAATATTTAGCCATATTTAATATGTATTTTCATATGTATTTATCTATACATCTTCTATGTGCCAGGTAGAGTTTTAGGCACTGGAGACTCAGCAGTGAACAAAACAGACAAAAGGCTTTGCCCTAAAGAGGAATACATTGGGCAGAATTGCCAATTATGATAAATTTTATAATGTGCAGAATGTACGGGCTGTGAGGAAAAGTAAAGCAGCTCAAGGACATGAGGAGTGCCATGGTGGAGGGAAGGTCACACTGTAATTCTAAATAGGAGGATCAGCACAGGCCTTCTTCAGAAGGTTACATTTGAGCTAGATACGCCCTGAAGGAAGTGAAGGAGCAAGCGAGCCATGCCACTGTCAGGGAAGAAAGTTCCAGGCAGAGAAGTAGGGCGTTCAAAGACCTGCCTGGAGTGTTCAAGCAACAGGGAGGAGGCTGACATCACTGGGGCAGGGTGGTGGAGGGAGAGAGAAGTAGGAGATGTTGGGGGTACAAGGGGGCAGGAACCTGGAGAGGCTTTTACTGGAGGGGATTGGAGAATGGTTGCAGGGGTGTCAGCAGGGCTGGGACACAAGTCTCACTCAGGCTGTAGAAAGATCACTCTAGCCGCTGTGTTTCATGGCTGTTGCAACAGTCACAAGGTGAAGACAGTGAGAGCTTGGACCCAGGTGGTGGGCATGGCTGTGCTGACAAGTGATTAGATGCTGCATGTATTTCATACATAGAATCTGAGGAATAGAATGTGGGCTCTGAGAGAAAGAGATGTCACCAAGGCTCTGGGTCATTGGGGTAAAGGGGACTGAGGTGGTTTTCCCTTCCTCTCTCTTTCTTTCTTCTGGTTTTTGATTTACTTTATTTTTTTTAATAGTCATTTTTTAGGGCAGTTTTAGGTTCACAGCAACATTGGTCATTTCATTTTGAGGAAGGTGAGCTGTGGTCAGTTTAGAGCCTGTTCAGTTTTGGTGTCTAGTAGACAACCAAGTGTGGACATCAAGTAGGAGCTGGATCTATACGTCAAGGTTTTAGGGCATGGGTGTGGGCTGGAAATACAAATTCCAGGGTTGTCAGTATGTAGATGGTATTTATAGCTGTTGGACTGGAGGAACTCCCCAAGGATGTGGTCAGTTATCAGCACATCCTTCCATCTGTGCCAGCAGATCTGAGTCCTTTAATAGTTTTCCTTTGCCAGGTGACGCAGTGTTAGGCTTTGCCAGTAGAAGGTACTGATGAGGCATCGCAAGAGGAATGGTTTCCTGTCTTGGGTCTGGTATTCACCCACCAGGTTGGGGGGGGGGCACTTTTGGGGTTTTTTCATCCACTTGCGTGGTTTTCCCAGCCCTTGGTATCCCACGGTCTAGCTCTCCCCAGCATTTGGCTGCCCCACCCCGCCCCAGTGCTTTCTTAAGCCCTTGACCCAGTTGTGGCAATTTGGCTGCAACCCCCAGACAGTGTGGGCCTGTACCACAGCACAGACCACTGCTCCCTCACTTCTCTCCTCAGCCTACCCACCCCCCTGCACACATGCTGGGAGTCACGACTACCCTCCCATACAGCAGTCCAGCCATCTGGGCTGAGTCTGGCATAGAGGGGTACTAGGTCCCAGCAGAGCCAGGTCCTTCCAGCTCCCGGTTCCAGCAATGCCTGCGGTGGTGCCCCAGTCCCCTCTGTGCACCCAATCCCCTTTGTCCTACCAATCTCCTGTTATCCTGTCATCAGCCCCAGCTCATCCACACCTGGGGATTTGTTTCCCATGGCCTTCCCAACACAGACACCCAACGCCCAATGCACATGTGCCTATCAGCCTCAGCTTACCTGCATCCCAGAGGGTTGTTCCCACTTGCCCAGTGACAATGGGCCAACAAATTTCTCCTCCTTCCAGTGGGTTGCGGTTTCACCTTCTTCAGTGATGGCTGAATCCCCTTCCAAGCCTGTCCTTCTTCAAGCACTCTCCCTTGGCCTAAGCTGCCCCTTAAAGTTCTCTTGAAATCTTCACAATTAGTCTTCCAAAATGGCTTACTAATTCCTTATTTTAAACTTCTTTCATTTAAATTATGATGTGATATTCATCACTTGGGTGGGCCCAAACTGACAGAGGAGTTGATAGTAAAGAGAAGAAGACTAGGGATTTGAACTCTGGGGCACTTCACCGTTAAGAGGTTGGGAAGAGGGACTAAGGTGAAACCGAGTAAGCCAAGTAGCCAAGGAAGGAGGAAAATCAAAAGAACATGGCATTGTATCACTGGAGTCAAGCAAAGAACACGTTTACAAAGAAGGAAGTTGTCAACTATGTCCAAAACTGCTAGTTAGTCATGTATGATGAGAACTGAGCATGAAACTCAGGATGTAGCAACATGAAGATTACTAGCAGCCTTCACAAAAGCAGAAACATTAGAAGCAATCTAAAGTGTGCAGCTACCAACCTGTCACCCAAGGCAAGACTGATTTTGAGATGCCCTTGACGGATCTTCCACCTAAATTTAAACATCCGAATTTGCTTGCAATATCACTATTCAGTTAATTCTATTATGAACTTTAGGACATTATATAATAAAATTTATATAAAAATAAATTTTTTTCAAATGATCAGAGGCATCAGCTATTGTATAGAAAGCCATAGAATATTGAGATGTCCTCAGTATTGTATATATCAACTTAACTAATATTTATTGAGCATCTATTGTGTTGCAGGTATTGGTCTAGGAACTGGGATTATGGTAGGGAAATAGGGAAGCAAAGAGATTGCCATCATGAAGCTTCCATTTTGGTGGGAGACCCAAGTAATAAACTAGTGAACAAATACGTAAGCTAGGGTGTTTTGAGAGTGATATGTACAATGAAGGAAATAGAGTGAGTGCCAGGAACAGTAGGGAGTTACTTTGCAATTGTGTAAGTGTTTAGAAAAGTCCTCTCCAAAGAAATTTGAGCATTTGAACTAAGACCTAACTGTGGACAGTGGTGAACAAAAATCTGCACAAAAAGCATTCAGATAGAGCGTGTGACAAATGGGAGTTTTGTGTATTCAAGGGGCAAAAAGAGACCAAGACCTCAAGCACAGTGTGGAATCTGGGAAAGAAGTAGAAGATAAGATAAAAAGAGATGCAAGGGGAATTCTAGTTTCTGTTATGATGGAGCAAAAAGGGTGAGATTTACACTCCAGCCCTAAGCAATTAGAGAACTGGACAAATTATATATAAAACAGTGGTTTTCAGATTTTGGACAACTTGCAGTTATAACTGTGATCCTTGAGAGAAGGGGAAAAAGAAGGCAATCCCTACAATTGCACTAGGTTATGACGGGGAGATTGTTTCCAGGCTTAAGTGCAGGGAGGGAGGAACCTGGGCCCTGGAAGTCTAAGTTGAAGAGTCCAAGATCAGAGTTTAGGATTGTCAAAGTGTGGATGGAATTTGTGGGTCATAGTCCAGAGAAGAGAGGGCTGTGCCTGGAGACAGCACAGGACACCTGCAGAGGTGTCCTCTCAAGTCTTTGGCTGAGTGTTGAGCTCAGTATTCATGAGAAGATATAGCCAAGGAAAGAGCCACCAGAAAGGAGAAGGCAGAAGAGTCTCAGAGCCTCTAATATCCAAGTGGAAAAGTCTTACAAAACACAAGGCATTGGATAGAATCCTCAGAAGGATGTCAACTTAGTAGTGAAGCAAAATTAGCTGTAGACTAAAGGCTGTTCTAGACCTACACCAACAAGGATCGAAAGCAAACCTCAAAAGAATCCAACTGAGTACAAGTACTTTGTGAACCAGAATGTAAAGGAATACAACAAAACCTGCAATCAATACATAAAATTCACAACATCTAGTATCCAATAAGAAAAAATTACTAGAGGGGTGCCTGGCTGGCTTAGTCGGTGGAGCGTGTGACTCTTGATCTCAGGGTTGTAAACTCAAGCTTCACACTGGGTATAGAAATTACTTAAAAATAAAATCTTAAAAAAAATTACTAGACATGCAAGTAGATGGAATATGACCCATAATCAGTAGAAATAGAAATAGACCCATAAAGTGGAGATGATGCAACTAGCAGCTCTTATAAATACAGTTCCACATATTCAAAAAGGAGAGAAAAACAAGATCATAAAGAGGAGAGAAATAGATAATGTAAAAAAGACCCTAATGGAACGTCAAGAGGTGAAAAATACAGCATCTGAAATGAAAAACATATTGGGTGACATTAAAGCAGGAAAGCTCAACTTTGAAGACATAGCAGTAGAAGCTATCCAGGCAGTATGGAGATATTAAAAACAAAAAAAGAATCAAGCATCAATGTCTTTCAGGACAATATTAAATGATCTAAAATATGTGTAACTGAAGTCCCAGTAGGAGGGCTAAGGAGACAGGGACTGAAAACATATTTAAGAAATAATCAACAACATTTTTCAAAATCTTATTAACTATAAATCAGTGGTTGGAAAACTATCACTTGTGTGCCAAATCTGGCCTGGTGCCTATTTTGTAAATAAAATTTTAATTGGAGGGGCGCCTGGGTGGCTCAGTCATTAAGCGTCTGTCTTCGGCTCAGGTCATGATCCCAGGGTCCTGGGATAGAGCCCTGCATTGGGCTTCTTGCTCAGCAGGGAGCCTGCTTCTCCCTCTCCCACTCCCCCTGCTTGTGTTCCTGCTCTCGCTATCTCTCTCTCTGTCAAATAAATAAAATCTTAAAAAAAAAAAGGCAAATTGTTTAAAAAAATTTTTTTATTGGAACACAACTGTGCTCATTTATGTATTGCCATTTACGTATTATGGCTGCTTTTGAGTAGTGATAGAAACTCTTTGGAGTGCCAAACCTAAATTATTTACTTTCTAGCCCTTTCCAGAAAAAAATTGCCAGGGGACTGAGGGAGGCGATTAACTGTAAGGGACCAGAAAGGAATTTTTTGGGTTGATAGTATTGTTCTATATCATGAGTATATTTGTCAAAGCTCATTGAATTGTACCCTTAAAACTGGTAAGTTTTATTATATATAAAGTGTACTTCAATAAAGCTAATTTCTCAAAATACAATAAAGGACTAGTTCACGTCACGTGTATGCCAAATAAATTATAATGTTCTACACACATAATCCTTTTGGTATTGCAGTTGAATCCAGGCATTCCTAACTTGGCAATAAATTCACTTTCACTCTGGTCTAATGCTTCTAGAGAAAAACCAGCATTTTGACAATTGACAGTTGCATAAAAAATGAAAGATTCCTGTTTTAGATCTAGTTTAGATATAGATCATTGTGAACTCTTGCATAATTCCTCTTCCCAAATGGTATTTAAAATTATATGAAGCAAAATTAAAACATAATCAGCAGGGAGGCATTTTGAATGGCAATTCCACTCACTATAAAAATAATCAGTAAGGAGATTAAGTAAGATAATTTCACTGTGTTAATCTTCAGCAAAGTCACTCTCCTTTCACACCTTGAGTTCTCATTTCTCCAAATACCTTATTACTCCAAAGATTCTGACATTCAAACTCTACCATTTGCATGCTCATTGTCTTTAATGGTGTGCTAAATGGTATTTGGAAAAACGATTAACCCACATGTGCCTTTTTAATTTTTATCATAAAAAGAATTTTCTGATGAGCTAAATGTACAGTATGTGTCTTATTAATTATTCATGTGTTTAACTTTATCTTGTGAAAATCAATACCAGGAAATCAAGCTCTTAATGTTTAGAAGGATCTCTCCTTTATCTGTTTGTTCTTTGAAAATGAATCCTGCTTTCCTATCCAAACTTCTCCTGCCTCCCTCCTCTGCAGCAAAACCCTTCACCAATGACCTGTGTCTTCTCAGGGTGTGGCCACATAATATATGTGAAGCAAAGCAGAACCAAAAAAATTAGTTCCAAGTCTGCTGGTGTTTGGAAGTGCCTTGTCACCTGGAAGTAGGGCCCTAACTGAATGAGTGTGTTGGGTTCACCCCAGCCTGGCTCCCGCTTGGATCCTTCAATTCCTTTTCTGAGTCAGATGTGTCCTTTCATCTTCTGAGGTTCCTGATTGCTCCTATTACACATCTGGTTTAACCCTCCCAGTATAGTTTCCACACCTAAACTTTCCCTTGCTGCTCCTCTCCTTTCTCCTACCTATTGAACTTGAGGCAACGTATATTTCTTTTGTCTCCAACTGGAAGATGAAACTGGTGCTTCTTAAGGGAGCGAGCTCCTGGGGCGCCTGGGTGGCTCAGTTGGTTAAGCATCTGCTTTCAGCTCAGGTCATTATCCCAGGTCTTGGGATCGAGCCCGGTGTTGGGCTCCCTGCTCAGCTGGAAGTCTGCTTCTCCCTCTCCCTCTGCCCCTCTGCCTGATTGTGTTCTCTCTCTCTCTCTCAAATAAATAAAATCTTAAAAAAAAAAAAGTAGTGCGCTCCCTTAAAAAACACCTTCTGCAGGCTGCATTTGTCCATTCTCATCATTCAGAAATGAAATCAAGACTTTACTACGGTGTAAAGGGGACATCTGCCAAATAAGGTCTCCTGGTCTCCAGCTCATGGGATTGGACATCTCAGCCACATTTAATTCTTCCACTAATTGGCATTTTCCTTTAAAAATCTGATCTACAAAGAGTCACAAATATTTGCATTTTTCTTGATTTTAATCTAAGTCCAATCATTCTAAATCAACTCCTTTTAGTTGGGCATGAGTTGTTTCCCAATGTAGAATCCAAGATCCTGGATATCTACTAGTCTTTCCCCAGCAGCGTTTCAATTTCCTGGAGTCCCTGGGTCGGCTGGACGTATTTTCATGTGCGCGTGCGCGCACACACACACACACACACACACACACACACACACACACACACCCTTTTGTTGTTTATTGTTGTTTTCTTCATTTAAAATCAGCTTGTTGCAGAATGAAAACTATTACAAAATGGATTGTCTCTGCCTGGGTGCATGAGTTTCCTATGGCTGCTGTAATAATTTAGCATGAAATAGTGGCTAAAATTTATTATCTTATAGTTCTGGAGGTCAGGAGTCCAAAATCAGTGTCACTGGTGTAAAGTCAATATACCAGCAGGGTTGTGGCCTTGTAGGCACTACTGGAAAGAATCTATTTCTTTGCCTTCACTAGCTTCTGAAGGATGCCTACCTTCCTTGGGGTTCTTTGAAATTCCTACATTCCTTGGGAGAGGCTCTCAAGGCCATCATGGAAAATCCTCAAAACTCTCTCCTCCTCCCCCACTGCCTCTATCAATCACACCCCCTTGTCTTGGACTCTGAGTCCCCTGCTTCCCTCTTACAGGGACCCTGTAATCACACCAGGCCTACCCTGATAACCCAAGATAATCTTCCCTCTCAAGATTTTTAACTTAATCTTATCTGTGAAGTTCCTTTTGCCCTATAAAATAACATATCCACAGGTTCCCGAGATTAGGATGTGGACATCTTGGGATGGGGTGGGGAGGGGAGGCATTATTCAGCCTGCCACACCAAGTAAACCATTTTATCTTGTTCTTCAAAATAAACATTATAATTAGTTAAATAATCAATATTTATTTTCTTTATGGATCGAAGCCCAGGGAGTTTAAAGACCTCTACAGTTGTGTTTTGTTTTGTTTTGTTTTTAAAGATTTTATTTATTTGTTTGTCAGAGAGAGAGAGAGAGAGAGAGCTCAAGCAGGGGGAGTGGCAGGCAGAGGGAGAAGCAGGCTTCCCACTGAGCAAGGAGCCCGATGTGGAACTCGATCCCAGGACCCTGGGATCATGACCTGAGCTGAAGGTAGACGCTTAACCGACTGAGCCACCCAGGCATCCCATCCCCTTTGTTTTTGTTTTTGTTTTTTTTTTTTTTTTTGTCGCGTTGACCAGTTCCTTTTCTTCTGTCACTTCACAATATAAAACATTATTTCTGAATTATTAAAAGGCCATCCTTTAATTGGGCTGGACAATTCATTTGAAGAAGGGCATGTAAAAGCTCATGGGAAGTTAAGGCCAACAGGATAATGTTATGCCTTAATTCTTTCCATGCGGATGGCAGTGTATTTGCTAATGTATCATCTTTGGGCTTGAGATATCAAAAATAATTTGAAGAACTGGTATAAGATTAAGTTGATTTAACTAGTAGCTGTCAAGAATCTGCTACACGCAAGATACCTAATGAAATACCTTAAAGAATATGCCGTCCAAATGAAGAGGCAAGACAAATCACCTGAATACTTAGCCAGGTCGGGAGTGCAGGCATTACTGAAGAGACAGCCAATACATCCAGAAAGACTTCTGTGTTCCTTCTTGCTCCTTCAGTATTTCATTTGAATCCGTTTTCACTTGGAAAAATTTGAAGGGCAGGGAATGGGTAGGAAGGTGCAGTTTTGTTTTGTTTTAATTTATAGACTTTTTCACAGTGGTTTTAGATTTACAAAAAATTTAACAGAAAGTTCAGAGGGTTTCCACATATCCCTTCTCTGCTTACCATTTCCCGATTACTAACATCTTGCATTAGTACATTAGTGTGCTACATTTGTTACCATTAATGAACCAATATGGATGCACTATTATTAACTAACATCTGCATTTTACATTAGGGTCCACTCTGTGTGGTAAGCTCTATGGGTTTTGACAAATGCCTCATGTTAGGTATCCACCATTCCAGTATCATACAGAATAGTTTCATTACTGTAAAAATCCCCTGGGTTCCATTTATTCATCCCTCCTGCTTCCCTCAAATTTCTGAGAGCCACTGATTATTTACTCTCTCTATAGATTTGCCTTTTCCAGAAAAATCATATGGTTGGAATCATATAGCAAAAAGGTGGCCTTTTCCGATTGGCTTTATTCACTTAGCAGAATGTATTTAAGTTTCCTCCATGTCCTTTCATGACTTGAGAACTTAACTTGTTGTTTATCACTGAATAATATTCCATTGTATGGGTGTACCTCAGTTTGTTTATCCATTCCCCTATTAAAGGACATCTTAGTTGTTTCCAGCTTTTCCCAACTATGGATAAAGCTGCTATAAACATTAGTATACCAGTTTTGAGGGGACAGTTTTCAACTCTTTTGGTTAAATACCAAGGATTTCTGGATCATATCGTAAGACTACGTTAAGCTTTGTAAGAACCTGTCAAACTGTTCCAAAGTGACTGCACCATTTTGTGTTCCCACCAGCAATGAGAGTTCTTGCTGCTCTACATCCTTGCGGACACTTGCTCTTGTGAGTGTTTGGATTTTCGTCATTCCAAAATGTGCGTTGGTATCTCATGGTTAATTTTAACTTGCAATTCCTTAGTGACATATGAGGAGGAGCATTTTTTCAAATGTTCATCCGCCACCTCTACATCTTCTTTGGAGAGGTGTCTGTGCAGATATTTTGCCTATTTAAAAAGTGGATTGTTGTCTTACTTCTCCGTTTTTAGAGTTCATTGCATGCTTTGGATAGAAGTCCTTTATTAGATAGGTGTTTTGCAAATACTTTCTCCCAGTTTGTGGCTTGTCTTTTCATCCTTTTAACCATGTGTGTTGCAGAGCAAAAGTTTAAAATTTGGTGAAGTCCAACTTACCAGTTTGTTGTTGTTGTTTCTTTTTTCTCATGGATCAAGCTTTTGGTGTTGAATCTAAAAGTTCACTGCCAAACCTAAGGTCACATAGATTTTCCCCTCTGTTATCTTCTAGATGATTTATAGTTTCAAGTTTTATTATTAGATATATGATCCCTTTGAGTTAATTTTTGTGAAAGGTGCAAGATCTATGTTGAGATTCACTTTTTTTTTTTTTTTTTGCATGAGGATGTCCAATTCTGGCACTGTTTATTGAAAAGATGATCTTTTCCCCCATTAAATTGCATTTGCTCCTTTGTCAAAAATCAATTGACTATGTATGCTTGTGTGGGTCTATTTCTAGGCTCTCTATTCTGTTCCATTGGTTTATTTGTCTGTTCTCTTGCCCATAGCAGGCTGTCTTAGTTATTATAGCTTTATAGTAAGTCTTGAAGGCAGGTAGTGTATGTACAGGTTTTAACAGCCCACACATGCTTCCATGAAATATGGTCATTTAAGTGAAGTTCTTTCCTTGCAATTTTAATTCTTTTCTTTGTTCGTGAACACCATCCTGTTACGTTTTATTATAGCTCCAAATTCTAGGAGACTTTACTTTCCAACCTCTTTCCCCTGCAGAACAATTTTCAGGTATTGATGGACTTTGGGTAGGAAATTATTATTACCTACTAAGGGAAACAAGGATTTCCTCCTTCTAAACTATGACTGCGTAAAATGGCTTATATAATAATATACTACACTGAGGGTGGTATGCCTCAGTCCCTCCCAACCCCAATTATTAATGATCACGCACGTGTGAGCAAGAGTGCACCCTAGACACATGTTGTCTCGATCTTCATCCGTTTCCTGTCTCTTCACCCAGGAATCTCAGCTAATGTGGAAAGAGAATACTCTCTCACCACGAAAACCAGAGATGGGTGCCCTCTACAGCTCTGGTGCATGGGAAACAGATACGTTTGCCATCAGTTCTCCTGCAGGGGACACTTATGTACCCAGAAATTCCCTGTGGCATCGTGGGAAGAGAAGAGTCCCCACAGGCTTCCAAAGCTCAGGAGGATCCCCTTTAGCTCCCAAGAGATAAAATCACCCCAACATCCTCCCTGTACCTAAGCTAGGGCCTCCTGCAGTCAGACCAACATGAATACTAACAGAGCCCGTATCTCCAACAAAACAACTAAGCTGTGGCATCACATGTGAAAACAGAGGGCACCTGGGTGGCTGAGTTGGTTAAGTGTCTGCCTTCAGGTCATGATACCAGGGTCCTGGGATCGAGTTCCGCATCGGGCTCCCTGCTCAGCGGGGAGTCTTCTTCTGTCCCTCCTTCTGCCCCTCCCCCTTCTCATGCTCTCTTTCTCTCATGCTCTCTCTCAAATGAATAAATAAAATATATTTTTAAAAAATGGAGACAGGGAGCAAGAATAGGACTTGAGCAGGATCAGCCACTTGAAACTATGATGCCACACTGAATAGTCGATAAAGGGTCCCAAGAAGACAGAATTAATGCAGAAAGCAGAAGACAATTTAACAATACTTAAGCATGTGTCTTCTTGTTCACTTCAGGGATATTGCAGTAATAAATCAATCTTGTCATAAGAAAGGACTATTTACAAAAATAAGAAAGACTTCTTGGAAATAAGAAAAAACCATAATTGTCAAAAATGTTTAACTTATTAGAAGCACTGATGGGGAAAACTTTCCCCAAAGTGGAAATAATGATTTAGAAGGGTAAATAATTCTTCCAGGGTGCAAAGCAAAAAGACCAAGAAAAGGAATTTCTAGAAGAAGAGATGAGACAGAAGAGACCAAAGAGACCCCATATTCATAAATAGGAGTGCTAGGAAACCGGCAAGCAGATGGAGGATAAGCAAAAACAAAACAAATCCCAAAAGAAAATTTCCCCGTGTTTAAGAATTCTGTGAATTCTGACTCAGAATGCCTCACAAATGTTTGGCAGGATTATTGAAAAAGTGGAAACAACTTGAAAAACATATTTGATTTCTAAGGACAAAATAAGCATTTTCCAAAATAGATACAAAATATAGTTTGCCTGCAAAGGAAAGAGAATCAGACTCCCATCAGAATTCTCACTTGCGATACCAAATGCCAGATGCAGTGCAGAGCTACGCCGGAAGCGTTTTCTGAGAGCTCCATGTCGGACAACCGATGGGCCCTCGTCCCTTCCAGCTTAGCTCAGCAATCCACCCCCAGCCTGCCCCTTGTCTGCTCCTTCTCAGCTCTGCATCCCCCACCCCTTGGCGTGTGAACAGGGGTGAAGACCACAGATTTAGACCCTCCTGTTATGTAACCACATGGCCATCCCTCCCTAGAGCAGAGCCACCCTGCACCTCAGTCAGGCTTCTTCTATGGCCCCGGGGGTGGGGGTGGCAGGGGGAGAGGCCCCACCATCATCTTAGCATGTTTCCCTCACCAAGCTAAGGCTCCAAGCAAAATCGGACACACATTTGACTCCCTCCTCCTATGTCCCAATCCCCCCTGGTCTCTTTGTCTTGCTTTTCCAACTCTTTCCCCTGCCCCAGGACCGGAACAGACAAACTCCTCTTTCACTTCCTCTGCTTAACATCAGCCACCTCACTGGTTCCAATTTCTTGGCTAATCCCTCCTGGTGGACAAAACTATTCTCTATGAGCTTTGGGAGAATTACTGCTTTGTGGTCCCAGCCTAGCATTTGATATATTAAGTAGAAGCAAAGGAATTTAGACACGTCTTTGTTTTCAACAGACTTTCAAGCATATTTGCCTATTGTCTTCTTGCAAAATGCCATTTAAATGTCAGAAACTGAAAACTCTTTGTTCATCACTACATTTCTTCTCCACAAATGAATCTTAATAATTCTCATTTTCCAACATCTCTTGGTGGCAGATGAACACCTTGGGCTTACATGTGCAGAAAGGCAGAAGACAAAGCATGTACATATTTTTAAAAACATTATCTCCATTATGCTACATAAACTTTACAGTTAAACTTACCGAATTTTCATAAGGGAGTTATGAAGTTTAAAGGCAAAAAATAATTTTCTTAAATAGGAGAAGCATAACATAAAAATAATTTTAAGTAAAATTTTATAGTTCTACTTTCTCTCATGTTCAGTGAAGCAAGGTTAAACATTAATAAGTAAAAAGATAACAAAATTAATCCCATTTGGAAACTTAAGACTGCTCTTCTAAATAAGTCCTGTCAGCAAGAAAATCAAAATTGAAATTACAGGCTCCTTAAAATCGAACAGCAATGGGAATATTAGATATTAACAACTACAGAATTTGGCCACAGTCATACACTGAAGAAAATTCAGGATTCAATGCCTTTATTATTTAATAAGAGACAAAGCATTCAATTCAAAGCTCATAATAAAAATAACCAGAAAACAAATCAAAAGGAAAGAAAATAATAAATATAAAACTAGAAATTAATTGACAAACAAACCAAAGTAGAAGTAATGGAGAAAATGAAGAGTTTGACCTTTGGTGGGAGTGGATTAAGGACAGATACGTTTTTAGCAAAACAAACCAGTGCTCAGGTTCATCTGAGAGAAAAAATGAAGACCACCGTTAAAGATATCAGATTGGACACACATATTTATTGAACCTCCACTCCCTCCTGAAATCCTACAAAAATGAGAGTAAAGGTGTTTTTCTTTGTCTGATTTTTGTGGAGTTCCTCAAGACCAGAGGGCAGAAGAAGCAACAGCCAGTGTTAGGATCGCAAAGCAGATGGATAATGGCAGCTGAGTGAGCAGCTCCTCGAAATCCTAACCTGGCAGAGGAGAAAATCAAGAAGCAATCTGATTTACACTACGGACCTTTTAAAGTCTCAGGAACTGGACATATCAGGAACCTATAAAAGTGGATGAAAAAGTGAAGCTAAAAACCAGAGAAGATTGGTTCCTAGTCTGTTTAAGAAATTAGAACTCCAATATGCCCTCCCCAGTCTCCACAGAGCCTTTTTACTGCTTTCCCCCACCCCCCCCAAAATGGACTAGAGTTGTTTGTTTTCCTGCAGAGAATGAAACAGAAGGTACCAGAACAAGTTGAAGGTGGGGATATTTTGTTGAGAACAGGGGAGGTAAATGCAAGTTGACACAACGGGTATGAGACTTTCAGCTTTCTTCCCCAAATGAGCCTCCAGAATGCTGGCAGCTAGACAGACATTCTGAAGGCAAGACAGACTGGACCCCTCCAGGCAGGGAAATGTACCGACCAAGAGAAGAGACAAAGACACTGATGTCAGGGATTTTCCTAAAGAAATGGTCAGAGTTTCTCAAAGTGAAGACCATGGTTGACAAGTTTCACACAGGCATTCAGAGCTTCCAATCAGCTTTTTGGTTTCATATCCTAACAGCCAAAGAGCAAAGTATATGATATGAGAAACCAAAACAAACAGGAAAAAGCTACTTGGAAGGCCCAGGGCAAAGATAATTTCAAAAGAGCTATCAGTATCTTCGGAGGCTAAGAGAAGATGCAGTATTCACAGTAAGAACAGGTTGCTCTAAGTAAAAGAGCATTTAGAGAGTAAAGAGGATTTCCTAGAAATTAAAATACCATTACTGAGTTGAAAGACCCGATGGAAGAAGGATTGGAAGATACAGTGGAGGAAATTTACCAGGAAATAGGGAGAAAACAGGAGAGAGAGATGATATGTAGACTGGTCCAGGAAGGGGATCTAAACAAGAGGAGTTACAGAATGCGAGGCAGAAACCAACAAAGACAAGGGAAGACTATCAAAGAAATAATTCAGAAAAACTTTCCTACCACTGAATGATACAAGTTTTCAAATGGGATGGCCTTAACCAATTGCTCAAAATAGAGCCTATCCAAAATACATAATCATGAAATGAAATTTCAGAATGCTGGGAATGAAGAAAAGAGCTTACAAGTCTCAGTCAAAATAGAAAGATTTCAAACATCAGAAAACAAAACATCAGAATGAATAGTATTTCTCAACAGTAGCATTGAAAGATAGAACACAATGAAGAAGTGCATTCCAAATTCCAAATATGAGAAAAGTTGCTCAGTATCAGTAATTAAATTAAATCCTTTTCCAAATATGAGAAAAGTTGCTCAGTATCAGTAATTAAAAAAGAAAAATTAGGGGCACCTGGGTGGCTCAGTGGTTAGGCGTCTGCCTTTGGCTCAGGTCATGATCCCAGGGTCCTGGAATCGAGCCCTGCATGGAGCCCTGCATCAGGATCTCTGCTCAGCAGGAAGCCTGCTTCTCCCTCTCACACTCCCCCTGCTTATATTCCCTCTCTCTGTGTCAAATAAATAAATAAAATCTTTAAAAAAAAAAAGAAAAATTAAAACAGCAATGCCTTTTTGTCCATTTTTTAAAAATCCTGTTCCTGTTTAGTGTTGCTAAAGATAATAGGAAAACAGACACAATGTGCAGTTGTATGGAACAATGGAAATACCCCGGGGTCCACACTCACCTGTTGGAAGAAACAAAGGTCACTCTGGTGTCAAATTGTCTCATTCTGGATCTGGTATTGGATGTGGGAGCTAGAAAATCCAACAGTCATTTAATTAGTTCACCATTCACCCTCACAAACTTGATGTATTTAATATTTTTGACGTCCCAAGGATTATGCCCAGGCTTGTGATGATGTGATGATAAGACTCAATCTTACCCTCAAGAAGATCTTGAGGTTCCTGTGAGTTTGGGCCTCATTACCTGATCTGTAAGATGAAGGCATTGGGGCTTTAGAGAATTAGATGGTTTCAAAAGTGTCTTACGGCCCTACAATATGATATTCTTCAACAGCTAATGTATGTTTTGTGAGTACTCCGACACCTAGCAAACTTTGCATTGCTGTAGGGTGAGGATGCCATGTGTACAGTGGTCTTACTCATAGTCAGCAGGCTCCAGGTGATGCAGTTGAATTCAAGTGATTGATGATATCCCCTCTCTCTCTACTTTTCCAACAGAAGGTCGGCCTTGCTGAGCCTTCTGTGATTGGGAAATACTCTAAGGAGAGTAAGTTTGTGTCAAAAGTCTGGCATCCATTGTTTGAGGGAAAAAAGTAGTCTTCCCTAAAGTCCATATAATATTGACCTCCAAAGTATCATGGGGTATATTCAATGAGAATTCCAGAATCAGGTAATTCCTGTATTTCATTACCTATGCTCAATCCAATGGAAATATACCAAGGAGGTGCCTGGGTGGCTTCAGTTGGTTAGGCGTCTGCCTTTGTTTCACGTCATGATCTCAGGGTCCTGGGATCCGGCCTAGTGCAGCTCCCCACTCAATGGGAGGTCTGCTTGTCCCTCTCCCTGTGCCCCTCCCCTAGTTGTGCTCTCTCGGGCATGCACGTACTCTCTCTCTCAAATAAATAAATAAAATCTTAAAAAAAATAAATATACCAAGGAAAATGCATGGTAAACTTTTTTCATAAGTTCAGAATTGTTCCTTATTGGCATATTTTTTAAAGAGATTCTAGCATTCAGGCTAAAATATTTCTGGTAATTAAATAAATGAAAAAAATCTGCTAGGTCTTTTAATAAATGACAAGGCTATAAATGAAAACCTATTTAAGAGAATTTTAAGTGGCATTTTAAAAATTGCAAACATTATATTTAAAAAATCCAAAACTTGGTAAGACTGAAGATATTGAATTTTATATTTTATATTTTCATAATTTTGGTTATGGAATAAGCACATCATTTAAAAAATATAGAAACAGGAAAGGTGTTGTTTTATTTGGGGAAAGAACATTCCTTTCAGCAGTGTTTCTCAAAGTTTCTCAGAATTACCTGTGATGCTTGCTAAAAAGCCCTGCTCCCTAGACTTCTCCTCCTGGGAATTTTCACTTTTAACAATAGCCACAACATTTTCTACTGTACACAAAAATGTGAAGCCACCTTCTTAAAACACTATTTAAGTTTGTATGTAGATGTCATGGGTGTCTGGCATTTGTACATATTAGAGTTTGTACATGTCATTTTTTAAAATGGAGATACTTCTGAATCACTGTATAAAATTTCCATATTTTATTTTACATTTAATAATTTATCTTAGGCAATTATTTTAAGCCATCAAAAATATATGCATGTATTTGCATATATGTGTATATATATGTGCATGTGTATATATTTATGTCTGTATGTGTGTGTATAACACACCACACACACACACACACACACACACACACACACACACACACACATACACACACCCCAAACTATTTGTGAAATTTCTTATTCTACCATAAAATTTTGTCAGGAGCTTGAGTGGCTGTGAGTGAGACTCAACAGAGAGCAATGGCATATCAAGGGAAGAGCGTGTGAGGCAAGGATCAGAACCAAGAGCCCCAACTTGGCTGGCACTGAGGACTGAATTGGGGATTTGCCCTAGGGGATTTGCACTCCCTTTTTTCACATTTATCTGAAGCATGGGGAAGGCTCAGGTTGAGAATATGAAACCCTTTATGAGAGTATCAGGCAGATTTTCTCAAATGGCACACTGAATATCAGAAATATGGTGGTTAAGACAGAGGGAATTCTGGTGGGACCCAGTGCGCTGAAAATCTGTGATTTAACATTGTAGATAAGAAGCCACTGACGTTTTGAAGAGGTACATGACAGAACTTGGAAAAGAATTGGATAAGTAAGTTTAAATCAATAAGAAAAAACCAATAGAATTAAAATTAATCAAAATATTCTTTATAGAAATGTAATTTGGATTTTTCCAAAGTATTTGGACAAAGTATTTGGTTCTAGAACATCACAACTCTTGCCACTCTTACATGATTCACTTTTATTCTCTCTAATTATGCTTTCCAGTTAAAAATGTAGCAACTTGAGACTAGTTTCTGATTTTAAATTCTTAAGCTTCAAGTTGACTGCATAAAAAAGAAAAATTTAAATTTGTATAACATTTAATGTTTTAAAATAACAAATTTCTCTGTACAGTGTCTCAACTAATATATGCACACATGGTTTTTACTTAAACACAGAAATGATACATGAAATTCACTCTAAAAGGAATAGTCTTCCTCATTGGGTCTTGTCAACAAATGTCTAACTTGATTTAACATAAAAAGCCCATTGTAGCATTGTTGAGTACTTGCTGCATTTTGGGGAAGTAAGAGTGGAGCATAGGAAGAGCATTTGTTATTAATTTATAAACCAAGTTTTAATGTGATTTCCCCCAAGACAGAGGCTTAGCCTGTGCTAACTTAAATATGGAAGGTTGGGCCAAAATGATTGGCCCAATCAAGCTCTCACTCCGAGTTTCTTTTGTGAGTGTGTGTGTGTGTGTTTTGTGTATGTGTGTGTGTTGCCAACATTTTTTTTAAATTGAGTTTATATGCCTTTGGTGGAGGCTGAATTTTCCAGTTTTACTGTATTTTGGCACCATGATCTGTTGTCATATACAGGGTTACTTGATACATTTATATAACATGTCTGACCTCTGAAGGTGTTTGACTCCTGAAATAAGATCTATTCCAGCTCCAAAAATTGTAGTAAATAGGCACTTGCTGAATCCACCAGGGGTCAGCACACAGCATTATCACTCCAATATCAGTATGAGTTAAACGAAAAAAAAAAAGTTAGAAAAGCCAAATACCTTTTGAAACTTGCATATGCCTATAAGAAAAAACAAAAAACAAAAAGAAAAGAAAAAAATTCTTTTCAGTCAATTTGCCATAATTGCTTGCTTTGAACTGCTTTGATCCTTCCCTCTGAGGACCAGGAACTCATTAGTCATTAACTCTGATTTCTAGTCACGATAACTCCATAAAGTAACCTCTTAACTCATCCCCTTTGCTCCAAACCCATAGCAAAGACAGGCCATAAAAAAAAAAAACATTAAGATCGATCAAAAACAGAATACATAATTTCATGCACCAGAAATGGATCAGAAATGCAATGCTATGAATAGAGTGAAAACCACACAGAGACCCTCACTGAAATGATTATTACAGAATATACTTCATTCAGTAGGAAGAGAAAGGAGCCTAGAGGAAAGGTATGGAATACAAAAAATGGGGGAAGCAGGAAAATTGATAAATTGTAAGCAAATGTTTATTAACTGTAAAAAAATTCTTAAGTTTTGTTTTGTTTCAAAAATGAAAAACTAATATTCTAGATAACAACAATTGAAGAGAAAATGTTCAAGACAGTTAAAATGTGCTAAAGGCTTTTTTGCTGTTGCTTTTCAGAAAAAAACAATTACTGAGCATTTCAGATTATTTAGAAAAATGTATGGTCTAATATGTATGTTAAAAAAAATAAAGATAAGTGGTCAAAAAATGAAAACACCATCACTACTTTCCTAACCATTAAGGGGGCAGCGAGTATAGAAAGCTTTCCTGGTTCAAGAGAATGCAGGAAAGGAGGGAAGAAAAGAAACAAAGACAAAGGACAGTGAACAGAAAATCAAAAACCAAGAGATAAGTAATCTTAAATCAATCAATAATCCAAAAATTTGAACTTGGAATAAGTTCACTGTAAAAAATAAGAGATTACATGATGAAATTGGAATGTAAAAATCTAGTCATAGTCTTATAGAATATATGCACAAAATAAAACCACCCAGATAAGCTAAAACTAAAGAGGTGGAAAAACTTGACCCACACAAATAATAAAAATAATAACCCTGGGGTGCCTGGCTGGCTCAGCTGGTGGATCATGAGACTGTTGATTTGGGGTTTTAAGTTCGAGCCCCATGATGGGTGTAGAGATTACTTAAAAATTAAATCTTAAAAAAAAATAACCCCAGGAATGGCAGTAATCAATTTCATACAAAATATAATTTATGGCAAAACATTATATGGATAAAGAAGGAAAGAACTCAGTAATAAAAGGAATATATGGTACTTAGGAGCTTGTATGTACCTTAAAAGTAGCCTTGAAATCCAGGAGGCAAAAATTAACTGAAATAAGGAAAGTGGAAAAACCTATCACCATATTGGAGGATTTTAGCACATTCCTACAAGATACTGATTGGTTACATTTTTTTGTGTGTCAGGATGTAGAAATAAAGAAAAAATTAAGTTTGATATAACAGATTATCTTCAAAAATATCTCCAACAATTGATAATACAATAGTAAAGTCTAAACAAATTTTTTTAAAAAATATGTAACACAGACTACATTCAATCTCTGGCTACACTGAAATTAGACGAGAGCTCACAAATAAAAGATAGCAAAAATAAATAAGTAATAAATAGAAATACAAATAAATAATGTGCACTCACATTTGGAAGCTCTAGAATGCTCTCCTGAATAATTTGTGAATTAATTTAAAAATAGGTCATAATGAAAACTGCAGCATATTTAAAACCAGAATGATAATAAATCTGCTATGTATCAAAATTGGTGGGATGCTGCAAAAACAGGTATTAGGAACACATTTTGTAGATGTATGTTAAATGTGTGTTTTGGAGAAGAAATTTTGAAAACAAATGAGTAAAGCCCTCATCTCAAGAAGTTGGCAAAAGAACAGTAAATATAAAGAGAGTAGAAGGCAGGAATTTTAAAGAACAGTAGCAGAAAGTAATAAGATATAAAAGAAAAAAATGTTATCATCAAAATCAAAGCCTAGTTTTTTCACTAAATTAAGACAATAGAAAATGATAAAAGAGTAAAAGCACACACACACATAGACAGAAGCACTGTTAGGAATAATAATAAAAAAAAAGGACAGAGCTGTAGTTTCACTGGGAATTTTGAAAACCACATGTGAACATTTAAAACTTCGATAAAATATTTTCTTTTCTAAAAAAAAATATAAATTTCAAAAACTGACCCAAGAAGAAATGAGCCAATAGCTATGTCAGAAATTAAGTTAGTAATCAAAAGATTCTCCTGGCATTCTCTTTTAGCCTTTCAAAAAAAAAAACCCCACCAGGCCAGATGATTTTCCATAGGCGGGAAGAGTCTTACCAAACTTTCAGGGAGCATTTATTCTGTCTTAAACTATTTCAGAAAGAGAGAGAGACAGAGAAACAGAGAGAAGTTAGCCAACTAATTTTATGAGGCTAATATAACCTTGGTTGCAAGACAGGATAAGGGTAGTACAAGAAAAAAAAATGTCATAGGCAAATTACATGTATGATTTGGATGCAAAAATCCTAATTAAAATACTAGCCAACCAAATTCAGAATTATATATATCTAAGAGGCCAAAGTAGAAACTTGAGTGCTTTTTTTGACCTCGTCTCAGAAGTCACACAGGGCAGTTTTCTCTTGGTTTTGCATGCCAGCCCTAATTTAATGCAAGAGATGCTTGCCCCAGGGGTCTAACTTCTCCATTACAGCAGGAAGCAAGAACCACTGGGGACTACCTTACAGGCTGGCTGCCACAACCAAGTCCGTCCCCCCATAAGACCTTAAAGGGCTACATAGTGTATTAGCGTCTCTAAGAAGTGCCACTGTAAAGTGTTTTAATTTTTTTAAGTCTAGTATTTGTTTAATCCACATCTGTTTGACCATTGGAACCCTTTTATTCACCTAACACCTACTAATTCCTGCACAGTACACTTTGGAAAAAGCTGCTTTTGGCTCTTTAGTTAAAGGGAGTATCATGAGAGGACACTTTGTAAAAACTTGTGTACTTTTTGAGTGTTCCACATATAATAGAACCTCTAATTTGTTTCTTGAGGCTTATTCGTGAAAGCCCAACCGTAAGTGAACTGGCTTCCCTTTCTGCTCAGGTTGCAAGTGGTTCATCTCTTTTAAAGCCAACCCTGAGTAAGATTCTCTAGCCTCCAGGTCTAGAGGCAGTGCTGGGGGTTGGAAGGAAGCCTTACCAGAGGCTTCTGGAACTGGGTGGGAAGTAGAGTCAGAAATTGCTAGGATCCCACGGTTCCAACTTCATTAATGCCTGTGGGTTCACCCTTCCCATCCTCCTCTCTTGCATCTACTTTAAAATTTATCAGCACTTTGAAGGACAAGCTGGGTGGTCCTCCCTTTTTACCACATGATGTCACTCTAAGAAAATTAATAACCCCCAGTGAGGCTGGCCGTGCCTTTCATATGTGCAGCATACCCAAGACTTATCCTCATGAAACAAGTAACCCCTAAAGTTAGTTCTCTCCAATTCAGTGCACGCTGGACTTGAGATCATCTCAGGAAACACACCTACCGGGCTCTGACTGAGACCCAACCCCTCCTGGAAAGATTGCCGGCATGAGGGCAAGAACAGCGGAAGGTTTAGGGGATATCTCTGGGTCCAAACTGCAAGACAGCAAACGGAAGGAAGGCCTGAAACCCGAAACTGCTAAAATGGATTTTTAATATTGTCATGATTAAAAAAATAAAATAACTTTTTTGGAGTAATTTTTCTCTCGGAAAACCCTAGCTTGCCTCAACTGCTAAGGGAAAACCCAATGCTGGGTGTCTGCCCAGTACCTGGGTGGGAAAAGGAGCCTGACACGATGGTATCTGCGGGACAGGCTCTAAGGAGGGAGGGAGGAAAGAGACCAGCCTAATTAGAACAAGTGTGCAACTCGGGCAGGTCCCTGCGGCGCTATAAGAGTTCGTGCTGTGTGCACTGAAGCTAGCCCCAGCAGTGTCCTTACAGGCTATGGAGGCTCGGGGAGGAAGGGGAGAAAGGGGAAAAAACGGAATTGGAGCTCTTTAATGTGGCACTGGCTTTCGTGTTTGGGGTGGGGTGGAGGAGGCGGTGAACTGCCGGAGAGTTCAGGGGAGGGGGCTTGCAGCTGGGGAGGGTAGCGGACGCCGGGTACTCCCCGTGCTACTTGCGGGCTCCCGGGTCGCGCTGAAGCCTGCGGTACCCGCGCTCGCGGCCGGCAGAGGCGGCCTAAAGGCAGGCACCGGATCGGGACCCGAGGGCTTCGGGGGTAATGGTGCCGGCCACCAGGAGCCACAGGTTGTTGTACCGGAGAGGGGAAGGGATGATACCTGCGGTTAGTAAGAAATTCATCATTATAAAAAGGAGAAAAGCGGGCCTACTGAACAGGCTAAACTTCAACTGGAGGGAGCGCTGGTGTCACCCTTCGGGCTCCGCGCCTCCAGGAAGTCTTCCGAGATGGAGCCCCTTCGCCGCGGTCTCCATCCGGGCCTGGGTGAATCGGGTGCCCAGGCGGCCTCGGCTCCGCGGGGCCCCGGCTCTCGGTCTTGCTCGGGGCAGGGTCTCGGCAGCCTCGGGAGGTGACCGCGAACGGGCGCGGGGACCTGGCGGCGCGGTGCCAGTGCGGTGGGGACCGGGCGGCACGGCCCGAGAGGCCGGGGACAGCGCCGAGCGACCGCGGCCGCTGCCCCAGCCGGGGGTGGGGGTGGCGTTCCGCGGGGCCCGGGCGGGGACAAGAAGGGCGCTGCCGGAGCTGGCGGGGGCGGGCAGCCGGAGCCCGGTCCCGCCTTGCAGCGCCCCCGCCGCGCCGCCGGTTCCCCGTCGGGGCGTCGGGACGCGAGTCCGCGGGAGAGGCGGGCTGGAGGCGGGCTGGGGCGACTGCACCCCCGGCCTGCGGGATGCCGGCACGTCCGCGCCTTTGTCCTTCTCTGTAGCTGGCGCTGCGTCCGGGGTCTCGGGCTTTGTCTCACCGCCCATGTTATTCTGGTTTCTGAATCCCGACACCCTGTCTTTGGCTTCGCGTTTTGAATCCCCTGTTACCCATCTCCCCCCAGCCTGCCCCATCTTTCACCGCCCAAGGCGGCCACTTTGCGCCTTAGGAGAACACAGAGCCCAGTCCCCGCCCTGACCTCTCTGCACGACCGTCATGAAAAGATCCACCAGCAGAGTTAGACACCAGGTTCTCTAAGTGGTTCTCAAACTGGGTCCCTGAGCCCCATCCGTCTTCTTTGGACTGGAGTTTGTACAAAGCCATTCTTTGGCCCATCCCTATTTTTTCCCCTTGCAGTTATGACTTTTCTCTGAAAAGCTTTTACCTTCTTTCCTCTCTTTGTACTAAAAGGTGAGTGGTGATGCCAGCGCTCTTGGAGAGTAAAAGTTAAAGAGGCAGCGAGGGTGGGTGGCTGGAGTGAAGGCCTCAGGCATCTGAACAAAGGGCCTGTGGCGGCAGGTGTAGCACCTGGGCTGGAATAGAACCTGCCTCTCGGAGTAACTGCAGTACCAAGGGTGGTGCTTCTCCTCTTCCCTTTCTGACTGGGCTTGATCAGGTTTTGCTTTGTTAAGGCCACTTTGCTACAGCTTACTTATGTAATGCTGAGGCAATGAAAAGAAAAAAACAAATGGTGACTTTGCCATTTGCTGCCCAGAGTAACCACCTCAGAGAATCCAGGCTGAAGGTAGAGGCCAACTGCCCCCGATGCCCACCATGACTTTTGGGGTAAGAAGTAAACTGTAGGAGTGAGGAATAGCTCATCCTTTGAATCTTTTTTTTTTTAAGATTTTATTTATTTATTTGAGAGAGAGAGAGTGAGAGACAGAGCACAAGAGGGAAGAGGGTCAGAGGGAAAGGCAGACTCCCTGCTGAGCAGGGAGCCCGATGCGGGACTCGATCTGGGGACTCCAGGATCATGACCTGAGCAAAGGCAGTCGCTTAACCACCTGAGCCACCCAGGCGCCCATCCTTTGAATCTTGACACTAATCAACAATGATTAAGTTCAAATGAGCTGGGGAATGCCAAGTGCAGCAGACCCTTGACAAGCAAACATAATGCGGAAGTGTCATGATGTCACAGCCTGAAGCTGGAGATTATTGGGCAAAAGAAAAAGAGAAATAAGGGGGGGGGGTACTCAAAAGCATCAAGAGTTGAACCCAGAAGTGAAGAAAGGCAATTTGGGATAAACCTAATTCAAGAATTATTGCTTCAATGGGTTGGGTAGTTGCTTACAAGCTAAAGATCAGAAATGTTTGTGGCTTTAATACTGAAACATACAAAAATATTTTCTAGGCTGAGGATATTGATTCTCTCTTCTCTCTTCTCTGGGGTATGGCCTTGCAGGAGAACATGGCAGTTGGGGTTAAAAAAAAAACCCACTTTGAATCCTAATCATGCCTTTCCAAGCTGCATGGGAAGCAGGGAGAGTATTGACCTCACAGAGCCTCTGCTTTTGGTCTGCTAAATAGGATTGTGTGAGAATTAAAGGAGACGCAGGGCCCATGTACACCTGGTGGGTGCTATTAATACATAGGATTGTTACTAAAATTAGTTTTCATCACAATAAACTATTTTTGTAGAAATCACGCTATGGCTTTAATAGGCACCCAATAAATAATAATAAAATAAATGAATGACCCTAATTCATAAGTACTCCCAGGTCTTATGTTTAGTCCCAGACTTTGTTTTATCCTCAAGATAATAGTACACAGACTAATATACTGGCATTTTCTTAGTTTTGATATGTTCTATTGAAGAACAATAGAAAAGTTTACAGACATGGCATAAAAGAGCTGGCGACTCCGTCATCAAACGTATAGTAAACTAATCCAAACAAAAGAATGAGAAGGGGGCATAGTCAGGACTGGGCAAGAGTCACAGCTGCTCCCACAAAGTCTGTTTTGATTTAGGGTACTTCCCAATTTTCCTTGTCATTCTCAAGGTCAGCGTCAAGCCTTCGTAAGATGCAAAAGTGCTTTGGAATGTTAGAAAGAAGTGGAGGATATTCTTCCAGTCCCTGGAAACCCCACCTCCCAGGGGGTGTTGAGGGGGGAAGAGAGAATAATTAAATAGTTAGTAAATTAATATTGCTCTCATTCTGCTTGCAGGGGTCAGCCGGCGGGATTTACATTACAAAGGTTGCATTTCCATTATAAAGAAGCCCGTTAGGTATTTTATAACCAAATCCTCTTAGGCAAAGACTTGTAAAGACTTGCCTTGACTAAATGTTCTTTACAAAGCATCCCAGTTCCACATAAAATGAAGTGAACGGTGATAGGATGGATGCTGTTTTGGAGTGAAATCTCCAAGGATTTGGTGGCTGAGGGGGAGGCACGTGGAGAGGGTTGTGCTGTGAGCGACAGCAGTGACTTCTCTATTTAGGAGACTGCTCCCATAGAGCTGGCCGATTGAACGGTCTGCACTGGGGATCAAAATCAGCTCCCAAGCCCAAAGTGGGCAGGGGGGAAAGGAAGGGGCTGCTGTGATGGAAACTTCAAGCCATGGACAGGATTTTGGTGTAATGCAAGGAGCAAAAGCGGGGGAAAGAAAGACCGGGGTCCAAAGGGAGTCAGTGTGTCTTTGGGAGCAGCGGCAGGCTTTCCAGCCTGGGGGGCGATTTGGGGCAGCCACCTCTTTAGACACCTAAGGGTATTTGTCTGCAAGATCTCTGCGGGGCAAATGCTGATTTGACTTAGACTGCACATTCATTTGGAGTTGGCTGGTCTGGATGAAAGAGATGGGAGTAACCGACGTACTATCCCTCTCAACCACTGCTTGCGCTCTTTATATAGTTTTGATTGAAAAAAAAAAAAGATTATTGCAAAAATGGGGTTTTATGGTAAAGATACTAGGGAAATGAGGGCCCCTGGTTACCTCCCACAGAAACCCAGCAGCCTTCACAGGGACCATAAAAGAATTAAGGTCTCTGGCAGAGAACAAAAAGACCCAGGAACCAGGTTTCCGCAGGAATCTTGTGTTATCTGCCATTGTGGGGACTTGGGGTCTTTTTGCTCTGTTCCCATGGTGACTGCTCACCAAGGCCATCCATCTTCTTTCTGGGGTCTCCTTGACATCCACTGTCTGTCCCTGTGTTGCCCATTTACACCTCCCTAGAAAGAATACCCAACTGGTCCAATGTAGTCTCCGTGAGGCCAGGAGAGGAGCTTTGCTCCTTAAAAGTGGCAGGGGAGGGAGTTACTCTGGAAGAACTGTCTGGGGCTGCTTCTCTAAGCGGGTGTCTCTAGGAGGTACCTCCATAGAAGGGGCTGTGATCTCCCAGGACATATGCTGTTTTCTACTCTAGGTGCCCTCAGATCAGGAGCATGAGGCCTAGGGAGCATGCTCACATTACCTTTGTCTCAGTACTCACCTAATAGGTGGCCAGGAAAAGGGCCTCAGAGGGTGTGTGAAACAAGCTCTTCTTCAAGAACAATCTCCTTTTACCACATCACTGGCAAGTCATTCAGTCTCTGCCAATGACAATAGCAGCCTCTCCTCCGATGGAGTGCTCATTACCCGCAGGTACTGGGACAGCGCTGAGCACTTGCCCTGCTCTCAGAAACACGCATATTCACTGCACCTCACCAGTGTGAGCAGGTAGGAGCCCTTGACAGAACTGGCCACATTTTATGGTGAATCATCTATTTTCTATGTAACAGGCTACTCCAAAACTTAGTGAAATTAATCATCATTGTATTTGTTCAGATCTTGTGGGTTAGAGATTGAAGTATGGTTCAGCAGCCAGCACCTCTCTGCTCTGTGATGTTAGGGGTCTCAGCTGAGTGGCTGGGAGGGCTGTGACTGGCCAGGAATCTCTCTTCTTATGATGCTGGGGCCACTCTCCTGTGGCTGGAAAATCCAGGATGGCCTTACTCACTTGTCTAGGGCCTTGGTGTGGGCTGTTGGCCAGGGGACTTGGGTTCCCCTTTGGGTGAGTGCCCTCTGTTTCTCTCTCTCTCTCTGGCCTCATCGTTCAGTAGCCTCGCCTGAACTTCTGTACATGGCAGCTGGCTTCTAAAAGGGCAAATGTGCAAGCTGCAAAACCTCCTGAGGGAGAGGCTTGAAAGTCACATAGGACCACCTGTACAGCATCCATCAGGCAAAACAGGTCACAGAGACAGCCCAGATGCCAGAAGAGGGAGATGAGGCTGCCTGTGCATGGTGGGGGGTGGGGCAGAAATGTTGGTGGCCATCTTTGCAGATCATTATTTTTCCTTTTCAAGGATTAGCGGATGATAGTTCAGACAGAAGAGCTCAGGAGAAAAGGACTTATACACTTTTCTGCTGTAAAGTGGTTCAGGCTGGGGTGGTCACCGGAAAGAAGAGAATGTCACAAAGATTCTCCGTGAAAGCCCTTCAAAGACCCTCTGTCCATAGATCCATCTCACGTAAGATGGTGATGCTCACAACACCAGTTATTTTTCTTCTTATCTCTCACCCTTTCTATAATAGACCCCATTCCAACTATTTACCTTTTTTCTACCTGGATTCAGTTGATAATCTATCATCCAAAAAAAATTTTCACAGAGTTAATGCCTTTCTCATTTTTGTAGAGTATTTCTCATTTTTGAGAAGCATCTGGAAAGTCTTGAGCCATTGGAATGCTTAGCAGTGGGCTCCTGGAGCTTGCGATTTTCTGGTTAACTGAATATTTAGCTCTAGTCATTTCAGCTCCTGTTGGGAGTTCTTAGAAAATGTATTAATTTAATTTACTGCCTTTGTAACTAGCATATGAAACACATTTGAATTTTTGGCTCACAAGGGAAAACCTCTAGGCCCAGAGTCAGCTTTCTGATCCTTGTTTTCTGGGCTGCTGTAGCAGGATCAAGTGGCTAAGCTGGATATGGAGTTCCCACGAAGTGACTGGTGACCAAGTTTGATTGTTTTAGTATAACTTTTTGCTTCCTCAAAAAAATTAAAGGCAACCCCTCTTTTCAAAAAATGCTACCTATGTGGAGATTTTTACTAGAAACTTAAACAGCCACTTTTTCAACCAGATGAAGGGGAACTCTTTTGTTATTTAATCATGGAGAGTGTTACTCTTGATTCTTCTGACTCTTCAAGAGGAAATCAGTAATTAGTAATGGATCAGTGTACGTCAGCATGGGACCCAGTTCTTCCTAAGAGGAAGGCCTGAACAATAGGGGATGTGATGTTTTATTGGACTATTATTGTAGAAATCAGACATGTCCATCCAGACATATTCTTTTTTGGACTTTCATTTCTGTTAGACCTTTGACCCCTCACACACAGTTCCCAGTCACACTCTTGATGGTCTCTGCAAGATAAGATTTTGCATTTAAACTATGAAAGTGGTTCTAGGGCTGGGTGGTATTTGTATTTGATTGAAAAAAGCTTAACTTGGAAGAAGAGTTATTTGATTTTGATTTTATAAAGGAGCCTCTCCCAACATAATGACATCATTTGTCTCATCAAGGATGGTTGAGAGAATAAAGACTCCATGGGCAAGTTCCAGCTTCAGGATGTAATGAGGAAGTATGATAAGTAGAGATGGTCTGTAGTTATAAAGGTTAGAATTCTGTGTTAAAACAATACATATATATAATGGATGTTTTGAAAGCAGCTCTGTTGCTTTCTTTACACTTGCCCTTCACAAGTTCCCCTATCTGTTTTTCACTTATTTGTGTATTCACCAATGTTTGAAAAATCTAGCAGGTGTCAGGCACTGGGGTTCTAAAGATGAACAGAGCTGTGACCCTGCCCCCTGGGGACGGACGCGTAAAGGGAGTGGTAGCAGTGTGCCAAGTGCTGTCATATGGACGTGGGCATGGATAAGCCTGGGAAGGTCAGGGAAGGCTTCTCAGAGGAAGAGATGCTAAGGCTGAAACTCTAAGAGAGCTCAGGAATTCACCAGGTACAGCGCGAAGGTTGGAGGTTATTTAAGATGGCCTTACAGGTGAAGGGGCAGGAAGGGGGCAGCTTGTGGAGGAAGCTGCTGGGGGCCCTTCCCTTTGGGAAGAGTAACAGCCTCAGTGCAGAGGCTGTTAGGGACGGGCTTGTGCAGCCCCATGGGGCCAAGCCCAGGAGTTGGGGCTCTCTCCTGCGGGGTGGACAGTGGGAACACTGAAAGAGTGTTAAGTCTCTGTTAAGGAAAAGTGAAGAATGGGTAAAGGTGGGAGAGGGTAGAGGCGAAGCAGAGGCAAATAATACAGTGGCCAGAAGCTGGTTAAGACTCTCTAGGTTCTACCTGCTCTTTCTTACTAGCCCTGTGCACCTGCAACACGTTACTTGACCTCTGTATTTCCATTTTGCTCATCTGAAAATGAGGATAATTACAGAGCCTACCTGATCACATTATTGGGATACCTAAGTGATTAAAGCTATGTAGAGCATTTAGAACAGTGACCAGCCCGTCATAATAAACAGTAGTTGTTATTAATAGTGGTCAGCGATGTGATCAAATATGGACCCAGAAAGCTTGCTTTGGTGGCACGGTAGAGGGAGGAGCTGATGGGAAGGTGTTTGAAATTCACCAGAGGAGAGACCAGCAGCGAAATCAATCAGAGGACTGATTCACAAGATAATGCGAAATAAGTCCTTCAGTACTTGGCAACTGGTAGGACGTGCAGGGGATGGGGCTAAGGGCTGCTGGCTTGGGAGCCTGACTGAGGGGTGAGGCGCTCAGAACGAGAATAGGAGGCAGGGAGGAGGGGACTGGAGACAGGTTTGACACGCTGTGTTTGAGGTGCTTGTGCGACATCAGAGTAGAGTACTTGGCTGAATATACGGATCAGGACCAGGAATCTGGATGTGGGACTCATCATGATATAGGCAGTAGGAGAAGCCATGGTGTGGGTGAGCAGGCACCGGCCACATGCTCAGAGAGAGAGAAAGGGACACAGGACGGAGACCTGAGCAGGACCCTGTGGAGACCTGGGTCTGGAGCACTCTAGACATTTCTCTTCCAGGGTGCTGGTAATGTTTTAATGAGTCTGAAGTTAATGAGTCTGACCCATTAGGAGGCTAGCACATCGGAGGGGCAGTGGCTCCTGGGGACTGTGAGGAAGGAAGAAAGACCTCAGAAGTGACCGGAAGGCCTGGTCAAGGATGAAAATCAGGTTTGAGACGTTAGCGGAGGACCACCCCCCTCCGCCCGCCTGCCGTGTCCATGTTCCCAGGCAGAAGGGGGCAATGGCGGGGTGGTAACTGGTTGGCAGTGTCGGATAGATGAGGATGAGTAGCAGAGGATGGTGGTGCCGGTGGGGACTGGGTCCAGGCTGGAGTGCAGCTGTTTCTGAAGAGAACTGCTCTTTCTGAGCATTTACTATGCACGCCACTTTGTGCGAAGCCGCTCGGATGCATGTGTTTATCTTCACGGCAACCTCCAGCAGTGGGTACTGGTGTCATCCGCATTTCACCGAGTGAGAAACAGTTTTAAGGAGATTAAGTTGCTTACCTAGGGTCACGCTGGAGTAAATGGCGGTGACAGTCTGGGAAGACCCCACTCGTGTCTGCCTCCCGAGGCTGCAGGTGTTCTCGGAGCCTAGCGGTCAAGGCTTCATCATCAGGAAACAGATGATGCATTCAAAGTGGGTGACTGGAGGTCAAATTAAGAAAGGGAGTGTTTTTTAAAGTGTGAGCAGGGCTTAAGGAAACCACAGGGACAGTGCAGGACCTCAGGGCAAGGAAGCAGGGGCTTGGAGGGGTGAGGGCAGAGGGCAGCGATGGGCTCTAGAAAGGGGCCTTGACTAGGAGCCCTGACCGTCCCAAGTGGCCAGCCCACCAGGACCCTGCAGGGAGGAGCCTGGGGGCTGATATCCTGCCGCCGCAGTCCTGAGGTGCTCAGATCCCCTCACGGGCCGAACAACCAGACGCCAAAGGACAGAGGTCAGTCTCAGGACACAGGCAGAGTGGATAAGGGTGGACAGGGGATCTGGAGGAACAGGTAGAAGCTTCCAGTACAGTCAGGCCACGGGAGCTAGAGAGAAGACGAGGAGCAAGGCCAGGCTGGGCCCATGGTCCAGCAAGCCTGGTTGTACGGCCAGGGCCAGCCAACTGGAACTGGTGACATTAGGACCATCCCCAGAGATCCAGCCCTGGGCATCCTTGGGGCTCCTTTGGCACCACAAACCCCTTAGGCTTCTCCTCTCGAGTCCAGCACTCAGAGGACTGACAGTGAAACAAAACCCACCCTTGGCAGATCAGTGAGGCTCCCCTCTCCAAGAAGCTCCGCCACCACTCCAAACCCCACTCTCCCTCCCCACCCCCACGCACACCCGCTGCTGGCCCCACAGGGTACTTCCTGACACTTGTTAAAGGAATGCTGCCCAATTTCCCTCCCTCTTCTCAGGAGTCAAGTGCACGCGGATGAGGTGAACCCGGGCTATGACCTGTAGACCATTTAGAAAGGCCCCCGTCTTCTAACGTCAGGGTAAAGAGAGATGTGTATGTGCGTGTCGATGAGTGCGTGTATGCAGGTACGTGCATGTGCACACGGGCACGCAGCGGGGAGAGAATATGAACGGATGGATATGGATGGATATGCGTGGGCTGGAAGTGAGATAGGATAAATTGAATTCAGGGGCAGCCTGCACTCCTAAGCAAAATGCCCACATGGTGTGTTTCTTCTCAGCACCCCCAGCTCCTTATACACTGTGACCCAGTCCTCGACCCCTGGCTGAGGGCAGGACTGTCTGGGGAACATGCTGTAGAATAAGAGTAGAGACAGTGGCTGGGACTCCAGATTCGTCATGAGGGTCTCGTGATAGTGACTAAGGCAGTCTTTGGGTGGCAGCCTTTTGGGGTACCCTCTGTGCAACTGTATTATGCCTGCTACCTGCTGCCTGGAGCCTCTGAAGAAGTAGTATTTTTGAATTCTGATCTGGGTGGCTGTGAAATTACATTGATTCATGTGTGAAAATTAATGTAAGAGAGGAGTGTTCACTCATGTCTTACAACGAACAGGCAGCTAAATTAGATGCAAATGGGAACTATCACTGCAGATTTTGGGAGGGGGTGAGATCTGTGATGAAGAGTTTCCATTTGTTGACCACCAGTCATGTCTTTGCTGACCCGCACAGAGCACTAATGACATGTGGCATCTATGCTCCCAAACTGGTTCTGGGATGGTAAACTGGGTTTTCAATTTCCTTGAGTTTTGCCCTGGGTGCCAGGAGGCTCAAGAGCAATTTTTCATGATTTTGGTTTCTCTCTCTCTCTCTTTTTTTTTTTTTAGAGAGAGAGCACACATGTGTGCATAAGCAGGAGGATGGTGCAGAGGGAGAGGGAGAGAGAGAGAATCAAGCAGGCTCCATGACCAGCACAAGCCCAGGGCTCGATCTCATGACCCTGAGATCACGATTTGAGCTGAAATCAAGAGTCGGCCACTTCATGGACTGTGCCACCCGGGAGCCCCTGGTTTCTCCTTTGACTCCAGTGTTGTCATCATTTCAGTTTATCCTTTTTATAGTAAGGACACTTAAATTTGTGTGGATGGAGGTGGAGGATAAACAGATATAAATGGAATAGGAAGAAGGATTTAATTTGAGATGCAAATAACATACTGATTTTTTTTAAATTAGGCTTGATTGGTCCAGTATTACCTGTCAAATAAAATCATACAACCAAATCATCAAAGATGACTTCTCAAAGATCCTTACATCCAGTCGTGGTCCCAGCTTTGCCTGGCTTGCTCAACAGACTGGGTTTGTGCTGGATCCCAGGGCATGGGATGTGCTTTGGCTCTGGTCTGTAGCACATCACAACTATTTATCCCTTTTCTGCATTCAGATTTCATTTCTGAATTCCTCCATGAGTCGCATTCTGTTTATTTTCTGAGGACCTCCCTGGAGTGGGTGAGGGACAAGAATTTTTTGTCTGTTTCATCCACATCTATAGCTTCATCACCTAGATCAGCATCTGGCACTTAGTAGGAGCCCAGTGAATCCTGAATGTGGAAGAACCCCCCAAAATAATCACTGAATGAATGATGGTATAGATTTTTAAGTGAAAAGGGGGAAATCTGAAATTTCTGGAGACTGAGAATTTTCTCTTTTCAAAAGAGATTTTGCAGGTTCATAGCAAATAGCCATTCACACCATCCTCAAACCGCCTTGCTGTGGATTCAGTTTCAAGCTAGCCATCCAGCTGTGCATGGAGCCCATGAAATGAGATGTAAGAGTCAAAGGGCATTCTATGGAATAGAAAATATGTTTTTCTTGTTCCTGATACCTCAGATGATTTCTCACTGGGGTGATGCTTGAGCCTCACATAATAGAAATAGTTTCTATGACACTTGAAATATCCTATTAATTTACAAGCTGTGCTTCCATTATCATGTAGGAATTTGTAGAACTTTGACAACCTGTTTTTAATAGTTTCCAAAATCTCTCAGAAGTGTCTCATAAACAATAGTTTTTTTAGCACGTGGTCATTCAAGGATAATATCCTTTTTTGTTAATTGTTGAAGGTGGTTGGTGCCAGTATTGAGAAGAAAAACATAAACCCCTTGTTTGAAATTGGCATCTTTTTTGTACATTCAGATCCATATCAGAGCTTGTGGGGTTTCCTACCCGAGAGGGAAATGTCTGTCCCGACTCCATGCGTGTCCTCACATTAATACAGGTGGAAGTGGGCAATGACCGCAAACCAGTGAAGCTGTGTTCTTTGTCTGCCTGGTGCTTGTCCTAATACCGGGCAAAAATGTCGCAATTAGTAAACGTTTGCTGAACAAAAGCAAATTTATTGAGCATTCCTAGTGTTCATGCCACCATGCCAGGCACTGTAAGGAGCAGAGCAAGATTTTAAGAGAGCATCTTCTCCCGGGAGGGGCTGGGGGAAACAGGTGAAGGGGTTGCAGACTATGCTTATCTCGATGAGCACTGAGTGATGGATGGAAGTGTTGAATCACTATATTGTACACCTGAAACTAATAGAACACGGTATGTTAGCTACACTGATATTGAAAATTTTTTATAAAAGACAGCATCTCTGCCACTTAGCGGTTTACAATCTCTCTAAGAGACATTACTCCCAACGAAATGACCCATAAATGGTGGAGTAGAACAAACGTGTACTAACTAGGGTATTGAGTTGTTAGAGCCTACCTCCTTACACTCACTCCCTTGGTGATGTCACCCAGGACTTCTTTTCTTAAAGTAGAATGATTTTATCTTATTATAATAATTAGTTATATTGCACATCTTTGTAACTAAAAAAAAAAAATCATCAAATTTCACGCGGGGCTTTTAATGGCTTTGGATTCTGTGTAAATGCTGCTGATTCTTAAATGTGTGTCCTCTACCCAAAGCAGAGGTAGATTGCAGCTCCTACTCACATGCTCGGAGCAGCTGTGACCCAACCTGCTCCTTGACCAGACGTCTTCCTCCGGGTAAATGACAGTGCCGACCACCTGGCTGTTCAAGCCAGAAACCCGGAGTATTTTATCTCCCCCTTCATCCCCTACATCTAGTTTACCCCAAGCCTGGTTGGCCCCGCCACTTCCTTCTCCTACAGAATTCGATTGTTTTGTCACTATCTCTGCTGCCTCCACACTAGTTGGAACCCCCACTGGCTCTCACGAGAGTAGCAGCCTCCTAACTGCTGTGACCCAACTCATTCTCCTCACAGCCCCTGGGGTCCAAAGCAGAAACCAGATTAGATCGCCCATTTAAAATCCTTCACTAGAATCTACGCATGGGATAAAAGTGCGTAGAATGAAACTATACACACACACAAAAGCTGTAAAGCTGAACAAGATCTGTGGTCTAGAGAACAGTGTTGTACCAATGTCAACCTCCTGATTTTGATTTTGTACTGTGGCCATAGAAGATGCCTCCACGGGGGGAAGCTGGCGGAAGTACAGGGAAACCGATGGACTATTTTTTGCAACTTCCTGTGAGTCTATAATTAGTTAAGAATGAGGTTTAAAAAGACTTGAGTAAGAATGAAGAAAATTATTGGCTTCCCATGGCAACCAGCCCAACTCTTTACCACAGCCTGTGGAAATCATTGACTGCTGTGATTCTTGCCAACCCCCTTGCCAATCCTCCCCAACGTCATGCTTTCAATCAGTTCCTCTTCCTCAGCCACACTGGATTCCTGGTAGTTGCTTAAACATAGTATACACCTTTCTGCCCCAGGACATTTGCTGTTCCATATGCCCAGAATGCTCTGTTCATGGCTGGTTTTCCCTCATCCATCAGAGAAGTCTTTCCTGATGCCTGACACCTCTATTGGCCCTCCCACTTGACCCTTTTCCTTAATAGAACTGGTTGTCATTTGTTATGAATGTTTCCCTAATACCCACCAGAATGTAGACACTAGTGAGAGAACACAAACAGATCATGTCTGTTTTATTTACTACAATATCTTGAGTCCCTAGCATGGTGCCTGACCTATACTTGGTGTTCAATAAATATTTATTGTTAAAAAGAAAGAGCAAACAGGGGCGCCTGGGTGGCTCAGTCATTAAGTGCCTGCCTTTGGCTCAGGTCATGATCCCAGGGTCCCGGAATCGAGCCCAGCATCGGGCTCCCTGCTCCTCGGGAAACATGCTTCTCCCTCTCCCACTCCCCTTGCTTGTGTTCCCTCTCTCACGGTGTCTCTCTCTGCCAAATAAATAAATAAAGTCTTAAAAAAAAAAAAGAAAAAGTAAAAGAAAGAGCAAACAAACATGGTTAGGGTCCCCCAAACTGGGGATGCTCTTGTCAAAAGAAGCTTGAAGAAAAACTTTCATACAAGAGCTCATTAAAATTTGAATTAATCTGGTTTGATAAATGTTGTCAGTATGCATGTGCACAATTAAGATTCTGTCCTCAAAATACAAATGTACATAATGGATATGTATAATTCCATTTATTTACTTTGAACTTTTGCAATGTATTTTAAAACCAACTGCAGGAACAACTCTAAGTTCTAATATTTTAAGCCTCCCCCAATAGCTTTGAATTTATTTTAATTCATTTTACTTGATATTTCTGTGCAGGGTAATAAAGGAGGGAGATGATGCATTTAAGTTACTTTGTTGAAAAATGTATGTGTTTATTGTTTTCTTCTTATTAAAGTTCTAAATGCACATTTCAGGTAATTTGGAAAATACAGGAAGATAAAAATGAAAAGAGATAACACAGTTAACCCACTATCTGGAGATTACTATTATTCACACTTGTACTTTCTTACTGTTCTTTCGATGAATATTTCTTTACCATCAAGAAACACACTACAAATGGAATATTACACCTTGGCTTTTAAAATGTAACATTAACACAAACAGTTTTACATCAGTAGGTATTATTTGAAAGAAGCTTTTCAAATGAGTGCCGTGATTTATTTCACTCTGCTCCTGTTGTGTAGATACACTCCAGCTTGTTAGTCTACTTGAAATTCAGGCTGTTTTCCCCCTACTTTCACACACCTGCAATGTTGTGATTATCTCTGTCCACAAATGTTTGTCAAAGTTTCTAACATTTACTTAGAATAGCTTTTTAGAAGGAGTATCACTGAGTCAGAAGATATTCACTATTTTTTTTTTTGAGAGAGAGAGAGCGCGTGCGCGAGAACATGAGTGGAGGAGGGGCAGAGGGAGAGGGAGAAAAAGAAACTTAAGCAGGCTCCACCCCCAGCAGGAGCCCAACGCAGGGCTCAATCTCATGATCCTGAGATCACCACCTGAGCCAAATTCAAGAGTCATATGCTTAACCGACTGAGCTACACAGGCGCCCTGGTAGTCACCTTTTTAAAGCTCTTGATAATGCATGGGCCAATTGTTTTCCAGAAAAACTGCATTCCTGTGGCTATTACTTTATTTCAGAGCCACTTTGGCATTCCACTTTACTCTCGACCAAAGCAGGTATGACTCAGGCCCATGTTGAATCCCTTCCAAGAGGTAGGTGTATTACCAGGGGCCAGCCTGGTTTCCCTCTGGGGTGGTTTTGCATAAAAAATGGTCCAAATGCATGGATAGCCCAAGACCCAAGGACGATCCTGAGCCTCCCGCTTATTTACTTCCTCATTATTCTAGGGAGAAATGTTAGCATTCGGGTCTAGTTTCCTGAGCTTTAATTTGGAAGGAAAGTGGAGGAAGTGGGTTAGTTTAAATTCCCAGAGCATTCCTTTGCATCAGTGAGAAGTTACAATTTTTGAATAGATACCTGTATTCCAGCTGGTCCCAGGGTGCCTGAAGAATTTAGGGCATGATTAAAAGAGTTGAAAGGAAGCAGTGTCAAAAGACCCAGAAAATCGAGTGTGTCGAGTCTGAAAACAGGATTTCAAGCTTTTGAATTTCACCAACTCATTCACAGCTGCACATCCTGTCAGATTTAGGCGACTGGGTAAACATCTTTGGAAGAGAGCCTTTGACATTTAAGATAAAAATATTTTGAACCTGAAGAAAAATGAACAATTGCCCTGACAAGGGGCTGACACATTTTCTGGAAAGTAGTTCTTTTTATTCTTAATGAGGTAAGACATGATTGCTCTGAGTAAATGGAGTTATTTTTGGCTCTTCCATCTGCGTCTCAAGTATTTAGTTTCGAAATTGTGTTGACTGAACACAGTGAGGATTTTTTTCCAGAGTTTTGATTGTGGTGATTAATAGCAAGGAAACAACATCTTTGTGTGTGCGTGTGTGCATGTGTGTGTGCGTACGAGCGTGTGCATGTATGTCTCTACAGGGAGAGCGTGCTGATGTAGACTCACACGTTCTGTAGATCATGGAATCCAATATATCCATGTAGGTTGGAAGTTTCTGGTTAGACCTCATAAGCCTGAGTAGCTCTAGAGCAACAAAGCTTGGCGTAAATATTCCTATCTTCAAAGCAGCAGTTCTAGTGAGGTTAAAAGTCCTTCAACTCTGAATTTCCTTTGTTCCGGAGCTTAAGGTTGCTAACAGATAGAGATCACTGTGCATGTGTCACACTTTCCTTTGAAGGTATGCTAGGGTGTTAACGAATTACTAGGCAAATGAACAGTTATTTTAAAGAGGTTTTTTTTTTTTTCTTTAAAGCATGTTTGTTGATCCTCTGATGAGGCTATTTATAGTAATCTTTCACGCAGCTTCTGAGTCTCTGTAAAAGCAAACAGTTAAAGTTAATAGCGATGGTAGAGTGGGGAGCAGTGATGTTAGCTCTTTTTGTAAGAACGTGGTGCGAATGAAGGCATGATTTCCCAAATACCAGAAGAACAATTTCATTGGTGCCAGCAGAGAATTCTCACCTCCAGCTCTCTCAAACTTGGGTGATTTATCCTGAGAGGAAATGGGTCAATGAGAGAAGATGGGTTAGCACCAACCTCCTAGGTTCCCCTCCTGGGCTGACTTATCATCATTACCATCCTTGACTAAGATGACTTTCTTCTTAGTTAACAGAGAATTGAAAATATGCCTCCTGATTTATCTGGGGCTTTCTCTTGCAAATGCCAGTCCTCAACTGTCAAAACTCTTACTTCCCCAGGGCAATACAAAGAGGGCATTGATGTGCTCCTGGGAGGGAGGAAGTGCAAGGTGTCCTGAGGGCCCACGGGAGGGCCTGGGTACCTGCTTCAAATATACCTCCTGTCTGGCAGTCAGGGGCCGGCTCTGGGCATGGCTCTCACCACATCACAAGCACTCAGTAAATATTCATGGCTGAAATCAAGAATGATGAAGGAACTGGGGAGCCTGGGTGGCTCAGTCAGTTAGATGTCTGCCTTTGGCTCAGGTCATGATCCCGGGATCCTGGGATTGAGCCCCACATTGGGCTCCCTGCGGGAAGCCTGCTTCTCCCTCTGCCCCTCCCCCTGCATATGCTCTCTCTCTCTCAAATAAACTTTAAAAATCTTTAAAAAAATAAAAGAATGATTAAGGCTGCCCTTTCAAAACCACATCAGACCATCCCTTCCCTTCCAGCACCATCCCCCCAGCATATAATCCATAATTGACCTAACATAGGAATGGAATAAGGGGGGCTAATGAAGGATTTTTCTGATCATTTCTTTAACACTTTAGGGATATATTGTCTAATTTGTTGGAAGTTAACTACTGCCGTGTTCCCCTACCCTTTTTTCCATGCTGTGTATTATTAGTGCTTGGAACTCTATTATCTCGGACTATCACACAGCTAGAGCCAAGTGCTGCTAAAGACATTTTAAAATTAAAAATAATATATATATTATAAACATATAAAGATTATAAAGTTCTATCTTTATAAAGTTAGTGATCTTTACCTTTCAAAGGATCCTAATACCCAAATGTAACATGTTCCCATTCTTTTAAGGAATATAAAAGAAATACAACTTTACCAAAACAAATTATGTAATATATGGTGATTAACATAACACTAAAAAATTTAAAAAAATAAAAAATAAAAAATAAAATAAAATTGTTGCTAATTCAAAAAAAAAAAAAGAAATACAACTTCTGTGGTACTAGATAGAAATAGATGGACATGACCAGGGAGGTCATAAAGGATGGCTATTGTTTCCCCTAAGGAAATCTCAAGGTCTCTTAGCTAATTCATTTCATCTATTACTTTTATGTAAATATTTAAAAATTATTATAGTACCATGGCATTTTTCCTGAAAATAAGGCCTGTGGATCTCTAAAAAGTAAGGACATTTTCCTACCTAACCACAATACCATTATCACACCTAAAAAAATTACTAGTAATTCCCTAGATGTATTTATATTTTTTATTTTTTTAAAGATTTTATTTATTTATTTGACAGAGAGAGACACAGCAAGAGAGGGAACACAAGCAGGGGGAGTGGGAGAGGGAGAAGCAGGCTTCCCGTGGAGCAGGGAGCCCGATGCGGGGCTCGATCCCAGGACCCTAGGATCATGACCTGAGCCGAAGGCAGACATTTGACAACTGATCCACCCAGGCGCCCCTCCCTAGATGGATTTAATACTCACTTCCCCCCCCTCCAGTTTCCCCAGTTGTCCCTAAATGTCATTTACAGTTGGTTTACCTGAATCAGTCAAGGTCCAAGCATTGAACTCATTATGTTTCCTAAGTCTCTCTTAATCTAGGACAGCCCCTCTCACTCCCTCCACCTCATTGACTTGCTGAAGAAATAGCCCGCTATTTTGTAACAGTTAGTCTCATTTTATTAATTGCCAAACAAGAAGCCAACCACAGGGGCAAAATAGTCTTGCCAACCTGATGAAACCCGGTGTCTTCATTCCATAACTGATATTTTTGATCTGGTGTTTACTGACATTCAACCTCAAGAAAAAAGAAAACAAAACCAAGACCAAAACCAAATCCTGACTTGGACTTGAGTGTGACTTGACATACAGTTGTCCTGTGGCTGAATGAATCTGTGTGATCGAGTTCCATGAGTTTGAGTCAGTGGCTGCTTTTCATGACTCGGTGCCTAGTTTCTGTGAATGCTTGCTGGGATTTCTTTCTACCTCTCTTGATTCTCAGGTCAGTTTTCAGACAGCCAATGATCTCTGCCTGTGGGTCGCCTTCCGTACGGTACGCCATCCCCTGCCAGCTTTATAAAGTATCTCCCTTCCCACTGTATGAAGTGGAAAGATGTTGACTGGATTTCCCTTTCACTTGGTTACATCTGGCTTTTTTCTTTACCCTTTGCTCATCTAGGACACTAGCAATCCCTCCAGGAACCAGGAACCAGCAACCCTAAACCTTACTGTGCACATGTACTAGGGTTGTGGGGAAAGGATTCTTCCTTTATTCACAATGAAAGGAAATTACCATTTTTTTTTAAATTTTATTTTATTATGTTATGTTAGTCACCATACAGTACATCATTAGTTTTTGATGTAGTGTTCCATGATTCATTGTTTTCATATAACACCCAGTGCTCCATGCAGTACGTGCCCTCCTTAATACCCACCACTGAGCTAACCCATCCCCCCACCCCCTCCCCTCTAGAACCCTCAGTTTGTTTCTCAGAGTCCATAGTCTCTCATGGCTCATCTCTCTCTCTGATTCCCCCCCCCCCATTTTTCCCTTCCTTCTCCTAATGTCCTCCAGGCTATTCCTTATGTTCCACAAATAAGTGAAACCATATGATAATTGACTTTCTCTGCTTGACTTATTTCACTGAGCATAATCTCCTCCAGTCCCATCCATGTTGATGTAAAAGTTGGGTATTCATCCTTTCTGATGGCTGAGCAATATTCCATTGTATATATGGACCACATCTTCTTTATCCATTCGTCTGTTGAAGGACATCTCGGCTCTTTCCAGAGTTTGGCTATTGTGGACATTGCTGCTATGAACATTGGGGTGCATATGGTCCTTCTTTTCACTACATCTGTGCCTTTGGGGTAAATAGCCAGTAGTGCAATTGCTGGGTCATAGAGTAGCTCTATTTGTAATTTTTTGAGGCACCTCTGCACTGTTTTCCAAAGTGGCTGTACCAGCTTGCATTCCCACCAACAGTGTAAGAGGTTTCCCCTTTCTCCGCATCCTCTCCAACATTTGTTGTTTCCCCTGTCCATTTTTGCCATTCTAACTGGTGTAAGGTGGTATCTCAATGTGGTTTTGATTTGAATTTCCCTGATGGCTAATGGGGATGATGCACATTTTTTCATGTGTCTGTTAGCCATTTATATGTCTTCTTTGGAGAACAGTCTGTTCATGTCTTCTGCCCATTTTTTGACTTGATTATTTGTTTTTTGGGTGTTGAGTTTGAGAAGTTCTTTTAAAAATTATGACTCCAACAGGAAGTATTTAGAAGTGGCACCCACTGGTTAACTAGTATGGGTTAGAGGTTATCCTTTCTTATACTTGTGAGCCGAAGTGCATCCATCAGGCCATATTCTTTTTTTTTAAATTATATTTATTTATTTATCAGAGAAAGAGAGAGAGAGAGCACAAGCAGGGGTAGCAGCACGCAGAGGGAGAGGGAGAAGCAGGCTCCCCGCTGAGCAAGGAGCCTGATGAAGGACTTGATCCCGGGACCCTGAGGTCATGACCTTACCCAATTGAGCCACCCAGGTGTCCTTCAGACCATGTTCTAATTCCAGCTGAACCATATTAAACTTGGTGACCTGAGGCAACCCAGCCATCTTCCTTAGCTGAATATTTTCAGTCTAAAAAATCAAGAGGAGTGGACTAGACATCTAAGGTTCCATCCAGGAATTGAGCTTGATGACTTAATCATGTTAATAGCTACCTCAGTGTTCTCATTTTGTTCTCTCCTCCCATAAATAACCTCTCCTGACAGGCACCTGCCTTTGTGTGTGTTGGGAGCCTCTGTAATTGTTGGGCAGCCATGAGTCAGAAGGTTCCTGTTTGTTTGTTTGTTTGTTTTAAGATTTTATTTATTCATTTGACAGAGAGAGACACAGTGAGAGAGGGAACACAAGCAGGGGGAGTGGGAGAGGGAGAAGCAGGCTCCCCGCCGAGCAGGGAGCCCGATGTGGGGCTGGATCCCAGGACCCTGGGATCATGACCTGAGCCGAAGGCAGACGCTTAATGACTGAGCCACCCAGGCGCCCCAGAAGGTTCCTGTTTTTAAACTTTAAGTATGACTTTGCTAAACAGGTAATTTTGTGCACTGTAGGTTTCCCTCATATTGGACAGACTCACCTTTCAAATGAAGACCAGTGAATCCAAACACATTGATGTTAAAAACAAATAATCAAGTAAAAAAATAGGCAGAAGATATGAAAAGACACTTCTCTGAAGAAGACATACAAATGGCTAACAGACACATGAAAAAATGTTCATCATCATTAGCCATCAGGGAAATTCAAATCAAAACCACATTGAGATACCACCTTACACCAGTTAGAATGGCAAAAATGGACAGGGAAAGAAACAACAAATGTTGGAGAGGTTGTGGAGAAAGGGGAACCCTCTTACACTGTTGGTGGGAATGCAAGTTGGTACAGCCACTTTGGAAAACAGTGTGGAGGTACCTCAAAAATTTAAAAATAGAGCTACCCTATGACCCAGCAATTGCACTCCTGGGTATTTACCACAAAGACACAGATGTAGTGAAAAGAAGGGCCACATCACCCCAATGTTCAGAGCAGCAATGTCCGCAATAGCCAGACTGTGGAAAGAGCCGAGATGCCCTTCAACAGACAAATGGATAAAGAAGATGTGGCCCATATATACAATGGGATATTACTCAGCCGTCAGAAAGGATGAATACCCAACTTTTACATCAACATGGATGGGACTGGAGGAGATTATGCAAAGTGAAATAAGTCAAGCAGAGAGAGTCAATTATCATATGGTTTCACTTATTTGTGGAACATAAGGAATAGCCTGGAGGACATTAGGAGAAGGAAGGGAAAAATGAAGGGGGGGAAATCGGAGGGGGAGACGAACCATGAGAGACTATGGACTCTGAGAAATAAACAGAGTTTTAGAGGGGAGATTGGTTAGCCCAGTGATAGGTATTAAAGAGGGCACGTACTGCATGGAGCCCTGGGTGTTATATGCAAACAATGAATCGTGGATCACCACATCAAAAACTAATGATGTATTGTATGGTGACTAACATAACATACTAAAAAAAAAAAAAAAAAAGTGATTTGTCTAGGGAGCCCCTGGGTGGCTCAGTCGGTTAAGCATCTGCCTTCGGCTCAAGTCATGATCTCAGGGTCCTGGGATCAAGCCCCATAACGGGCTCCCTGCTCAGCAAGGAGTCTGCTTCTGCCCCTTCCCCCACTCATGCTCTCTCTCAAATAAATGAATAAAAGCCTTTAAAAAAAATGTCTGTCATCGTAGGGGTGCCTAGATCTGGTTGGATTAAAAAAAATATGGAGTAAGAAATATGCTAGTACTGAATAGAATTGTTGAAAATGCACTGCACTCAGTGTCGGCGCTAAAAAAAAAAATACATTATTGACATCGACCCTGAACCAGGCACATGCAGGCTCCCTCTCTCCGTAATCCCCACAGGGACCAAGGATGGAGCCAGCTCATTTGGGGAAAGAGCAAAGAAACTTATCCTTGCCCATAACAGAGCAAGATTCCACCTCAAGTCTTCTCCCTCCTCAAACTAATTCTCTTCCTCGTGTTGCAATTTGACTTTTAAAGTCGGGTATTTGAGCAATATTATTGTTTATGTTCCGATTGTGTGCAATTCAAGAGCTGCCCTTATTTTTCTCTTGTGTCATCCCACAGAATAGATACCGCAGACAGATTTGGAAACCTTTTCAGAATGATTCATGTTGGGGGAAGAAACTCAACCACAAGACATTTGTATCAAATAGCCATAGGAACTGCAACCTGAGTTTGGGTCTTCTAAAAGTTCTTTTATGAAGTTGAACAGACCAAAAATCCTGCTTCATGGTTTCAAAACAGATTTGTTATTAATGTGTATTGTTATTTCCCCGTCTCTTCTATTTTTGCTGTCTGGTCGGTGCAGCCGTGGAAATAAATATCAAGTGGGAATTGAGGCACATTAGAAGCGAGGAACAGCTGAGGAGCACAACAAAGCCCCAAGCTTTGCAGGGCCCATGGGCTGGTCCAGGCATGTGGGTTTCGGTCTGATTGCCTTGCCAACTTTGCGCTGAGTGAGCTTTAATGATTTAAAGGTTGGCATGGGAAGCGGTGTTTCTTGTCATGAGAGAGAATACCCATCTCTATTTGTAACCTACATAGTAATTAAGGCCAGACTTTTTGATGGAGCATCATCTCTGGGAGAATTTGAGGCGCGGGATTACATTATCTGCCCGTTTCTAGATTATTTTTAGATGCGTACATTATATGTTAGTAAAATGTTTAAAAATGATTGATGGTTCAGTGAGTTGTCATCCTTACTAATTTATAGACGTGTCACTTCGTGAATGTGGGTCCTCCTGGAAAGAGACTTGTCTAAAACCAAGGTGAGAGCTTCTAACAACAGTTATGATCCCTTTTTTTTTTTTTGCAAATGCTGGTTGTTTTGTTTTGTTTGTTTGTTTTGCTTTGTTTGGGGTCATTTCTTAAACTTCTAATGAGGAAAGACCACTTTGCCATATCAATTACAGTTGGCCTACCACCCAAATTGTTGGCAAATAGTAATCATTTCTCTATCAGAGGAGTAGAAAAGGTGTGCGTGTATCAAGTAGAAACTTCGCCATATACATTCAGTCAACAGCTAATGCCAGCAAACATTTGTGAAGTGCTCACTATGTGTCAGGCATTGCGCTGGGCACAGTGGAAGGTCATAGGGATGTGATCTCAGCCCCTCGGGGGCATAGAGCTATTTTCTCCAGTTCAGTGAACCCTAAATTTTTTGTACAATTTTTATATAGTAAAAAGATAGGGGTTTTTTTTCTATCACTATTGTAGCAACAACAACAAAAAAATGCCATATAATTAAAGGTTGCTTTAGTTTTACATATCTAGATGTCATGTGACAGAAAGTGCTCAGTAAGTATTAGGAATTGTTGTCATCTGTCCAGTGACTGTCTGGATCTGCTTCTTCTCCGGGTTGCTAGGAACATTCTGAATCATATGACATTTTTCCAGAACTCATGTATCAAAAACCTTCTAGCCACATCCCAACCAAACTTGCTCTTTTCCAGAATTTTCTACATTAACACATGGTGTCACCAGCCACATAAGCCAGTCCTTCACACCACTGTTTTCTTACCTACCACAGGGCCTTTGCATGTGCAAGTCCTTGTCCTAGAATGTCCTTCCCAATTCTCCTGTTCAAACATCAGAGCAGCTTTCTGCTGAGGTCGCCTGTCTGACCTCCCTGAGCAGCTCCAATCCTATGCACCACTTGTCTGTAACATTTAACCCAGGTGCCACTTTATATTTCATTGGGTGATTATTTGATTAATATCTGTCTCTCCCACCAGGATATAAACTCCCTAGGAACCAGGGCTAGTATTAATTTGTGTTAGTCATGGATCCCCACCATCTAGCCCAGTGTCTGAATTACATAATAGATGCTTAATAAACATCTGTTGAAGGAATGGATTAAAAGGCTGTAGCTCATGTGTTATTTGAATTGGTTCATGCATGATTTATTACTTAACTATAAATGCAGTACATGGTATTCGTAATAAATACAAATAATACAGAAATATACAAAGAAGTGAAACTGTTTCTAAACCCTGTAACCCCATCTCCCAGAGGTGTCCACTATTGATACACTTTTTTTTTTTAAAGATTTTATTTATTCATTTTACAGGGAGAGACACAGCGAGAGAGGGAACACAAGCAGGGAGAGTGGGAGAGGGAGAAGCAGGCTCCCCACTGAGCAGGGAGCCCGATGCGGGGCTCGATCCCAGGACCCTGGGATCATGACCTGAGCCGAAGGCAGACGCTTAACGACTGAGCCACCCAGGCGCCCCACTCATGATGCAAGCTTGATGAATCCTTCTAGACTTTTTTTCTGTGTTATCAATCATACACCCAAACATAGGCACATATATGGTTCTTATAGGAAAATAGAATCATATGTTCCATACGCTTCTGTTTTGTTGAACACTATACTTGAGCTCCCTTTCTGGGTCAGTATATAATTGATCTTTCTCATTAAGATGATTATAAATTACTTCAGAAAGTTCTAAAAATAATACAATGAGCACTCATGCACCCACCACCCAGCTTATTAAATAAAGATTATGAAGACATTGATCACATTCCCCTCCTTCCCTACCACAAGATGAGGCAATCACCATCTTGAGTTTGGTGTTTCTCATTCCCATGCGTTTCTCTGTTCTTTGACTACCTTGGTCTATATCTGTAACCACTGGAGAGTCTTTGCATATTTCTAGATTTTGTATAAAAGGTATAATTCTGTGTGCATGTTCTTGCAATTTTATGTTTGTGAGATTCATTCAGACTGAAATGTGTAGTTCAGGTTCATTCATTTCCCTCGATGTAGTATATTCTACTGCAAGAATATGATAGAATTAATTATCCATTCTTTGATATGCATTTAGGTGGTTCCCCACTTTTTTTTTTTTTTGCTATTTCAAGCAATGCAGCTATAAACATTCTTGAATTTGCCTTCTTTTGCGCATATGTGAGACAGTTTCTCTGGAGATTATTCCTTGGAAGGGGACATGCTGAAGTGGAGGTTATATATTTCTTTAACCTTACTAGATAGTGCCAATCTGCTTCTCTAAAGTTCTCTCATTGTTTATTACAACTTTGTTACACAGTATTTCATTAAAATAATGTATGCTAATTTATTTACCCCTTCCCTACTACATTTGCTGAATATTATTTGAGGAGGGGGGTGGTTAAAACAATATTAAATATAAAATCTTTCAAGTTGAGATGGTGACTCTGATAGAGCATTTGAGAACTCTATAACCTGGGGTATTTTAGCTCATTTGATCTGTGGAGAGAGTCAAGTCAGTTACTACCGTTGCTACTTTTTATTTTCAGCGGAGATGATGAGACCAAACCTGAGGGATTCGGAATCTCCAGGTCCTGGTGGGGCGAGCCGCAGAGACAGGTGGAGCCGCCCGGTCTCTGGCACATGGCTCCTCCACTCAGCTTCTCTGTCTCCTTACCCAGTTGCTGAGTTGGTTCAGCCATGAACCAGTATTAACTGGTCAGAGCACGGGAGATGATGTCACAGCCACAGACCACAACAAAGAACAAGGAGGAAACACGCCTTCTTTACTGCACCTGGGAAAATGCAGGGTGTCAGCTCACAGGCTGCTGCGGGGCTGCATTGTCCTGGAAAAGGGGGGAAACAGATGGCAATTTAATAGGAACCTGATAGCATTGTTCTGGGTTGGACAAGGGGGTAGCCTCTGGGGAACTAGGAAAGAGGCTCTCAGCTATGGGGCACAACTGCTTGGAGAAGGGGCTTGCCGTGGCCACTTCCTCCCTCCCTCCTCTGCCCTAGGGGAGGCCAGAGGGGGTGGGAGTGCATAGATCTCTGTTGTTTGCCAGCCGTGTGTGTGTGTGTGTGTGTGTGTGTGTGTGTGTGTGTGTGTGTGTGTATGCATGTCTGTGTGTGGGCATCTCTGTGTGTGTGGTGTGTGCGCACATATGTGCGCACGCATGTCCATCTGTGTGTGCATGTGCTTGTGTGTGTGTGCACGCGCGTGAGTGCATCTCCGTGTGCACGTGCTTATGTGTGTGTGTGCGTGTGTGTGTGTGTCGGGAGAAGGGCCAGGAAGGTGAAGGCCAACTACAGGAATGGCACTGGGGCAGGAATGTCTATGATGGGGAAACATGTGTTAACCAGTAATGCTCATTCCTCCTGCCTTCCTTTTCCCTTGTTTTGTGCCGGCTGTGTGTCGTGAACTTGAATGGCCCTTATCTGAATAGACACAGGTGATGAATGCTGCTGTGCATGGCTCCTCTTAGGAGTGGTGGGGAAGCGTAGTTTAAAAACCAGAAATCTGGGCTCTGCCTCTAACCAGCTGGACAGTCCCTTAAGCTCCCTGGGATCCTTATTCCTTCAGAGACTCCAGATTCCTCCTTCACTTCAGATCTATCCAGTGCATTCTCCTCTGCAGGAACAGGGCTGTGGGTTGCCATCAGGGGTTAAAGGATGAGCATGGCACGGCCCTTGGCCCTTCATCGGCACCTGTCTCCATTTACTGCCTCGGGCTCTGCAATGCTGGCCTCTGGTTAGAGCTGAGTATCACACAAGGAATCAGAGTTAAGGTTGTTTGGGGAACAAGGGAAACAGGTTTGAACGGCTCTGAGGTCTGCTTGGTGCTTCTTCGGAATTTGCCTAGTCCAGAAGGGAGCATGATTCTGAAACTCGGAGTTATGGTGTTTTTCTAGCTGGTGGCACTTCCTGAAGTGTGCAACCTCAGACACCCATACAGGGTTCAGACAACACACTCGCTCTCCACTTCTCCCCGATGCCACGGACATGCTGCTCGTTCCTGACACTGGGCACCCCGGAGTCCCTTCTTCTTACCTGTCCTCTCCTTATCACGTGTTCTCCACTGGGTCGCCACTTGCCTCCCCATGTTACCCAAAGACCAATGGTCCCCAGCCCATCTTCTCTGGTCTGCAGCCCTGCAGGCTATCTGGCCACTCGCACCTCCACTCTGATGTCCCACCGGCACGTACACCCACCATGTCCCATCTGCACTCCCCGTCCTCCCTCCCAACTGCTCTCTTTCTCCGGGGTCCCTTATCTGGGGATGAGTTGCCTCACCTTGGCACCCTGGGAGGCTGCCTGGACCCATCCCTGCCGCTTTCTGCCCATAGCCAACCAACAAGCCGTTCACTGACTTTGACTTTCTATCTATCGCTGCTGTCCATGTGTTCCTCAAAGCACTGCCTCTTTTTTTCAAGTCAACGTCTTCGTGGTTCTGTTCCCATCAGAAAAACCCCAAACCCTTTGGGGTGACCCGCGAGGCCTGGCTGCCTCTCCAGCCTCTTGCCACCTTCCCCCTTCTCTGTCCCCAACCTCCAGCAGTCTTGAACTGCTTGCTGTTTGGCCACTGGGTCACGATCCCTGCACTCTTCTCCAGGCATGGCCTGTCCCCATCAACTTCCTCTCCTTGGAACCCCTCCCCCTCCCCCAACCGAGTCTCCTCAGCTGCCTGGCTCCTTCTTTCCAGAAGTGTCTCCTCCTCTCCCTGGAGGCTGATGCCATTAGTTTAGGTGCTCCTCCAAAGTGGGACCCGCTGATGCTCTCCTCTGTGCTCCTGGCGCAGTGCCTGGCTCTCAATATGTGGGATAAATAAACACATTTTCTAAGTTAAAGAGAGAAAGAAACTTTCTCAAAGCTTTCTCGGAGTGGCAGTGGGGTGTCAGAGTTTTAATGATCCCATGTATTTATGTGGCTTACAGCAGGTACAGATCCCGGTGGCTCTCCTCGGGCTCCAACAAGTCCTCATAACTAGCTGATTTCTTACCTTTCTTTGTACTACCTGTCACCAGTTCCTCCACTTGGCCAGGAGGAGTTGACCACCTGGCTGCCGTCCAGGGGTTCGTGACTGACAGATACCCGGGCATCTTTGCCAAGTTTAAGAAAAGTAAGGTAGAGAGCCAAGTGTCAGCTGTCCAGGTCCTGGGACTCAAAGCTGATGATTTCCCCTCATATATTCATCTGTGCCTTCCGCAGAGGCAGCTTGCAAGAAGAAAGAGCACGGTGGAATAAAGCCGAGCTGAGAATCTGGCCATTATGGTGGGTGGCAGGCAGTGAGGAGGAGGGAGGCAGTTACTCTGAGGGTCAGTATTTCAGGTTGTTCCCGTAAAAATAATTGCAAAGGCAACCAGTCAGAAAGGAGACTCATGGTACCCCCTGTGTTTCTTGGCACTTTGGCTGCCTTCAGATTAATGAAATCTTTCCAGTCCTGACAGAAATGACAACCTCAAGAGGGAAAAAGTATGTTTTCACACTGGATAAAAGATTAAAACAACACGAAGAAGCAAACCCTGTTCCTATATATGGGCTTCAATACTTGCCTTGTGCAAAATGTTGTGAGTTAGTATCTTTGTCTCATGGGTATATTTTTCCTCCTTGAATCTTTAGAGTTATTTCCAGAATTGCAAAGGATATTTCAGAAACCATGTCTAAAGTCTAAAGTGCCCGAGTACAGTCAGCTCCCTGAGTGGAAGGAGAGAGAAAAGGGAAGGGTGTCCTACTGAGAGATGAGAAAGTTATTGCCTGCAAATGCTATTGTGTAACATGAATTAAGAGTTGTTATTGTTTTTTTTTTAAAGATTGAGCACTATAATGCCTTAAAAAAAAAAAACTAATGATTTTTGGAAAGTGGAAGCCAAATGAATTTAATTACTATGATAATTAAAAAACAATTCATTTGTTATCAACTATATTTATATATTTTTCCAATGCAAAAAGTATAGGATTTTTGAACCTCGAATGATTGGAAGTGTAGGTTTGATTTAGAAAAGGAATCTGAATAGAAATGATTCCTTTTCATAGATAACAATATTTGACTTCAAATTTGGTTATTAAACTTTTAAGGGAATCTGCCTACATAAAGCAAAAGTTAAGGTAAGTTATATTTAAAATCACAAAAGTGCTTTCTAAATTATAAAAGATTGTCACAACGTGTTCCATTTATAAGCATTCGTAAGTAGCTTATTTTAAGAATTCTGTTTAGAAAAATGTGCTTGCCCACACCTTTCAGGAGCACAGCTCTCTCAATAGCAAATGATTTTCAAAAGGATACTCAGAACACATTAGGGTGGGTGTTATGTTTAGAGCTTGAATATTCTTATTGAAGATTATTCATTTTATGATTCAACAGCACGCCGAGTCTCTAGGATAAATACATGTCCTCAACAAGAATTTACTTTGGTGTCCTTTCCCTATCCTAAGGAAGAAGATCCAGACTTCCAGGTCCTTGAGAAGCACCTCATCTTTACTTCTCTGGGGCACCTCTCAGTTCCTGGGTGCAAATCTTCCCTCAGCCACTTTTTAGCTGTGAGACCTTAGGCAAGTTACTTAGCTTTTCTTCTGTTACTTAGCCTTAGGTCATTCATCAGTCATCTGGGGATAAATAGTCTTTTCTTCAGAGGTTTGCTGCAGGATTAAATCCATTTATGTAAAGTTTTAGAACGGTTTATGACTGGTGCCTAGTAGATAGATCTGAGCAATCATACTGTCCCTGTTGGGAAGCTCTCACTCTTCCTAAAGAATCAGCATGAGTAAAGGGGGACTTTTTTTTTTTTTTGCAACATCTTTTTTTATTTTTTTGCAACATTTCAGTACATACACTCAGTCTTTGCATCAGAGCAAATAATTTTCAGTGAACACTCAGTATTATTTAGATACAGTATCTTCTCTTCAATGCCATAGCATCAGTTGTCCGGTAACAAAATAAAAAGACAAAGGGGGAAAAAAATCCTGGCAAGGGGACAAGTTTCAAGAATTGTTTGAAAGCAGTCATTGTATTCAGGTGGCCTGGCAGCCTACTGTAAACACGGAGAGATGTAAGGAGGAAATCAGAACCCATTGTGGGCCCATAAAATGGATGTCTTTTCAACTAAACAGATTGCTATCAGCCTAACAGAGCCGACTCATGTGCCTCTTTGCCTGGTCATTTCCTTTACTGAGTGACCGTAAGAACCACCCACTTGGGTGTTTCTCAGGATTATAGGTTTTTAGGTCAAACAGAAACCCCGGGGAGTGCCTGGACAAGTCCAGGGCGCAGTTACATTGTGCATGAGCTGGATAACATTGACCCCAAGGCTGTTGTGCCCCAGTTTGTGTGGATGGTCAGGCTGTGCGGCTGCTGCCAACCAGGGGCCCAGGTTAGGAGCTTTGCTCTGAAATGGCTGCAGGTTTCCTGGTGGGCTGAAGACTCCGCGGGAAAACCGCCCGCTTCTTCCTTCGCTGCAGAAGCTTGACCGGTGGACCCTCCACGCCTGCTTCCTTTGTACTCCTCAGGCAGTCCGGAATGGACGGGACACCGGAGCCTCTGGCCATGACTGTCCACCTGCTCGCCAACTCTGGGCATGGCTCGCTTCTGCAGCAAACTCTGGATCAGCTCCTGGACTGCATTTGCCCAGACGTGCATCCCTTTCTGGTGTCAGAGCGGGTCAGTCCAGTGAAATCCTATGACAAGTGCCACTCCAAGCGCTCACGGTTCCCGGGGATGTCTGTGTTGCTCTTCCTGCACGAGAGCCTGGGAGAGGAGCGGCTCTTTCGGGTTCTTGACTCCCTCCAGCACTGGCCGTGGCACTGTTACCCTGCCCCGAATGCTCAGGGGGGGCCGTGTCCCTACATCCTTGCCAACCAGGAGTTCTACAGTGTGGACAGCCAGATGCCCGTCTGGGGTGTGAGGCAGGTGCACTATGGCTCCGAGGTCCTGAGGGTGACACTCTACTGCAGTTTTGATAACTACGAGGATGCCATCAGACTCTATGAGTTGATCCTGCAGAAGGAAGCCACCGTGCAGAAAAGCAACTTCTGTGTCTTCGTGCTCTATGCCACTGAGAGCTTCGCTCTGCAGTTCTCCCTGGCGCAGCTGCCCCTTGGAATGTCAGTGGACCCCAAAGAATCTTCTGTGCTGCAGTTCAAGGTTCAAGAGATCGGCCAGTTAGTGCCTCTTCTACCCCACCCGTGCGTCCCCATCAGCCGCACCAGGTGGCAGACGCAAGACTACGATGGCAATAAGATCCTGCTTCAGGTATTCTGGTTTTGCCTCTGATCTTTGTAGACACACATGGAACTGTGTGATTTTACCTCTGAGATGGGCCTTTGGATGATTGAATGCAGTGGTTCTCAGCGTTGCTTGCACATCAGAATCCTGGGGAGCTTGCAAAAATTCCCGTGCCACGCTTGCACCCCGGGCCAGTTAGACCAGCATCTCCAGGGGTGCCTTGGATGACTCAAATAAGTAGTGTCAGGGTTGAGAGTCACTGATCTAATAAAAGCCCCTCATCTGACAGATGATGGAGTTCATTCTCCATGAGCTTGTAGCTTATGCGAGTGGTTTGCGGTAGAATCCAACGACACCACATTTCTCAGATTGTCCTTTAAAACTGTGTGCAAATACTTTGCCCACGCTTTGGGGTTTGGGAATAGTATAAGCTCTTTCCATCCGACCTAAGGAAGCTGAAGTTGTAATTATGGTTGGGATTGTTAATTTTGTAGTCCTGTTGACTTCATTTATTTTTTCCTATTGACTTAATGTTTAAGCAGCTTGGATCACTGTCAATTTTTCCCCAAATCAAGTTAGATGGTTAGAATGCCTTTGAAAAGAAAACCTGGATATGAAAGCCTTCTTCTGTAAGCATCCCATTTAAGCCACACACAGTCATGATCACTACCATAATGTGTCATCTCCCGTGGAGTGTTCTGTGGCCGTGAGCCTTGTACCCAGTAGCTGCCTGGCTTAGCCTTGATTCCTTCATTAGCACAATGGAGGTAATATTAACATCTTTCTATAGTGTGGGTTGTTATCCACACGAAATGACGTAATGCTTCACGTGCTTAAGACAGTGCCCAGAATGCAATTTTAGCTATTATTATCTGTTATGACCTAAACTAAGTGTTATTACATTGATTACTTTAATTCTTACAACCTAGGAAGTTTCTGTGCCTTTTACTTAACTCAGCAATTACCAAGGCATCTAAAGTTTCTCCTTCAGCCTTGGTTAATCTCCAGCATTTAAAATCAACCTCACTGTCAAACAAACATTGAGTATGTGTGTGCAGCAGGGGGCACATTTTTAATGGCTCCTATTTTTAAGATCAACCTGACCAACTTGGATCAGATGCTCTTCTCTAAACCAATTGCTGCATCCAAGGGAATGGGATTCGTGTGGATTGGTGTAGTTCTGAGGCAGAGGCTCTGCTCTCCACACCTGGATTATCTGTGGAGTCAGACCCTCCTGGGACTCCCAGGGGAGAGTAAGGACCCCTAGTGAAGATCAGTAGGGGAACAAATGCGGGGTGGCCAAGATGACGGATATTGACCAAAAGAAAGAAAATAACACCTATTCAAGGGAAAACCGTAACCACCAATTAACCTCTCCACAAATAACCTTTCCTCAGGGCTGGAAAGGACACGCATGCGGGCGTGCTAGACATGGTGAGGGAGCGCGGTGGACCAAGCTTCCTAAGGAGTGATACCTGGACCTGCTGAGGCTGGACAGCCCAGAAAGAAGTAGGCAGATGGAGAAGGGAGGAAGGTGTTCCAAAGAGGAGAGACAGTGGGTGACCTTGTGTGGTGTGACATTTTCTTAGCAGGGCATGTTCAGAAAACTGCCTGAGGTTCTATGTGGCTGGGGTGGAAAGAGGAGGAGCGGGCGGGTGGAGACCACATCACCAGGAATATGGTCAGTCACTGGAAGGTAAGCCCCATGAGGGCAGGCAGCTCTCTGCCCACTTTTGTATTCCCAGTACCTAGAACAGTGTCTGGCACACGGGAGGCAAATACATTCTTGTGTGAATGAACCAGACCCTTGCTAAGAGCTTCTATTTTATCCTTACTGCAATCAGCGGTCACTGATGGAGTCTGTGAGTGGTACTGACATGTATAATTTGTTATGAGGATCAAAAAAGAGAATATAAATGAGGTGCTCTGTAAAGTAGAAGCTGTAGGAGATCACGCAGAAGCAATGTGATCATTGTCTAGGTAAGAAGCCACTGGCCATCTAGCCAGATGCACACCGTGAACAGTTCCTTTCCCACATGACCTCCTGTCCATGCAGACAGTCTGATGCTTCTCAGAGTCTAGAATGCGTATTTGTGATGAGAGCGATAGTAGGGTACAGAGTAGATGCTCAGTAAATGAATGAATGTGCCAATAAATGATCAAATATGTCCATGTTTCTTCATTCACCAAATACTCTTCCTGAGTGCCTGCCCTGCACCAGGCCCTGTTCTAGGCCCTGTTGTCCCTTTGTCTTAGTTCTGGATGGTTGCATAAGTACGCTGGGTCGATTCTTCCCTTCCCCTCTCTAGCAGTCCTCCTTTGTCCCTGCATTTTTCCCGCAGTTGCCCTGTGGGAGGTGAGACAGCCAATCCTCTGTGACCCTTTGGTTAGGTGTTCGGTGTGATGTCATGCCGCCTTCTGTGTTAGGTGTTCTGTGTGACCTTGGGCTGATGGGGGTCCCGACTCTCCCATAAGTGCCTGGAATATCAAGTGGCCTATGGTAAATGCCTCGTCCCCACCTTGAGTGTGGGGACAGGAAGAGTTAATGTGACCAAGTTTGGAAAAATTGTGTGGAGGATGTATAACTCGGAGGATGACTGAACCAACTGGTAGAATGGTGTAGGGCTGGAGAGTTCAAATGAGTTTAGGAGAACGATTTTTGGCCCACTGAGTATGGGGGCAGGAGGGTGTACAACAGGCTTTAGTTGTTTTCAGAGAAGGGGCAGACGTGATAGTCTGCAGTATACGCTTTAGGACGCTAACCCTGGCACCTTCACGCAGGGTAGATTGGATGCGTACTAGACTGACTGATCCAAAGGTGACTTCAGTCATCCCCTCAGAGGCCAGCTAAGTTTTTGAGTAAGAAGACCCATACTGGAATCGTGAGGTTAAATATGAACTGTAGTCCAGGGGTAGACTTAACAGATTTGGAAATGAATTAGATGTAGGGGTCAAAAAGAGGGAGGGTGACGATGAGTCTGGACACATTGGGTTTGAGACGCTGGCATGTCATTTGGGTGAAGATATTCCCGATCAGGTGGCCTCTGAGAGCTGGAGCTTGGCCTAGGGACATAGGCTGGGGTGATGGTTGAAACCCTGGGAAGAAGTGCTGTTATCAAGGAAGAGAGCGTAGAATGGGAAGAGATGAAGGCAGAATCTACAAAATGTCCACACTCCAGGAGTAGAGAAAGAGAAGAAGAACAAGTGAAGCAATGTGAGAAGGAGCAGCCAGAAAGCAGGCGAAGATCACAATGTCATGACCAGTGATGCACTTGGTGGCATGCCATAGTCCCGACGGTGCGATTTCTCAGATACGCTAGAACACGCCCCTAAGGCTCTTTCACCCTGCTCTCCTCACCGGGCCGTTGGTCTCTAGTGGAGTTGCCAATAACTCCCAGGAGGTTGGCAAGTGCTGCGGGCCAGCTTGCCTTCACTGGTAACTGCCGCCGCCACCACCCTGCACTTATGGGCATGTCCTTGCCAACGTCTCCACAATGCTACCGGAACCGGGCTGTAATTTTCAGCAAGGTCTTGCTGAAAATTTGAGGATAAAGGGGAAAACAAGAAAACGTTCTCCATAGGGAAGGTAACTTACAAGACTTCTGGGTGTCACCATTCAGAGCTCCTTGGCCGGGACGTGACCTTGATATCCTTCCGCCCGTCTCCGCCTGTGTTCTCCACACCCGTCACTAGGAGGTGCCCCAGGCCAAGGATACAGCAAGAGCGGGGAGGTTCTCTCTTAGCCCCTTGAGGGCCCACCTTCCAGGTTTCTCTTGGCAAGGGTTGACTGCTCCCAAGATGGATGAAATGGGAAAGTTCACACGCATCTCCATCTCCTGTCCCACGGTGGTGGTGTCTTGTTCATAGACCTGGACGGGGGGCTCAGTTGCACTGGTGGTACATGAACCCAACATCAGTACAACCTGGGATACTGAGTCTCAACAACAGACTCTGGTCATCAGCCATCCTTTCCGGCAGCTCTTCCCAGTTTATTCTGCTGAATAAGCTGGAACTCAGGCCTGCATATCCTTCCTCCCGTCTGTGGGCTCACCTCTGTATCCTCTACAATGGGTACTTGCGTTAGAATCCACACAGCTCTCCAAGAACCAGCTTTTGATTTCATTGATTTTCTCTACTGATTTCCTATTTTCAATTTCATTGATTTCTGCTCTAATTCTGAATATCTTTTCGTCTGCTTACTTTGGATTTTTTAAAAAGATTTTATTTATTTATTTGAGAGAGAGTGAGAGAGTGCACTTGAGGTGGGGGGAGGAGCAGAGAGAGAGGGACAAGAAGACTCCGAGCTGAGTGCAGAGCCTGACACACGGCTCGATCTCATGACCCTCATACCACGACCTGAGCCGAAATCCCGAGTCCGATGCTCAACTGACTAAGCCACCCAGGTGCCCCACTCTTGTCTTTTTTTTTTTTTTTTTTCTGGTGTCTTTTAGGATTTTTTCTTTATCTTTGATTTTTGTAGTTTGGAAAACAATGTGTCTAGGTGAAGCTTTTGAGGAATTTTTGTGCTTGGTGTTCTCTGGGCTTCCTGGATTTGTGGTTTGGTTTCCGACATTAATTTGGGGAACATTTTCAGTCATTGTTATTTCAAATATTTCTTCTGTTCCTTTCTCTCTCTCTTTCCTTCTGGTCTGCCTACGATGCATCTGTTACACTTTTGGTAGCTGTCTCACAGTCCTTGGATATTCCGTTCTAGTTTATTGTCTTTGTTCTCTTCGATTTTTAGTTTTGAAAGTTTCTTCTGAGGTACTCTCAGGCTCAGGATTCTTTCCTCAGCTGTGTCCAGTCTACTAGTAAGCTCATCAAAACCAAGCCCATTCTTGATTTCTATTACAGTGTGTGTGGTTTTTTTTTAATCTCTAGTGTTTCTTTCTGTTCTTTCTTAGTGTTTCTATCGTTAATATTGCCCATCTGTTCTTGCATGCTGTTTACTTGATCCATTAGCGCCCTTAGTACATCAATCATAGCTGTTTCAAATTCCTGGCATGATAATTCCAACAACTCGGCCATGCCTGGTTCTGATGCTTACTCTGTCTCGTCAAATTGTGTTTTTTTACCTTTTAGTATGACTTGTGTTTTGTTTTGTTTTTGTTTTTGTTAGCTAGACATGATGTAGCAGGTTAAAGGAACTGCTGAAAATAGGCCTTTTGTAATGTGGTGGTGAGGAGTTGGGGAAGGGGAAGCATTCTATGATTAGATTGCACACAGTCTTTTAGTGAGTCTATGCCTAGGACTGTGAATTCACAAGTATTTTTAATTTTTTTTCTCCCTCCTTTGGCAGGAGAGGATGGCTAGAATGGGCTGGAATTGAATATTTCCCTTCCCCCAGGTCAGTCAGGCTCAGGTGAGCTTCTGCTTAACTAGTTTTCTCTGAGAGCAGGCCTTTTAATAACACAGTTTTCTGGCATGTTTAAAAGTGGTGCTTTTTCTCCTTCCCTTCCAGAAGCACAAAGAGATTTTTCTCCGATATTTATTGTGAGCATCTGGTCAAGCGCCTGGAGGGAAATCTCACAAGCTTGCAGGGCCCCTCTGTGACTGGGTCCCCCTGGAGTTTTTAACCCTCAGAGTTGTCTGCATTGAACCTTCCACCATTCCTCAGTCACAGTTGAACTTTTCCTCATCTGGCACTGGTTCTTGCTGTGGCTTCCACTTATGAGTCTCCACTCCAAGAAGCTGTGATTCCCTGTATTTGTCTGTTGTCTCGCTAGTCTTGGGAGCTGCTGTTTGCCCTGCGTGCTCCCCTCTCATACAGATTCTGGAAGAATTTTTGCTCTAAGGCCACCAGCATCAGTAAATGTTGACCGCCCCTCCCTCGAAAGTCTCTCCTCTGTGGGCTTCCATAACCCAGCTCTTTAACTAAGCAGTTTATCTTCTCTGGCTGTCCCTTCCCAAGGACTCACCTCTTTCTTCTTGTCCCTGAATCAGGTTTGTTCACCCACGGTGGTATTGACATCTTGGCCTAGATGATTCTTTGTCATGGCGGACTGTCCTGTGCATTGCTGATGTTAGCAGCATCGTTGGCTCTAGATGCCAGTAGCAGCGACCCCTGCACCCCAGTTGTGACAATCAAAATGCCTCCAGCCCTTGTCAAATGACTCTGGGGGGTGAAGTTTCCCCCAGTTGAGAACTGCTGTCTTTGACTAAAGGTTTCCCTAAGATTAAGAAATATAGATCAGGGGCGCCTGGGTGGCTCAGTCGGTTAAGCGACTGCCTTCGGCTCAGGTCACGATCCTGGGGTCCCGGGATCGAGTCCCGCGTCGGGCTCCCTGCTCAGCGGGGAGTCTGCTTCTCCCTCTGACCCTCTTCCCTCTCGTGCTCTCTGTCTCTCATGCTCTCTCTCAAATAAATAAATAAAATCTTTAAAAAAAAAAAAGAAATATAGATCATCCTGTGGATTTAATATCATCTTTGTTCCCCTTACTTGTATCTCTAGCTCTTGAGCTTTAGCTTATTTATTTATTTATTTGTTTGTTTATTTATCTTTTAGCTTATTTCCAGCTTCCTGTAAGATGATTTGAACATAATGTCTCATCCTCATCTTACATTCAGTCCAAGCAAAACCTAAGTCACCATCTCCCTCATCTTCTCCAGCTCTGATCACTCTGTCCCCATTTGCTCTGGTTTTTGTCACAATTAAAGCCTCTTTTTCCAGAAGCTGCACATTCAGTCACACCCAACTGTTGTAGTTTTCCTCTGGGGTCATTCCTCTTCTCCCTTCCTCCTTTAAGCCCGCATAGCTTGAAATATGCATTATTATTATTATGACATTCTAACTCTTCACTCTAGCTCCAGGCATCCTATTTTATCCAGCACATCATAGATGAATATATTTTCAAACGACTGCTACATTTATCGCTATCCCAACTTTCTTTCCAGAACTCTAGGCTCATTCCTGCACCCAGGTATTTTGTTTATTGTTGTAAAACACACATAACATAAACTTTGTCACTTGAACCATTTTTAAGTGTTGGGTTCAGTGCCATTAGGTACATTTACAATGTTGCACAACCATCACCATAGTCTGTTTCCAGAACTTCTTCGTCACACCAACCAGAAACTCTGTACCTATTACACCATAATCCACTATTCTCTCCTCTCCCCAGTCCCTGGTAACCTCTTTTCTTCTTCCTGTCCCTATAAATTTGCTTATTCTAAGCACCTCCCATATGTGAAATCATATAATATTTGCCCTTACGTCTGGCTTAGTTCACTCAGTATAATGTTTTCAAGGTTCATCCATGTAGCATGTGTCAGAATTTCATTCCTGTTTAGGTTGAAAATGTTGCATTTTATGGATATCTACATCTATGTATTTATTGCCTAAGCTGTTCCTTATCCAGAGATGTCTTTCTCTTCCTCTTTACTTATCCATCCTTCAAGGCTCTGCTCAAATAGCAATTTCTCTATGAAATCTGCCATGAAGCTCAAGTGCACATTCACTCCCATTTGGTGTATGTTTTACATGGAAATTTTTGTAATACGTGATTGATTATACATTTTCTTATTGTTGCACCATATAATTTTGGAGTTTATGACTCTCTACCTCTTTTCAGTACTTTGTTGTAAATGTCTATTTCCAGTAGACTAGTAGGTAGACAGCTGTTTCTGAAGCATGGATTGATTGCTTGTTTTCAGGAAATAAGTCTGTCTCTTCAGAAAAGTATATATTCCAGAAGCTAGTTTGGTGTAAGCAAGCGTGTGGTTCTTTTCATTTTATCAACAGACATTTACTAAGTTTGTCCTTATGTTCTTCATTAGCTATTGAAAAATGAAAGAACATAGTCTCTCATGAAGAAAGTAATTATTTTCTTCTGTAGCATTTCTTTTATTTATTTATTTATTATTTTTAAAGATTTTATTTATTTATTCATGAGAGACAGAAGAAGAGAGAGGGAGAGGGAGAGAGAGAGAGAGAGAAGCAGGCTCCCAAGGAGCCCGGAGCCCGATGCGGGACTCGATCCCAGGACCCTGGGATCATGACCTGAGCCGAAGGCAGACGCTTAACCATCTGAGCCACCCAGGCGCCCTTCTGTAGCATTTCTTGAGGGTCCTTTCTCATTTCCAAATCTCTCAGCTGTGCACACTCAGACTCTATTCCTCCCTCTTTGTTCCTTTCTTTTTTCTTTTCCATCCCTACCCCTAATGTACCCCACAGAACCACACACATAGCCACACACACACACACACACTCTCTCTCTCTCTCTCTCTCTCTCTCTCTCTCCAATCCCTGCTCTTCTCACTCAATACTTGGGTTTATGCTGCCCTGAAAAAAAAAAAAACACTTGGAGGCATTGCTTAGAAGATTTTCACTCTTATAGAAAAGCAGGTTAACATCAGTGGCTTTGGTTAATCAGTTGAAGTAAGTACCTTTAATTTAAAGATCAATTAATTGGAAGGGACTGGTTTCAACTCTTAGGTAAGCAAGTTTGACATTGTTTTGGGGTTTCTTATTATCCGTATAATTTGTTACCATTTAATTTTATTCTCAGTGTAGGAAAAATTCTCTTTGGCTATCTCTTGGAATCACTTCTAGTAAGAGACAATATTATTTTCCCTTCATGATGTGAATCTGTTCTTAAACAGCTTCATCATTTTTCAATGATGTATATTCTCTTGTTTCTTAGTGTTTAGAGTCAAATGAGTGACAAATGATCTTTCTATTCATCAAGATAACTGCTAGCATTCCCTGAAACTTGAAAAAGCTAGCTCTCAATTTGTAACATTTTACAAATATTTCTTGGAAAGATGAACTCTAAATGATCAGAATTCCTACAAAATGCATTTCACTCTATTTTTTGGCAAGAGGAGTCTTCTTCTACCTCAAGGGATTTCTCTCAATCACTCAGCATTATGTTTCTCCTAGAAATTTTTCACTCTAACTGCACACATCTGCATTTCTACATTAATAATGTTGAACTCATTTGTGCTATGTGATCCAAGGATCTTTAGACCTTTCTTTAAGAAGGAAAAGTTGACATTTCATTCTCTTAAAAAGTTTGCAGAAATGGCCAACCATATGATGAAAGCCTTTTTTAATTTTTTTGATAAGACTTTATATCTATTAATGTCAATAATTAGGGGCCCAATACATAGATTCTACATTTCCATACATTTCTACATGTAAAAATTTATATTTTCTTTTTTTAAGATTTTATTTATTTATTTATTTATTTATGTATTTATGTATTTATGTATTTATTTACCTACTTACTTATTTTATTTGACAGAGAGAGAGATGGTGAGAGCAGGAACACAAGCAGGAGTAATGGGAAAGGGAGAAGCAGGCTTCCTGCCGAGCAGGACCCTGGGATCATGACCTGAGCTGAATGCAGATGCTTAATGACTGAGCCACCGAGGTGCTCCAAAATTTATATTTTCTTAGGTGCTAAGCTTTACTTATGTATCCAGAAGACATCTAGTGATTACTTACCACATGCTAGGCACTATGTTAGGTATTGGAGATATAACAATGAAGAAGGAGAATACAATCCTTCTCCCAGATGGCAAGTTTAGAGGAAGATACAGATAAGTAAGTGTGCAGGTGCATAACAGTGTGGTTAACTACTATGATATGGTAGTATAGGCTGCTAGAAGAGCTAGTAACAATACTAATTACTATGATAATGACCAACTCATATTTATTTATTTTTTTAAAGATTTTATTTATTTATTTGAGAGAGAGAGAGAATGAGAGACAGAGAGAGCATGAGAGGGAAGAGGGTCAGAGGGAGAAGCAGACCCCCTGCTGAGCAGGGAGCCCGATGTGGGACTCGATCCCAGGACTCCAGGATCATGACCTGAGCCGAAGGCAGTCGCTCAACCAACTGAGCCACCCAGGCGCCCACCAACTCATATTTAGCACTACTATGTCCCAGGCACTGTTATCATTTAATCCTTTCAATGGCTCTATGATGCTGGTACTTATGATTATCTCCTTTTATAGATGAAGAAACTGAGGCATAGGAAGATTAGGTAACTTGTCTAAAGTGCAACAACTAATAAGTGGCAGAGTCAATATTTAGGGGACCTACCCCAGCTTCAGTGATATCAAGAAAGCTTCCAAGAGGAAATGATGTAGAAGCTGGAGTTGGCCATGGGTTTTTAGGAAAAAAGGTTAGAAGAGACATATCCCAGACGGAGGAAATAATATCCACAAACACTGGCACTGGGAAAGAGCAAATAATAACCAAGAAGTTCAATTTTGGCAAGCAGAGGCTGAAAGGAAGGAAGTGGTGAATGATCAGGTGGGAGGAAGAAGGGGCAGACTGTGCGGGGGTGTGATAAGACATATTAAAGGACTTAGATTTTTATCTCAAGAAGAGTAGGGAGCCATCAGAAGCAGGAGGGTGACATGATGAAAACTGTTTTTGAAGCTCCCCTTGTAATGGAGTGGAGAAGGGACTAGAGTGAGGTAAGAGCGTCCATGGGGGGGCGCCTGGGTGGCTCAGTTGTTAAGTGTCTGCCTTCGGCTCAGGTCATGATCCCAGGGTCCTGGGATCGAGCCCCGCGTCGGGCTCCCTGCTCCGCGCGAAGCCTGCTTCTCCCTCTCCCACTCCCCCTGCTTGTGTTCCCTCTCTCACTGTAAATAAATAAAATCTTAAAAAAAAAAAGAGTGTCCATGGGGGCCCCATCATCAAATGACCATTGCAATAATTCAGACAAGAGATGGAGAGAGTCTGACCTAGGGTTAATGGCAATGTACATGGAGAGACAGGAAGATCTGAGAGATCTCTAGGAGGCAGAGTCCATGAGAATGGATGACATGCGGATGAAGAAGGGAAAGTGATGCTCTTGTTTGACTAACATGGGGCTAAAGTGTTCAAAGAAAGGAAAAAGACTAAACAGAACAGAATTAGCATGAGTAGGAAAATGAGTTCATTCTGGACATGTTGAGTTTGAGTAGTTGGTGCCTGGAAGACAGTTGGATAGATAAGTATGAGGCTTAAAAGACAGATCTGAACTGTAGTTATGTTTTTGGGAGCCTTCATCATTTAGATAGTAATTGAAGGCATGGGTGTCCCTGAGATTGCCCTGGGTGTCCCACCAGAGTGCTGCCTTTGCTACAATTGATGAACCTGCATAGACACATCATTATCACCCAAAGTCCATAGTTTATTTAGGGTTCACTCTTGGTGTTGTACATTTTAATGGTTTTGACAAGTGTGTAATGACTTGTATCCCCCGTTGTAGTATCATACAGAGTAGTTTCACTGCCCTAAAAATCCTGGGCTCTGCCTGTTCATCTTTCCCTCCCCTCTAACCCCTGGCAACCACTAACCTTTTTATGCTCTCCATGGTTTTGCCTTTTCCAGATGTCATATTGTTGGAATCATACAGTATGTAGATTTTTTCGGATGGGTTTCTTTCACTTAGTAAATGCATGTAAGGTTCTGTTGTACATTCTTTTTGATATTTGGGCCAGGCAGGGGTGGACCCTGGATACCAATTTCTAAGAGCTACTGACAAGATAGAGAAAACTGTCTTTTCCAGAAATCTTCTTGGTGAGAGTGTTGTATAAGGAGTAGGGGATGAGGCTCCCAAGAGTCCAAGGATGGAACGCGGGCCAGTGAACTCCATTGTGTGGAGGGAGAGAGCAGTTAACTCTGGGGTGACAGCTCTCCTGAGTAGGGTCTGTAAGTTTGAAACCAGCATGGAGCTGCTAGGGATTAAGACACCGCAGGTCCCATATAGGCAGTCCCCCTCCTTTCTTCGATGTTCTGCCACATGCCACTACATATGGCATATGTACTATAAATAGTCCCCCTAAATTTAAAGAATATTGACTTGAAAGGTGTCTAATTATTAGTCTGCTTGGAGTGCCCACATGTCTTGCAATAGCTCAAGATATATATTGTTAGTATGATGTAAAAGGACTTTGGAAGATTGAATTCTTATTCCAATCTTTATCTTTTGGTGGCTTTTGATTTTTGTTCTTATTTTTGCATAGTTGGTAATACATCATTTGCAACCTCAGGTGAGGCCACCAAATAACACCTGTGAACATCTTGGCATCATTTGAACAACATGATCTACAAGAACTGTGTTGTTGCATTTGATTCTCAGATTCTTCGCCTTGTCAAATGTTTTTTAGGGAGTCTGAGAGAGAGAGAGATGTTTGGAGCTGATACTGATATATCTCACGATTAGATTACATTTATTACTTCACTTCAACTGGCTTTATTGAAAGTCTGCTGTGGGCACCGGGTGGCAGAGGATGAGTGGGGCACGGTCTGTTCTTGGCATTTAGTTAATGGAAAACATCTGCTGAATTTGTTTCTTTTCCACTTGTCCCTTAGGTCCAGGTGAATCCAGGACTTGGTGTCAGAAATGGCGAGCTTTCCTTTCTGAATGGCACCTCGGGAGCTGACACACTTCTCCAGGGCTCCCGGCTGATCCCTGTCTCCACAAGGAGGACCCTGGAGCCACAATGCCGAAGGAACCGGTCCAGGAGGCTCAAGGTGGGTTCTCTGGAGTGCGCAGAGCCTGCTGAGAGCTCTGGGTCAGACAGCTGTAGTGGCACCTCGTGGAAAAGCCCTGGCTGCTTGTCCCAGGACAGGAGCTCTGCAATGGGCATCCAGATGCATCTGCCTTCTCCCCACCTCCAACCTGGGGCCAGAAGAAAGGTCCTCAGCCTGCAAGACAGCTTTGGGAAGCTGGAGGCAGAAACGAATGTTGACACGGGGTGCACCGTGGTCAATTCTGGACCCCGACAGTCTTTTCTGAGCAGATTTTCAAGGGATGTCCGGACCAGCCAGGCACCACCCTGCTTGCCAGACTCCTCCTCAGGGGCAACTGCCTCCAAGAACAATAGAGTCTTTAAGGCAAGGACCCATTCTTTGTCACTTGCTGGCCAAAGGGATCTTGGTGCAAGGAAGATAATCTCACAATGTCCCCTTCACCTGCCAGTCCAGGGTGAAGAAAAAGAAGAAGAATTCTTTATATAGCATAAAACAAATGTGATTTCCTAAAACACAAGATCAGATATAGTGTTCTAGAAATGGAGCACTGTTTCTTGGTCACGTGATGGGTCCTGAATGTTAGCCACGTACCGATCTGTATTGCTTTTATTTCAAATGTGCATAGTCTAACGGTGCTGTGAAGTATTGTTTATTTGCCATCATGGTCATGAAGAAACACAGCCAGCACATAGGGAGAAAGCCCAAGGCCCTGTGTCTCTGAAGACACACTAACCCAGCTGGGTGTGTTGGTTTCAGCACCTATCAGGAATAATTGCTTTGTATGCCAGTGAGTCGGATGTGTTATGCAATGCTGATGAGTGGATGTAATTTAGTTTTAATTTTTACTTGGGTTGCATAGCTCATCCCCCTGGATAACATGGACTATTTATTCTTTAGTGTTTTTTAATTTTTATGTGACCTCCTTTGGTAATGAGGCCCTGTACACCATGTAGCCTCTGGTGATTTTGCCTTTAAAGTTGTTTGCATCTAGAATGAGTTCACATGCGAGGGTTTTGAAAATTACGAACAATTAATTTTTTTTCCTGTTTAATAAGCAGAAACCCTAGAAGTCAAAAGATCAGGTGAAAAATGAAAGCGAGGTTCTAGGATTTCCCTGCTCCTCCATTTCTCATTTGTTTCCGCACTACTCCAAAGGGGCCAGTGGTTTCCGTTTCTAACCAGAGAGGAATGTGACATGATTGGATGATTCCAGAGCTCTACTTGACTTGGCAGGAAGATTAGATTGGATGGGTTGTTGGAGCAGGACTTGCGTTCTTCTGGCCAAGTTCGAATTCCTAAATTTCCTTGCAATACGCATTCATCCATTTATACATTCATTCATTCAGCAAATATTTATTGAGCACCTACCTTTGAATAAGACATTGACGTATGGTCCACATACAATCTGTGGCCATCAAACCCAAAAGATATATATGGTCTCCCAAGTAGAAATCCATTCTATCAACACCTGAGAATATGTTGAAATCTTAACTTAATTCCTCTGGGACCCTTTTCCACAGCGATTTTCACCCTTGCTGCACAAGGCTGTAGTAAGCAGGTGTAGACTGGGCGTATTATGATTCTAATTATAACCATAAGGGACAAATTCTCGTTGCTCTTGTGCTGTATTTTTCTGTTGGGTCTAAACACACATTTAAAAAATATCTGAGGTCTCTGTGTTGTGGCTACTTTATAAGGTTATTTGACTCCACGAACTTTATTCTCCAGGACAGATGTTACATAAGATTATAAATGCTAATTTAGCTGGGTCTTCTGGTGACCCTGATACTTAGTATACCCACTTGAGGAGAAGGATGAGTTCAGGCCCAAGGATGAGTCTTAGGGCAGGGACGCCCACTGAGTTTGGGTGCCCTTCTGAGCTTGAAGAACTGAAACGAAGGAGAGTTGCAAATCGACAAAGACGAGACTTCTACATTGATTTTATTTCTTCCTGGGCTCACGACCTCCATACATTCCCATTCTCATTTTCTTTCTCCCTGTCCCCCAGACTAAAGTTAGATTTTAGGAAGTAGAATGAAGAATTTTGGTCTGCTTTTCTAGAATAAGAGTTAAGAAAAATGAAAGTCTTATTTAAATGGAACTATTGAGCTGCCTTGAAAAGCACAGCAGGGGGGCAGTTCTGAAATTTCTTTCCCACTTTTTTTGAGGTAACCTGAATTCTTTAACATAATACATGGGTGAGACTATAAGTACATGGAAATTATGAAGAATACTGGAAAATGTGAAGGAGTACCTTACAAAATTGACTTGAAAATAATACACTCTTAAAATGGCACCGGCTCTACTCCTCTACACAGCAATCCAATTTACAACATGGTGGGATGGACATTCCAATGGGCCAGGGTGCCAAAGGCCCCACTTTTGGCCTCAGCTTTTAAATTTACTACTTATGGGACCTTGAACTGTCAGCGTCGTTGATCCTCTGTTGCTTTTCCTATTGTAACAAAATGTTGTTAAGAGAATCAAGATGATGCACATGAAAGCATTTGGATATTATTAAGCCTTATAAATATGTAAGATAGTATTATTATTATAAATGGTCCTTCAGACCCATGGTTTTTTTAAATGTCATGCCAACAGGAGGTTTTTTGGTTTTTTTTTTGTTTTTTTAGAAACAACTTTTAGTAAAATCAATGATTCAATAAAAAAAAAAAAAGCTCCGTAAGAATTTTTGCTATGTGTGCCATTTATTTATGTTCACATATCTAGGAGGAAAATTATGGACGGAAAGAATCAAGTATATCTTACAGTTCAAAAGAGATTGTATGTAACAGGAATAAGCTATGGACTAGTTTAATCCAATTTATCAAATTAGCCAGACTCTTTACTTACTTATGCTGTATTTTTTAAAATATAAAACATATCACTTTTTAAATCAGAGGGACTCTTGATAATCAGAGTACTTTATATTTCTTTATAGGTACACTAAAAATCAGTTGCATTGCAGTTGTTTGGCTATTTTTAACCTTATTAATAGTATATCATACTTCTTTGCAAGTGTTATTTGGACATTGCTAAACATTAACAGAAATGATAGCATTTGGAAACTTTCAAATGTGTTTGTCCATTAGGGAAAGTAGAGCTGGGGGTTTGGGGTTGGGAGGGGGAAGGGTGGGACACCCCTCCATTTACAAAGGGAGGTGGGACAGGAGCCTCGGCTGCTCCCCAATCCACCCTCTGCTCTGATGAGACTTTGTAGAGGCAGTCTGGTCCTTCCATGGCCCCAATACTCTGCTCTCCCCTTTTCCTTCCTTCTGGAGAGAGTCGGGGAAAGGGGAAGGGAAGCCAAAGAGAAGAGAATGGAGCCCATTTTCTGTTGATTAGAAACTCCTAAATTTCACCTCCGTGTTATAAAACCTATTCAGAAATTCCTGAGATAACTTAATACTGTCTAACTTTCTTGAATCTTCTCTAAGCCCTCATGCTTGGGCTTTCTCTCCCTTGTCCTTCCTTCTTTCCTTCCCTCTCCTTTCGCTGCCCCTTTTGTTCCTTTCCTTTTTCCTTCCTTTCCTTTCCTTTCCCTTTCCTTTCCTTTCCTTCTTTCCTTTCCTTTCTTGTTCCTCCTTCGAATCCTCCCTCCACCCCCCCACCCCGCCCAGTGCCCTGCACACGGATTTGATACTCTCTTCATTCTTTGTTCCAACCTCTTTTTTCCCCTCTACTTCACCCCAAGAGAGGACAAAGAGATAATTTTAAATTAACTTATGTTCAGGAAATTTCCCCAAAGGCGTCTCAGTAGGAGGCAAAACCACCAAAAACACGACCCACGTTGGGTGGGAGTTTTGTTTGTTTTTGTTGTTCATTTTTCATCTCCTTTTCCTGAAGGAAATAAAACTTGTACTGCAGAGTGGTACCTCGAAACATAACAAGGTAGCCAATGGATTTGACATGACAGATCACATGCTGGCCAGGAGTTCTATCATAGCCGGAGGACCAATACCCCACAAAGCTAGCGGGAGGTAGCAACCGTCCCTAACACCCAGTACAAGCACTTCCATATGCAGAGAGCTTGACCATGCACTGTAAAAACAGGATCCCTTCACACCTGGCAGAGTGAGGGGACATGCCACATAGACCTGACCAATCACCTGCTTTCCTCTGGAATTCTGAGGCTCCTAGCAAGGATGGGAAACCTCCTTTAGGTGGGTGGTGCGGGAGGGGGAGAGTAGGCAGCAGAGTTCTGGTCCTGGGGAGAAGTGGTGTTGGGTCTTTGGCTAAGCCCTTATCCCAGATTGGTTCTGGGGCCTGATTTTGGTTGTGATTCTGCCTGTTCACCTTCCTATTGTTCTTGTGCATTTTCTGAACCCAGTTCCCCAGCCTTCTGATAAATGAATTCTCAGCTTAAATCAGCCAGCATCCGTTCTGTTTATGCACCAAATAACTGAGATCGCTACAGAGTGAGGCGCTAATAGGGGTTAAGGCCAAGTACAAAACTGGGGCACTGTATTAGGGAACTGAATTTTCCAAGGGATAAACAAAGATGCTAAAAACTATTCATTTGGGGGTTCGGTGTCTCTTTGAAGTTTTCTTAACTTTGATTCTTTTGACTCTTTTCTGTTTGGATTGCTTCTTTTTTCTCCCTTATGGCTGTGGCAGTAAGACCTGCCCCCTCCCCTTTCCCACGCTAAGAAGGAAGCAGGATGGGATCCACAGAAGGGGGGTCAGGGTCCCATCTGAGAAGTGCTCTGTCTCTAGACTTTTGTCCAGGCTAGACAAAAAGAATCCAACATGTAGTCAGTCATAGGTCACCAGAACAGGCCCTGAATTACAACCCTTTCATTCACACGCAAGAGAGACTGGGAACTCATTTAAACAAAAGGGGAAAAAGGAAAGTCATGTGACTAAAAGACTGTCAGGCAACCACAGCGTCAGGGTCACATCCCACCAGCTAGCTCCCTAGTGAATAGAGGGGTCCTTTCCCAGCGCTTCCGAAGAAAATTCCCGGAGAGGCCTCTGATTGGCCTGGCCTGAGTCACATGCTCACCCCTGAACCAATCACTGCGCCTGGATGATGGAGTTCACTGATTGGCGAGCCCATGGTTCTGTGTCTATTTGTGGGAATGCGATTTGGGAGAGACAGGAGGAAAGGGGGCAGCCCCACCTGAACACCATGGTAAGGGTCCCCACAGGAAGGACCTTCTACTAATTGGAGGAAGTGAGAAGAGATGTCAGCAGACAACAAAAACAGGTGTCCACCCTGGCCCAAACTGTAGCTGCTAACAAAGGAAAAGCATCCTCTTGCATGGTCCCTCTGAGGAAGACCCCAGAAGCGGCTCCTGGTCACCTCTTTCTTACAAAGAACTTGCCTTTTGACAACGTGAGGCCTTCCAGCATCTGGCCTCCGTCAGTCCGTTTTGTTTTTTTTTAGAGTCTGTATTAGTTTCCTAGAGTTGTACGAATGAGCACAAACGCCGTGGCTTAAAGCAACAGGAAGTTATACAACCACAGCTCTGGAGGCCACAAGTCTGAAATCAAGGTGTTGGCGGGGACACACCACCTCCGGAGGCCCAAGTGGAGAATCCTTTATTGCCTCTTACAGCTTCTCCAGTGTTCCTTGGCTTGTGGCTGTGAAAGGCCAATCTTTGCCTCCACCTTCAGTCACCTTCTCCTGCTCTTTGTCTCTTGCTGTCACTTACAATGACATCTGTCATTGGATTTAGGGGTCACCAGAATAACCAGAACGATCTCAAGATCCTTAATTACATTTCCAAGACCCCTTTTCCAAATAAGGTCACATTTGCTATTTATGTTGTCTGTCACCCTTCCTTAGCCTACCTTACTTCTCTCTCTCTCCTTTACACACACACACAAACATAACCTCCATAGAGTTAGGACCTGCCTGTCATTGTCATTTTTGTATCCATAAGGCCTAAAACAGTGCTTGAACCAGAGTAGACACTCTGTGAATGTTAGTTGATTGAATAAAAGAACAAAAGAGTTGATCTTCTTGGATTGTGTCCCTTAGTGCTTCCTCCATACATTTAGTCCTGCTCCAAACCCGTTCTATTCTGTTGAGTATGCATGTATCTCTGTCCTTCATTAAAATACACACTCTCTGAGCCTCTTTTTCCTGATTGTGGGTGATCATTTTTGCCCTTTAATTCAGAGCAAGGAAATTTAAGTGCCAAATATTGTGCTCGATGCACCCTAGGAATTAATAGGAGATGAAGAAAAATGTAAACATATTTCATAGTTTGGGTTTTCCTTTCATTGCTTGCCCAGCTGTAAATAATTTTGGCTTTCCCCCTCCTCCCAATGTTTCTCATCTCAAATTACAGGTGAAGCTGGAAGTCACTGTGTGCCCAGAGCCTTTGACTAGTTTTTTGATCTGCCTCTCCTTTTTCAACTCAGTCACCTCCCCCAATTCTTATTTCCTTAACTTGACCCTGAGCAATTGAGGCATGAAAAGGAAGCTTCAGACAGACGCTAAACAGATTTCAATAGGTTGATGGGTATTAAAGAGGGCACATTCTGCTTGGAGCACTGGGTGTTATGCACAAACAATGAATCATGGAACACTACATCAAAAACTAATGATGTAATGTATGGTGATTAACATAACAATAAAAATTATTAAAAAAAAAGAAAAGCGGGAGGCTAACCCTTGTTGACTGCCTTAAATCTAATTTTAAAAATAAAAGTCATAATTAACATGCTCTGCTACCCAAGCAGCTGCCTTGTCAGTCTGAAACACCTACTGGGAAAGGAGTAGTAATGGAGTAATTTCTGAGACACTTCACAGCCACAAAGATAATTAAATGACAGCAGGGATGCCCCACAGCTTTGAGGGCTGGCGTGTGACCACTCATGTGTGCGTGGAAGTTTCCCGATCGCTCTGGACAGGCGTTCTTGAGCCCCCAGCCCCCAGCAGCACAGGGTTAGACACTTAGGGGACATGTGCCTGCTGTGGGGTCAGAGTCTTGTCACGAGAGCCCAGTTCTCACATTTTTGCAGCAAGGAGTCTGTGTACACCAAAGAACCAGCTTTCAATTACTTTGCACATTGCTGGGCTAAATGAGCGAGCTTTCCAGGGGCCCTGCAGACACCATAAAAATGTTCCCCCAGAGCAAAAGCATAAAAACATAATGGTCTTGCTGTAGATGTTGCCCCACAAACCTCCATGCAGGCTCCTCAGGAATGAAAACCAGATTGGGAGCCGAGCCACGAGATCCATCGTCAGTGAGGCAGCTCCTCACCGCTTGTCACCATGTGGATGCGGGGCTGGGGTCCAAGGTCAGCCACACCCATGAAAGTCTCGGGGAGGCAGAGTCATTTAACACCTAATTTGACTTGGGGAATATTTGCCGTTTGCATACAAACAGGAGATATGCCGATGGGGTGATTGGAGTCGACTTCACGAGACAGGTTTTTCCCTTTCGTTGTAAGCGTAATTTAGGCAGAAGGCAAAAGCATGACTGTGTCCCGGGCAGTCTGAATGCAGTCTGCAATGTATCCCTGTAAATTTCGTAGGTTAAATTTAATATGTTGGACACCATGCAGTTATACTCCAGGCATATTTCTGTCCTCCATCGTGCTAAAATTAAGATGGTCTTTTCTGTTGCCTGCATTAGGTTTTGTAAGGTTACTTCTGCAGAAAGCCTACAGAACTGGATGAAAATAGCAAGGTGCATAGTGAAATAAATGAATATCCTCTCTGTTGTCACATGAGGCTGTGACCAGTTCCCTGGCTCGCAGTGGAGTAAAGAAGAGGGGTCCAGGAATAGGCAACGATAAGAGAGATTTTTAAATTCATTAAAACAGAGGCACCAAAGCACAGTTTTCACACAAAGGTGAAGTCTCTGCCTCTTTAAGTCGATGGCTTCGTAGTTTCTGCATCATTATCCCTGGGTCACAATCACACGAAGATCCAGCGAGGTCTGCTGCCACAGGATGAGTGAGCACCTCTGGGAGCTGGGAGTGACTGTGGGGACAGTTCTGTCCCAGGAGAATGCATGAAGGAAGAAAGGACTGTGTGTCTCTGGTCAGTGACAGGGGACAGCCAGGGGAGCAGAAAGGGGTGAGTCTGCAGGGACAGAAGCCAGCAACAGGAGCATGAGTAAGGGCAGGAACAAGCCCAGGATCTTACTCTCGGTGGCTAGTGGCCATGGCAACAGGACTGGACCTTTTATTTAGTGTGGCAAGAGCTGAACCAAGTTTCCTGATGCCCTGTGGATGAGTTACCATGAGGAGAAGTGTAGGACCCTGAGCATCTTAGGTATGATGACTTAGCCAACATGGGATCAGTGCCAGAGCCCACTGGCTTTGGGCCTGGAACTCAGGTAAGGCCCTTGAAGAAGAAATAGTGAGATTGGGATGTGTGTGTGTGTGTGTGTGTGTGTGTGTGTGTGTGTGTGTGTGTGTGTCTGCCCAGGGGATGCTCAGGTCTTTAGAAGGATTAATAATAATCATCATGAGTGTGCAGTATGTCTGAGGTACTGTTCTATGATTTTCTTATTAAGTGTACAATTCACATGCTAAGATTTTTACATAGATTAACTCATTGACTCCTACGAGGGAGGTACTATTCTTATCTGCATTTAACAAATCAGGAAACGGAAGCAGACGGAGCATAAGTAAGTGGTGTAACCAGGAGGTAGAGCCCAGGCCGGCTGACTCGGAGTCCTGGCCCCGCCTTACCTCACTGTGTGTGGTCTGGCCCAACCATGTTCACTCCCCAGTCCCTGGCATCAAAGAATGTTAGCTGGTTGTGGTAAAAGGGACCGTATAGCTGTGAGTTAGGTGGGATCCTGAGATGGAGACATGATTCTGAATCGTCCAGGTGGGCCCTAAACACAAGCACCAGCATCCTTACAAGAAAGAGGCAGAGGGATCCTTGACCACAGAAGAGGCAGAAGATGACATGACACAGGAGGCCAGATGATGTGAAGGGAAGAAGGAGTCAGGAGCCAAGGAGCACAGGCAACTTCCAGAAGGTGCAAAGGCAAAGAAACGGACTCTTCCTAGTGCCACCAGGAGGGGCCAATCTGGCCAACACCTTGCTTTTACCCTGCCATACCCATTTTGGATTCTGGTCACCGGAATTGTAAGATAATAAATTTGTGTTTAAGTCACTAAGTTTGTGAAAATTTGTTATAGCAGCTGCAGGAAACTAATACATCGTGGTTCTCGACACTTGTCATAGAAACACACAGAGATGATGTCCTTGGTGGGGGAGCATGTGTCCACAGACATGCTCACATTTCAACACCCTCAGCTTCCACCAAATTAAGTAGTGTGTGTGTGTGTGTGTGTGTGTGTGCGTGCGTGTGTGTGTTTGGCGAAGACAAGGCATAATAAACATGTTATAATTATGTGAGTCAGAAAGTTAAGAAGATCTCAAAAATCATTGTTAAAAAGTTAATATTATAAATCTAACACATGGTTTTAAATCTTATTACTTTGACTCCACAAAGACTATGATCAAGTAGGTAGTACTGAAGAATAAACCTATGTAAACCTTATGTGAGGGATGCCTAGGTGGCTTAGTCAATTAAGTGTCTGCATTCGTGACTCAGGGCATGATCTCAGAGTCTTGGGATTGAGCCCCACATCGCCTCAGGCTCCCTGATCGGTGGGGAGTCTGCTCTTCCCTCTGCCTGCCGCTCCCCCCACTCAAGCTCTCTGTCTCTCAAATAAATAAAATAAAATAAAATAAAATAAAATAAAATAAAAACCTTATTTGATTATTCATAATGACATATGTTGTTATTTGCCTCCGCAATTGTTAACTGACACCCCCAGGAATGTTCACAGCATTATTCTGCACTCCAAAAATGTAGATGCAAGTGCCCCTATTCATGCCTTTTCATCTTCCCTTGTCCCTTTCTTAATAAAAATATATCCACAGTTAGAAGGACTAGGAAAGGGATGTAAAAACCAACATGAGCTCTCAGCACACAAATCCCAGCCCGCGATTAGGGGCTGAGGTCTGGGGATGTTTCCGTTCTGCTAGCGTCATGGTCCTCCTTTTTGCTCTTGTTCAGGAAGTTGGTCAGGATGTAAGTGATAACAAGTGAGGTGATGATTGGAATAACCTGGGATCCTATTTAATAAAAAAAACGCAACTCAGTCACAAACTTAGGTCCTACGTTACCAATTGCAGAACAGTCCTGGATATGGGCACCCAGTGTTCATTGAGAGGTACAAGCAGGTTCTCATCGTATGGGATACAAGTGTTATGTGTGTGTTAGCACAGATGCCCAGAGGCAGCCCCGAGAGTTGAGAGCAAACGTACCACTCTTCTCATTCATACAGGGCATGGGATGACTTAGCAGGGACCTCAGGAGCATTTGCATGGGCGTAGAACGAAGGGGTCAGTGGATGGCAAGCCATGTCATGTCAGGGTTATTTTGACCTCAAAGAAGTGGCAGAGAGCAACAGGGACAAAGCAGGAAGGGTACTTGCCATTGGGAGTGAGCCTCCAGCAGAAGTCTTCACGGGCCACCTAGAAATCCTACACTGGGAATCTCTGCAGTCATCTTATGCAAGATGTAAGACATCACAGGGACATGCAGATGCTTTATTGATATTAATGATAAGTGAATCCTCATCTTTGTGTAAAACTTTATTCATCATAAACATCACCCTTAGGTGAAAAAAGAGACAATCCATGGAGGCAGTCAAATGATAAAATGGAAGGATTTTAAAAGATCTCTAAATGCTTCTCATGCTCATTGCCAGGTAAGCTTGATGCTAAACAGACAGGTGGTCTACTAAATTGTCACCAGGCCAGGTGAGTTGGCAGCCAAATACATGTTGCCCACCTATGTAATTGAGTGCTCCACGTATAAACAAGTTCTGACGCTTCATTTCTGTCTTAGAAGGAATTGTGTGCTGTGAAGATTCAAAAGCTGTTTCACGGAGGCATCAAAATCTTGTCAGGTAGGCATGGTTGCCTTGAATTAATCGAGAAAGTGCTTGTGTTTTTTGAAGAGTGATTCTTAAGTCTATCCATCTCCACATTAACGCTGGAAAGGCTTAGTTGTATAAAATAAAGAAAGGCAGAATACATAAGAGAAAATAAAAATGTTGGAGTCCATCAGCAATGGCAAACTCGTCCTCGAATAAATCTTCACTTTTACTGCTCTCCTGTGATTTCTTTGTACCTCTCTAACTGCCGTGATCATGGTCTGTCCTGTGATTTCTGTTTTTTATGTTGCACCTGTATCACCTTCCTCTAAGAGGTGGTGAAATCAGAAAAGGGAAAGATCATCTTAAATTATTCTATTCCCCAAATCACACAATAGGGTGTTTGTTTCACAACAGACATAAAATAATAATCCTACACCTTGTATTGGCAATCGCGTTAGATTTTATTCTAACAGCATGGAAAATATCAATATCTCAAGGCTGCCTTGAACCTTGTTAAAATACGTTTAATATAGGTTTTATTACTGTTCAGGGGTGGTGAGGCCAACAGACCAGGAGACGCCTGCAACCGAACAGAGAGCTTGTTACTCACAGTCCCCAAGAGGAGGGGACATGCCACGCAATGCAAGGCCACGTGGGGAAGCCCCAGAGTTCGGCAGGGGGCAGAGAGAAGGGGGGGGAATGTGGGCAAGAGCCTTTATTGTGGTTTCTGGGGTAAGAAACAGGTAAGGCAGGGTGTGCAGATTTAGGATTGGTTAGTTTGAAAGATTTGAGCAAGCTCTGAGTGTAGGGGCTGTATCTAGATGTCTGGTCCCTGTCTTCAGGGTATTAGGATGGGGTTATAGAGTCCCCCTGTGAGAGCCCTGTGTAAGCCAGGAAAGGAGGTAGTGGAGATGTGTGCTCTGGATTGGTTGGTTTGCATGTGAAAGGCATACTTTCAGGTGAGTCTTGAACCCTCTCTGGGAATTGGCCAGCTCTGAGAGGGGCAGTCTCTCCAGGGCCAGCAAGTCCCTCGATGTCAAGGCATCAGAATAAAAAGACATGCTGTATACATATGGAGAAACTCCTGCCAGATGTACAGGACAGTAAGAACGTGAACAGTGAACACCTGTTCTATGCTTGGCCTCTGCCACATGTATGAGCTCAGAACCTTTTGAGCTGGTGCTGTTGTAGCTAGGCTAGGTCACTTGCCTGAGAACATTCTGCTGGTAAATTTCTAACTTTGGATTACCAACTAGCACGGCTCCGGTGAACCACAGGGGCTGCTACTTTTTAAGGGAGGTAGCGTGGAGCAGTTAAAAGAACACAGATATGCTGGAGTGAATGAGCTTGGTGAGAAGGAAGGTGGGTGCACAATGGTCTATATTTTCTTCTCATTGGAGGGAAAAATGAGAGATTATGTTCTGCATGAATGAAAAATACACACAAAATTTCATTGAGCTAAACAGATATGCAATCTACTAGGTTATCACTAGGCCAGGTAAGTTGAAGAAATATATATTCTTGGGACGCCGGGGTGGCTCAGTCGGTGAAGCGTCTGCCTTCGGCTCAGGTCATGATCCCAGGGTCCTGGGATCGAGCCCTGCATCGGGCTCCCTGCTCAGCGGGGAGCCTGCTTCTCCCTCTCCCTCTGCTGCTACCCCTGCTTGTGCTCTCTCTCTCTCTGACAAATAAATAAATAAAATCTTTTTTAAAAAAGAAGAAATATGTATTTTTAATGATACTTATTCTTGTAGTTGTTGAAAAGGACTCAAGTTAATTGCTTCACATTGAAATGCACTTTAAAAAAATGTAAAAATTAAGGCTTGGCTTCAGCAAGTGGGTGGGCTTCCAGTGGGTGTGCTATGCCAGTGTCCCCATCTAACGAGCAGGCTGGGAGCAGAAAGACACAGCCCAGGGAGAAAGCATGAATGACATTAAGGGAGGTGGGTAAGGAGCTACCGCCCAGAGGGAATAGGGCTGGCAGTCCAAAACCGTTTGTCAAAGCATCACAGCCACAAGTCAGGGAGGATATCGAGTCTGAGGGGTCAGAGTAGGGGCCGCATGGAGGCAGTGTGATTGGTGGGAGGTTGGGGTTCAAGCCAGGCCAGCTGGAGTTCTGTTATCGTCTGCGAGAACGGGAGAGAATGAAGCTGGCTTGAAAGAACCCCTGCCATTGTGGTAATTTGCCACAAAGAACCCATTTCAGACTATTCTTATCTGGGAAGCTTCCAAAACCATGCCTTGTTGGAGCCTTCCAAGCCAATTGAACCCCAGACAGTGTCAGGGCCCCACTCAGGTTTCCATCTTGTTCTGGAAGACTAGACAGACTGTGTGTTGAAGTAAGGCTGGGAGGTTTACACTGAAGCCCAGACAGAATCCTTGGGTTTCCTTGAGAGTAACATGAAGTGAATATTCATCCAGTTTAATTCGATTTCATTGAAAAAATCTTGGCCTGAACAGGGAAAAGGTGTCATGCACCTGCAATATACACACTCTCACCTTTTTAGTGAGTGTTTGCAAGTTCCCCGAGCATTGGCTTTATCTGTATTAAATGAGTGGGGTACTATTGCCACCTTGTGATCAGAGATAGAAGTGTTTTTATTCTGGGAGCTGATTATGTAATGCTTCCTTTAAATAAGGATTAGCTTCCCTCATCCGCTTTTGATCAACTCTTTCATTTTCTTTTGTTGCTTTACCTGTATTTACAAAAACCTCTGCTGAAATTTTTTTAAAAATCTGCAGTAGCCTAAAGTGAGCAAGAAAACCCATCCCAAACCATTAGAAGCCGAGGAAGGGGGGCAGTGTTTCTAGAGTCTCTAGCCACACCTATTCTTAGGTAAACTGAATCCTGTAACTTTGGGGCCAGATACTGAAAAGATCTGGCCACCTGTTACATTAAATCATAGGAACTCCAAATTGTCCTAGGCATCCCTTCAAGGGAAATACTAAAAATTGCTCTGAGTTTCATTGTCAGAGATGATTGGAGCTGCCTCCTGGTTTGATTTAGCACATTCTTTTTTTTTTTTTTTTTGGATGAGAGGATTATTATAAAATCAGGTTAAATATTTGTAAATCTTATCCAGAGAGAACATTCCTAACCACTAGAAATTAAAATAAGCAAACTATTACTGGCAGGAAAAACTTCACATTGACTCTAAATGAACATGAACCATTTTTTATGCTTCAGAAACTAGCTTTCCCCCCCAAAATAGGAAGGTTATGGATTGAAATGCCATCCACCTCCTGTGCAATTTTCACTCATTTCTTTCTCATCAGTTGTCTCTGTAATTTGTGTGCTTCTTGAAGGCTGTCTGTGGGTGGCCGTGACACTATTTTCATGAAAAGCTGTTGTCCTTATAATAGTTCTTCCTGGTCTTTTACATGCCCTGATTTAAGCCCTGTCCTCACCCTCTGTTCTTCACCTCTAGCACCCATAACTTCTCATGTTGTTAACTAACATTGAACAGAAATGTTCTTTGCCAGGCGTGGAAGGGGTGTGTATTCGTAGGGGGTAAATCCAGGTCTTTCTGTTTTTGTTGGTTAGAAAGATGAATCTAGGCCTTATTCAGATGTTCTCAGCAATAACTTAGATAAGTAAGGAATAAACCAGGATCCTAAAATGTATAAGCTACCTGGCATTTAAAAGGAAGAACATCCTGCTCACGTGAGGGCATCTGAACTGTTAGTTTGAATGGCATTCTAAGCAGCTATGTATTAGCCCTCCTCTTCTGGAGGGAAACAGTGGGGACTCAGCCCAGAAATTACATCCTGAGACTAATGTTAAAATGACTACTTCCTGTTTTAACATGGCTCATTGGAACCTATGTGGGAACGGAACTGGGGAAATGGGAACTCTTTGGTAGTTCTGTGATGATATTTGGGTAACAGCTTCATTAGGGCTTCCAGAGGACATGGCATCCATGTTCCTGTTCATCTGGCATATCCCTCCATCAGAGCAAGGTTGATTTCTTGGGTATTGTTATTTATTTCTGGGTTAGTGCCGGGAGAGTATGTCAGAGGCCCTCTCTGAAATCAATGCCTCTTATTCTGTGTAATTACAGCATTCCCTCTAGCTTCTAGCTCTGAAAAAAATGCCAGCAATTGAGTGGTCAAAAGGGAAGAAATTCTTGCGCCATTAAAATCTTCCATGACCACCTTGACTTTTGAGCCTTCTCAATGACCTTTCCACTTTCTTGAAGCCCTGGACTGAATTCTTGCCTGGTCAGGAGGTGGACAAATCTCTCCGGCACTGTCCAAGAATGCTCTAAATGCCCTAAGACTTGGGTATCACTCAGGGCTTGTACACAACTTTCACTTGATGCTCAGCACAGGCGCACGGCATCTCATGGGGTTGTTATTCTCCCAAGTAAATTAGAAGCTCTTTCAGAAGCAGGGAACCTGTCAACTGTCTCAACTTTCTGGGAAGCCTAGGAAATTTCTATGAACTCAGCATGTGTGTGTATGTGGTCGATAATCAGACAGGTAATGAAGAATGAGAGAAGCAGGAAGAGGAGGAAGAAAAGGAGGTGGAGAAGTCAGAGAGTGATGGGTATCAATAGAACCAAAGGAGTCTCAAGAGGGACACAAAGACCCAAGGTTCAAGAACCCTGGATTCAAGCAGGGCATGGCACCTATTGTAATCCGGGGTTAATGATGCCTTCATTTGTATCTTGTCATTTTATGTTTGAGTCTTGGGGTATCTACCAGGAGGTGACAAGAAGTGAGGCCAGATTTTTCATGGGCTAGAGAAGAAGTCAAGGAGACCGTTCAGTAGAGGGCGGTAGAGGACCCTCTCTTCCTCCTCCTCGCTCACCCTGGCTCCCAGCTCAAGGGCTCCAGCAGGCTGTGCCGGAACCACAGACTGAGGCTCCTCCAGGCAGGACTAGGAGAGAGGCCGCCAACAGCCATATCTGGCTCTTGCTGGTGGTCAAGTTCCAGAATTTTCTTTCCCACATTTGACCCTTTTTACTAGAACATCCCAACGTCATAGGGGGTGGTCGAGGCATCTTAGACTGCTCCCATCAGGAAGCCCCAGAGGCCAAGAACAAAGTGCCGCTGCCTGGGGGACCTGCATCAGGGTGGCCGGTGGTGGTGGCAGTAGGAATAGTAACCGGGTCAGCGCTATTCTGGGGTAACAACCAGGGCCAAGCTCCTGGTTGGCTGCTGCCCTGGGAGCTGCCTCCCTTCTGTTCTCCCTCACAGAGTTTCAGCTCCAGATGGCTAGGTCTGCTCCACCATCCACTGAGAAGAACGGAAATGACCAATGGTTCCAGCAAGAGCTTGACCATTTTAGCAATGGTAACAGGCAAGTCTGGAACTGGTAAAAAACCATGAGCAGGGCAAGGAGTGACAGGTGTTGGCAGGTGAGGGATGACGTATGCCTGAGGTCTCCTGGAAGGTGCCACAGAAATCCAGGAAGCATGAAAGCGTGGATACAGAAAAGAACCAAAGTTTTCTGCATGGCTCTCCAGGCCAGGTTCTGAGCTCAGCATGTTGCGTCTTATCACACTGACTTATTTTTACTTTTAATTATGCAATATTTTAAAGACACAAAAGAGTATAGGAAATTAACATCGCAGATACTCATGTAAGTGCATCTAGCTAAAAGAGGTGTCCACATTTTGTCAAGTTTCTTCCCATCGCTTCTGAGGTCTTTCTCAGCGTCCGGGCCTTCAGTACTTGAAGGGGTTGCTTGGGGGCATGGGGCAGAAGACCAGCTACTATCATTTTAAAAACAAATAAGCAAGCAAGTAAAAAACCCATATTTGGCTTCCAAGAAGGCCAGTTGTGATGTGATTCTTGTTTTTATTTTTTATGTATATTTTTTAAAGTTTTCATTTATTTAAGTAACCTCAGCACCCAACGTGGGGCTTGAACTCATGACCCTGAGATCAAGAGTCGCGTGCCCTTCCGACTGAGCCAGCCAGGCGCCTCTGATTCTTGTTCAGAATATCTACTCATGTATTGTGTTAGGTCTTATTTTCAAAAATATTTGAATGATTTTTTATTACAGGAAATTTTACTTCTCGTCTCCTTCTTTACACAACTGATTCTGTTTCTTTGTGCTCTCGTGTATTTTTCTCCTTTTTATGTGGTGGCAATCTTAGTTTCTATGTAATTCCGAGTTCCATTTCCTCTCTGTCATGGCCACAAAATAGTATTTCATAAACTTCCATTTTACTCCATGGTTAACATCCACGGTAAATTGTGGTGCTTGCTGGCCGTGCCGTTGAGCTTATATGCCCACATTTCCTTTGGGGGAAATATTAATTCCATTGGCTTTCAGTTTGTTCTTCTTTCAGTTTCACATTATGATCATGAAGATGTATTAGGTGCATAGAATAGAGCTGATCATGCTCCTAATTTCATGGCATATCATCACCATCATTCTCTGCTGCAGTCCCTCTTATATTATTTTAGTTTATTTTATTTTCCTCTCTTTTCCCACCTGGTCCCCAGTCTCATTCCCTTCCTTGTGTCTGGTGTATTTACTATATGCTTTCCCAAATGACTTTCAGTAAGTTTCTTTATATGTGTGGCTATGAGAAACATACAGTATTGCTTTCTGTTTTAGAAAATGTACTTAAAAGGTATTGTGCCCCAAACCAATTGTTTTGTACTTTCTTTTTCCAGGCAACCCATGGTTTTGAGATCGGTCCATATTGCCCTATGTACAACCAATTTCTTCCTTCCCCTCTTTCCTTCTGTACAGCGATCTAGTGTACGGATGATGCACATTTTACTTATCTTTACTTTCACATTTTTTGATGGACATCTTTGTTACTTTCACATTTTTTGATGGACATCGAGAGAGAAGGAGAGAGAGAGAGCATGCACAAGCAGGGGGAGTTGCAGGTAGAGGGAAAGGAGAAGCTGGATCCCAACCAAGCAGGGAGCCCGATGAGGGGCTCGATTCCAGGACCCTGGGATCATGACCTGAGCTGAAGGCAGACGCTTAACCGACAGAGCCACGCAGGAGCCCCAGATATCCTGTGGCTTCTAACTCCTGGAACCACCAACACTGTTGTCAGCCCCCTAGTGTATGGTCTCTTGGGCATCTGGGAGAGAACTGGGTCGGGGGGACTATAGACTCAGGAGTAGAAAAACTGTGTCTGAGGGCAATCATGTGCCCAATTTCACAAATCCTGCCAGATCGCTCTCCAAATGAACACTCAAGCCATGGTTCCACTAGCAATGCGCAGGGGCTCTTGTTTTCCTACATCCCCACCAACAAACGATTTTATCCAAGTTGTGCATTTTTGACCATCTGATGGGTTAATATAGTACTCAGGGTGGTTTACATTTGCCTTTCTCTGATACTAGTGCGGGGTCAGTTTTCTTCTGTGAATTGCATAGAATCGTCCACTTGTCCATGTGCCCATTTCTTTCTTGTCCATTTTCCTATCGGGTGTCCTGTCTTTTTCACCCTCTTAGCTGTAGGAGTTCCACTGACATACAAAAAGCACTTAACTTGCCTGATTCTTTTCTAGTCTCATGAAAAATGAACTATGAACAATTTACCTCTGTCTGGATAAACTGACCCATAATATCAAAGATTTGTCGCCCTAAGGTCACCTGTCAATTTCAAAGCCGGGAGAGAAGAGAAGGTCACAAGAGGGGAGATGCTTGGAGCTGCAAACACTTGAGGCTTTATTTGCAAGTGAGAAAAACTGAACTCATATTAATTTAAGCATAAAGGAGGACTGTATTGACTCACAAAAATTCAGGGCAGTCAGACCTGAGACATGGTGGGATACAGAAGTTTAAAGAGATCATCGTTTCATCTCTTGGTGCCCTTTGCATCGATTGGCCTTTTTCCTGGGCAGAATTCCTCTCTGGTAGCAAATGGCCCTGGGGCCCCAGGCTAGTGGATCTTTGCTGCTTGTGATCTCCATGGGCAGAGTGTTTTGATGCCATTAATGGGGTAGTTTGTACTCAAACAAGATTACTCAGAGACTAATTGGCATATACAAAATTAAAATGTGACTTTAGTAAAATTTGTAACTTTAATAAGTTATAAATTCCTTTCTAGTCACATTAGTGACGGTAGTAAGTTATAAATGTAGAAGCTTAATTCTTCCTATGCTTTACAAATAAAATTACAAATCTTATCATCTATTTATAAAGCTAGCAAATTTCAACAGTCACTTTTAAGAGTGCTTATATAATCTAATAAAATTCCCTTAAACATTTAAACTGCATTTATAAATTTAATATACTTAATTTTCTTTGAAGTCCTTCAAATGTCTGATTAACATACAAACCTTCCCAAGTTCTTAGATACTACTCTGATAAATCAAGTACATTAGAATTGTACATATGGGGAGAGTCATAAATTCTCCTAAATGGTCTTATACTGTTTACAACATTAGTCAACTTTTCTTTTTCCTTTCATCCTAAAAATGCAAGTCTAAATCAATTACCCAAATGCCTTTTTACTTTGGAGTAGCTATTAATCTGTTAAGTACTCACATTCTCTTAAGCATTACCAATGCTTAAAATATCCAATGTGTACAGCTTGGTTTTCTTTCCATATTTAATGAAGTTGCATACAGCCTGAAGTCTTGTTCAGGGTATAAGATTTGGAGTAGCATGGTGGAATGGTATGTTTCTCATCATCCAGATGGGACAAAGCCCTCTTTAATGGCTGCTAAACCAAGAGAGACTTTAGTCCATGCGTGTCAAATGGGAGGCCTTATAGCCCTCTTCAAATTACACATTATTTAATTATGAAATCAGATTAGAGATATAAGCCCCTGCCCAGATGCTTTCAACATTCGATTGGATTCACTTTGCTTCTATTCTGAGTTTTATTCACAGCTTCCTCCTTCTCCTTCTTTTTTTAAAAATTGTAACTATATGAGATGATGGATGTTTTTTAAAAAGATTTTATTTATTTATTTAATTGACAGAGAGAGAGACTGTGAGGGAGAGAACACAAGCAGGGGGGAGTGGGAGAGGGAGAAGGAGGCTTCCTGCCGAGCAGGGAGCCTGAGGCAGAGCTCGATCCCAGGACCCTGGGATCATGACCTGAGCCGAAGGCAGACGCTTAACCGACTGAGCCACTCAGGCGCCCCATCTTCTTCTTCTTTTTTTAAGAGGAAGTAGGGGGAAGGAGAGAGCGGAGAGAGATCGTGGGAGAATCGTAGGCAGGCTCCACACCCAGTGTGGGGCTTGATCTCACAGCCCTGAGATCATGACCTGAGCCGAAATCAAGAGTCAAACGCTTAACTGACTAAGCCACGCAAGGGCCCCTTTCATATCCTTCTTATTTTGCAGGACCAAAACCCTAATAATTTTGTGAATACATCCCATTGGATTCTGTACACCTCTAAAGATTCGGTCAGGCTCTGAATTCGCAAATTTAGAGTCATACTAATGACCGAGAAAGCCTCTTTCCAAGTATAACCTACAATTCTAGGTGAGCGCACTTACTTGGTTCTGTTTGAGTTGTGTGCACACTTCTAAAATAATTTCTGTATCCTGGGCTAGGAGATATTTTGACTAGTCTATCTTGGGAAAGAGGCTTTCTTTTCTCTATGTTCACCTTATGAAAAAACATATATTTAATACATATATTTATAACTATAACCATATATATACATGTATGTATGTGTATCTCACAGAAAGTTTTATGGTACATAAAATCATGATATGAAAATATTTATATGTTCTTTTTTTTAAAGGATAGATTTGGAAGTTTTTTCAGATGTTAATTTTAACAATTGCCTTTCAGAAATCATGAAGATGATCATAATATTTTTCTGTGATTTATTAAAGTGGTAAATTATATTGGACTCCCTAATATTGAAACTTTCATCACCAATATGAATACCACCTGGAATCATGTGCTATTGATTTAAAATACTAATGGAATCTTCTGGCTAATATTTTCTTTTAATACATTGATAATTATAATTGAGATTCTCCTATAATTTTCTTTTCCATGGGTTTTCTTTGTTAGGTTTTGGTATTAACTTGTTAACTCTGATTAAAAAAAAAAAAGAAGGATTTTTTCCCTTACTTTATGCTCTGGAACAATTCAAATTACATTGAAACAATCTGTTCCTTAAAATGTTGATAGAATTCTCTCTCTAGTCTTTTCTACAAGAAAAGACTGTTTTGTCTTTTCTTGTAAATTTCTCTATTTCTTCCATGATAATTTGGTTAGAAGTTCTTTGTTTTCTACAGTTTCTTTTGGTAATTCACATTTTCAGATAAAATAATTCTTTTAGAATTTTATTTTACTTTATTATGTTATATTAGTCACCATACTTAGTCGCCATCATTAGTTTTTGATGTAGTGTTCCATGATTCATTGTTTTTGTATAACACCCAGTGCTCCATGCAGTACGTGCCCTCCTTAATACCCATCACCGGGCTGACACATCCCCCCAACCCCCTCTCCTCTAAAACCCTCAGTTTGTTTCTCAGAGTCCATAGTCTTTCAAGGTTCTTCTCCCCCCACCCCGATTTCCCCGCTTCATGTTTCCCTTCCTTCTCTTAATGTCCTCCAGGCTATTCCTTATGTTCCACAAGTAAGTGAAACCATATGATAATCGGCTTTTTCTGCTTGACTTATTTCACTTTGCATAATCTCCTCCAGTCCCATCCATGTTGATGTAAAAGTTGGGTATTCATCCTTTCTGACGGCTGAGTAATATTCTGTTGTATATAGGGACCACATCTTCTTTATCCATTTGTCTGTTGAAGGGCATCTCAGCTCTTTCCAGAGTTTGGCTATTGTGGACATTGCTGCTATGAACATTGGGGTGCATATGGCCCTTCTTTTCACTACATCTGTGTCTTTGGGGTAAATAGCCAGTAGTGCAATTGCTGGGTCATAGGGTAGCTCTATTTTTAATTTTTTGAGGCACCTCCACACTGTTTTCCAAAGTGGCTGTACCAGATTGCATTCCCACCAACAGTGTGAGAGGGTTCCCCTTTCTCCACACCCTCCCCAACATTTGTTGTTTCTTGCCTTGTCCATTTGTGCCATTCTAACTTGTGTGAGGTGGTATCTCAATGTGGTTTTGATTTGAATTTCCCTGATGGCTAATGTGATGATATGCTTTTTTTCATGTGTCTGTTAGCCGTTTGTATGTCTTCTTTTGAAAAGTGTCTGTTCATGTCTTCTGCCCATGTTTGACTTGATTATTTGCTTTTTGGGTGTTGAGTTTAAGAAGTTCTTTACAGATCTTGGATATCAGCCCTTTGTCTGTAGTGTCATTTGCAAATATCTTCTCCCATTCTGTGGGTTGCCTCTTTGTTTTGTTGACTGTTTCCTTTGCTGTGCAGATGCTTTTTATCTTGATGAAGGCCCCAAAGTTCATTTTTGCTTTTGTTTCACTGGCCTTTGGAGATGTATCTTGAAAGAAGTTGGTGTGGCCGATGTTGAAGGGGTTACTGCCTATGTTCTCCTCTAGGATTTTGATGGATTCCATTGAGGTGTTTTATCCGTTTTGAGTTTATCTTTGTGTATGGTGTCAGAGAATGGTGGAGTTTCATTCTTCTGTATATAGCTGTCCAATTTTCCCAGCACCATTTATTGAAGAGCCTGTCTTTATTCCATTGCATATTTTTTTCCAGCTATGTCAAAGATTATTTGACCATAGAGTTGAGGGTCCATATCTGGCCTCTCTATTCTGTCCCATTGGTCTATATGTCTGTTTTTGTGCCAGTACCATGCTGTCTTGGTGATCACAGCTCTGTAATATAGCTTGAAATCAGGCAATGTGATGCCCCCAGCTTTGTTTTTCTTTTTCAACATTTCCTTGGCGATTCAGGGTCTTTTCTGATTCCATACAAATTTTAGGATTGTTTGTTCCAGCACTTTGAAAAATGTCACTGGGAGGCGCCTGGGTGGCTCAGTCATTAAGCGTCTGCCTTTGGCTCAGGTCATGATCCAGGGGTCCTGGGATCGAGCCCTGCATCAGGCTCCCTGCTCCACAGGAAGCCTGTTTCTCCCTCTCCCACTCCCCCTGCTTGTGTTCCCTCTCTCGCTGTGTCTCTCTCTGTCAAATAAATAAATAAAATCTTAAAAAAAAAAGAACAATGTCACTGGAATTTTGATCAGGATGACATTGAAGATATAGATTGCTCTGGTCAGCATAGACAGTTTAACAATGTTTATTCCTCTGATCCATGAGCATGGAATGCTTTTCCATCTTTTTGTATCTTCTTCAATTTTTTTCATGAGTGTTCTGTAGTGCCTAGAGTATAGGTACTTTACCTCTTTGGTTAGGTTTATTCCGAGGTATCTTATGGTTTTTGGTGCTATTGTAAATGGAATTGATTCTTTAATTTCTCTTTCTACAGTTGCATTGGTAGTGTACAAGAAAGCAACTGATTCCTGTGTATTGATTTTGTATCCTGCCACATTACTGAATTGCTGTATGAGTTCTAGTAATTTGGGGGTGGAGTCTTTTGGATTTTCCACTAAAGTATCATGTCATCTGCGAAGAGAGAGAGTTTGACTTCTTCTTTTCCAATTTGAATACCTTTTATTTCTTTTTGTTGTCTGATTGCTGTTGCTAGGACTTCTAGTACTATGCTGAACAATAGTTGCGAGAGTGGGCATCCTTGTCATGTTCCTGATCTTAAGGGAAAGGCTCTCAGCTTTCCCTATTGAGGATATTCACTGCGGATTTATCATAGATGGATTTTATGAACTTGAGGAATATTCCCTCTATCCCTATACTCTGAAGAGTTTTAATCAGGAAAGGATGCTGTATTTTGTCAAATGCTTTTTCTGCATCAACTGAGAGGATCATGTGGTTCTTCTCTCACCTCTTATTAATGTGTTCTATCACATTGATTGATTTGCAAATGTTGAACCACACTTGCATCCCTGGGATAAATCCCACTTGGTCGTGGTGGATGACCCTTTTAATGTATTGTTGGATCCTGTTAGCTAGGATTTTGTTGAGAATTTTGGAATCCATATTTATCAGGGATATTGGTCTGAAATTCTCCTTTTTGATGGGGTCTTTGCCTGGTTTGTGGATTAAGGTAATGCTGGCCTCATAGAATGAGTCTGGAAGCTTTCCTTCTGTTTCTATTTTTTTTGACCAGGAGAATAGGTATTATTTCTTCCTTGAATGTTTGGTAGAATTCCCCAGGGAATCCGTCAGGCCCTGGACTCTTTTTTTTGGGAGGTTTTTGATCACTGCTTCAATCTCGTTACTGGTTATGGCCCTATTCAGGTTGTCAATTTCTTCCTGTTTCAGTCTTGGTAGTTTATGGGTTTCTGTAAGGCATTCATTTCTTCCAGGTTGCTTAATTTATTGGCATATAGTTGTTGATAATAATTTCTAATAATTGTTCCTATTTCCTTGGTGTTAGTCATGATCTCTCCCCTTTCATTCATAATTTTATTAATTTGGGTCCTTTCTCTTTTCTTTTGGATAAGTCTGGCCAGTAGTTTATCGATCTTATTAATTATTTCAAAGAACCAGCTTCTAGTTTCGTTGATATGATCTACTATGTTTCTGGTTTCTAATTCATTGGTCTCTGCTCTAATCTTAATTATTTCTCTTCTAATGTGTGGCTTTTAGGCATCGTTTGTTGCTTTTTCTCTAGTACTTTAAGGTGTAAAGTTAGTTGGTGAATTTGGGATTCTTCTATTTTTTTTGAGTGAGGCTTAGATGGCTATGTATTTCCCCCTTAGAACCACCTTTGCAGTATCCCATAGGTTTTGGACCAATGTGTTTTCATTCTCGTTGGTTTCCATGAATTGTTTAACTTCTTCTTTGATTTCTTGTTTGACCCAAACATTCTTGAACAAAGTGGTCTTTAGCTTCCAAGTGTTTGAGTTTCTTCCAAATTTTTTTCTTGTGATTCAGTTCCAGTTTTAAAGCATTATCATCCGAGAATATGCAGGGAATAATCTCAATCTTTTGGTATCAGTTGAGACCTGATTTGTGACCCAGTATGTGGTCTATTCTGGACAAAGTTCCATGTGCACTTGAGAAGAATGAGTATTCTGTTGTTTTAGGGTGGAATGTTCTGTGTATATCTATGAGGTCCATCTGGTTCAGTGCGTCATTCAAGGCTCTTGTTTCTTTGTTGATTTTCTGCTTCGATAATCTGTCTATTGCTGAGAGTGGAGTATTGAGGTCTCCTACAATTAACATATTATTATTGATATGACTTTATTTTGGTTAACAGTTGGCTTATGTAGTTGTCTGCTCCTATGTTGGGGGCATAGATATTTACAATTGTTAGATCCTCTTGTTGGATAGACCCTTTAAGAATGATAGAGTGTCCTTCTGTGTCTCTAACTACAGTCTTTCACTTAAAATCTAATTTGTCTGATATAAGAATTGCTACCCCAGCTTTCTTTTGAGGTCCGTTGGCATGGAAGATGGATCTCCATCCCTTCACTTTCAGTCTGAATGTATCTTTAGGTTCAAAATGAGTCTCTTGTAGACAGCATATGGATGGGTCCTGTCTTTTTATCCAATCTGCAGCCCTGTGCTCTTTCATGGGAGCATTTAGGCCATTCACGTTGAGAGTGATTATTGAAAGATGTGAATTTATTGTCATCATGTTGCCTGTGAAGTCCTCGTCTCTATAGATTGTCTCAGTAAATTTCTGTTCTATATCACTCTTGGGGGTCTTCTTTTATAGAACCCCCCTTAATATTCTTGCAGGGCCAGCTTAGTGGTCCCATATTCTTTCAGTTTCTGCCAGTCTTGGAAGCTTTGCATCTCTCCATCCATCCTAAATGACAGCCTTGCCAGATAAAGTATTCTTAGCTGCATGTTCTTCTCATTTAGTACCCTGAATATGTCTTGCCAGCCCTTTCTGGCTTGCCAGGTCTCTGTGGATAGGGCTGACATTATTCTGATATTCCTCCCTCTGTACATAAGGAACCTCTTCCCCCCAACTACCCTTAAGATGGTTTCCTTGGTTTTAAGATTTGCGAATTTTACTATTACATGCCTGGTCTGTTTTCCTTGATCTTGGGAGGGGTTTTCTCTGCCTCTAGGACTTGAATGTTTGTTTCATTTCCCAGATTAGGGAAGTTCTCAGCTATGATTTGTTCAAATATATCTTCTAGTCCTCTCTCTCTCTTTCCACCCCCTCAAGGATCCCAATAATTCTGACATTGTAACGTCTCATGGAGTCACTTATTTCTCTAATTCTGTTTTCATGGATTATAAACTGTTTTTCTCAGGCCTCCTCTTTTTCGTTCTTTTCTATCAATTTGTTCTCTAATTCACTAATTCATTCTTCTGCCTCATTTACCCTAGCTGTTAGAATATCTAGATTAGATTGGATCGCATTGATAGCATTTTTATGTTCTGCCAGTTCAGCTTTCACATCTGCCCTTAGAGACTCTATGTTGCCATTAATCGATTTCTCCATCCTAGCTATTGTCTTCGTGACTGTTACCCTGAAGTCCATTTCCGACATCTTTGTTATATCTGTATCCATTTGTAAATCTGTGGCAAAAGTCACAATCTCTGAGTCTTTCCTATTTTGTGTGTTCCTCCTCTTAGTCATTCTGTTGAGGGGTGGTTGAGGGAATGTACAGAGTCCAAATTATTGACCACAAGCCAAGCAAGATGCATCTGTTTTGTAGGAACCTTAGGGTTGTCGTCCTCTTGTTTTCCCAGCCTGTCTTCTGGGGGAGGGGTCTGCCAGTCTGTCACTCAGGCAACTCTGTTTGGGCAGAGTTGCCCTGCCCCTTGTGGGGGGTGGGATGGGCTCAGTGAAAACTGGTTTTGGGGGGCTTTTGTTTTCTGGCAGGTTTCCATGTCTCTTCCAAGAGTGAGAGCTGAAGAGACCGTTTCCAACCCTCTGCCTCAGAGCAAAGGGATTGCAGTCTGTTCTTCAGTGAGCTCTCCAGGCCACACTCTCTCCATTTCTGTCTGTGTTGCTATAAACTGCAGCGTCCGGGGTTGTGTGCCCCTCAGCAGCGCTCCCAGTCCTCGCCTCCAGGTCGGGGCACATCTTTGCCCTTTATGCTTCTAAAACCGCCAGCCACCCCCAGTTCGTAGGTGCACAGCCCCACCGCTCCCGGTTTCAGTCCGGGGGGCTGCCCTAAAGTCCTTTCCCCGCTGCTACCGGTCTGCGAGTCTGTGCCCCATCCCCAGCGTGGGAGGCTATCGCTCACCAACGGTGCAGGATCCCGACCGCTCCCTCCCCCTGCCATTTATCTTTGAATAGTGCCCGAGGAAGCACGGCTCCCTGCTTCATACCTCGAAAGCAACTGCCTGTGATATTCTGTTTATAGAGATCCAGATCTATCTTCTTACATCTTAGGCTGATTTCGTGGGTGTTCAGAGTGGTGTGGTAGATATCCAGCTCAATTCTGGGAACTGGTTGGAATCGGGTCCCCTACCCTTCCGCCATCTTTTTTTTCTGAGAAAATCATTGATTACATACAGATTCTCAAAGTGATTGGCTCGGATTTGAGTAACATGTTCTATAATTTTTCAAATGCCTTTGCATCAGATTACTTCTCCATTCTCATTCTTATTTATATGTAATTCCCATCCTTTTCCGTGATCAGATCAGACCAGGGTTTAACAGCCCGGGCACTACTGATGTTTTAGGTGAAGCAGTTCTTGGTTGTGGGGCCTGTCCTGACATGGCTAGCAACCTCCCTCCCTCTACCCACTAGATGCCAGTAGCATCCATTTTTACCCAAATGTGACAACCAAAAATATCTCCAGACATTGCCAAATGTCCCCTGGGAGAAGGGGTGGGCAAAATCACCCATGTTGAGAACTACCAGATTAGATGGTTTTTCTAGATTTTTAAATTTTTATTTTGTATTTAAAGAAACAACCACTGGATGCCTTAAACTTATGAGTAAGGAAAATGACGATTCGGGGTGATGCCCAAATCCTCACTGCTAATGTGAGATGAATTTTTGAGTGGGTAAAGATTGCCTCTAAGGTGAGCTGTCTACTTTGTGGGATGCCTGGGAGTCATGATCTGCCCCTCCCCCTTTGACATTGAAGGAGTAGACTCATATGAAGGCAATAAACGAGGATGAGAAAGAAAGAAAAAAAGAAAGAAAAAAAGAAAGAAAAAAAGAAAGAAAGAAAGGAAGGAAGGAAGGAAGAAAGAGAAAGAGAGAAAGAAAGAAAGGGAAAGAGAGAAAGAGAGAAAGGGAAAGAGAGAAAGAGAGAAAGGGAAACAAAAGAAAAAGAAAGGAAGAAAGAACCATTAGATTCATTCTTTTAGTTCTATCATTTTTCAGTCTTCATTTTTTGTGTGTGCATTCTTTGGATCCATCTTGTTTGTTTGTCTAAATGTCTGGGTTGGCTGCTTCATCTATATCTAACTGTTCTTACTTGTTGCCTGCCACTCCGTGGAGTTGAGTGGGACTCAAGGAGGCTTCTGTATCCCCCAGCGATGCACATAGATCTTTTTGTTCCACACAAGAGGTCATTGGCTTGTCCCATGGATGTTTCGTCATTTTGGAGACGTCTGTGCTTTGCCAGCTCTTCCCAAAGTTCCCAGCACTCTCCATGACTTGGATATTTAGAGTTTTCTATTTTCCTCGAAGACTGAGTTGCCATCATTGTTTAGTTTCCTTTGTGTGTTTGGTTCATTTCAGAGTGGAAGAAAGGCTAGAGGCACCTTTGATGTACCATGTCATCCAAAATCCAATGTACTAATTATGTAGGGTTTGAGTTGGGCAAACTATATTGTTGGCTGCTAATTTTCAACAAGTTTGTGCAACTTGTGGGAAGGCCACTTGCCATGTCACTTGCTTAAACCAGACCTCAGAACCATCATCCAAATCCTCATTTTTGACAAACTAAACTGCACTCTACCACTAGAAATAGCAAACAGAGGATGCCTGGGTGGCTCAGTCAGTTAGGCGTCTGCCTTCGGCTCAGGTCATGATCCCAGGGTGCTGGGGTCGAGCCCCACATCAGTCTCTTTGCTCAGTGGGGAGTCTGCTTCTCCCTCTGCCTGCCGCTCCCCTTGCTTGTGTGCTCTCTCTCTCTCTCTCTCTGACAAATAAATAAAATCTTCAAAAAGAAAAAAGAAATAGCAAACAGACAATTCCAGTCTGTTGCATTAATGATTTAAAATAATCCTTTTCTCTCCACAGACACATTTCACGAGTGAAGAGCTCTAGACACTGGGTGGCTCAGTGTTTCTGATGATTGGAGGTGTAAGTGCCACCAGCAAAACGTGGATGTCAAGGAGTGTTACCTGGAAAACATGAGAAATGAGAGCTCTCTGCTTCCCTGTGGAACACAGATTTTATGGACAAAGCCGGCCTACCTCACAGGCTTACAAGTTGTCCATACACTTTTCTAAATAAAATATACTCTTCATGTCCTTAAACTACAAAATCATGTTCCCAGAATTTAAACTTGAAACGATATATACCCCTTCAGTCTCAAAATTTTCTCCTGTTAGGCTGAGAGGACTTGAAATTAATGAAATATAAACTCTGAAAATGACCTACCACTCGGAGGCAGTAGCGACCATTTTATTAAGAACAGTTTGTCATTGTTAAGTGAAATGTCAAATTTTGGCTTGCAGTGGCAGCTCAGGGACAGGGGAAGGAGACTAGCTGTTCTTCAAGATCTTATTCTTCCCACTTCGTATTGTTGTGTTTTGTGTGGTGGAAAAAATGTAATTTTTTAAATCTACTTATAATTAATATACATACAATCAGACAAAATGAATTATAAGGTGCCTCTAAAAGCTTTAAGAAGATCAAAAATTGGTGCAAAGAGTTTTACCCTCATTTTAAAAGGAACATACAATGCTTTATACAACCCTGAGAATGCCATTAATGTCAGTGAAATGATATCTTTATGATATGAGTCATAATTCTTGGTACTGTTGAGCAGCGGAAAACTATTAATAACTTTAGGTTAATAGCACAGGTCTCTTCTTAGCTTCAAGAAAAGTGATTTTGGAATTCTAAGTCACCAACTATTTTATGATGTGGTGACAGTCCAGTAATTTCACTTGTTCTACCTTTCTTCATTAGAAATTGTGATTTGTGTGTGGGTGGTGTCAGAATTTTGTTATTCATTAAAAAGTTTCAAGACTAAGTTTCCTATATTGTCCTGAGACATTTTTCAAAAATGGAAGGACTTGTATTGACCAAATTCACAGCTTGTATTGATGATGTCAGAAAAAGTGATTGACTAACACTCTCCATATAATTAATTTGTAAGCCATCAAAGGGATTCAATCACTTGTTTTTGGCGTGCAGTTGTTCGTTACTTGCTGGGACAAAGCTCACTAGCCCTCAGTGTTTACAGTACTCCTCCCTTCCCCATATGCTACAGAAAATCCTTTATTAGCCAAATCCTTTTCTCCCCATTGTCTGCTCTACCTTCTAATCATGAAGGGGGAGAAGGCCATGTTGTCCAGGAAGGAGATTAAAAACACATAAAGAAAAAATTCTGGCAAGTGGGGAAAAAATGGTGCTTGAGTTGGTGCTAAGAAGAGAGTAACGGTTTGGTGTATGAGAGTTTTCTCAACAGAATTAGGAAGCAGAAGAAGGGACTCACCTGAGACCTTTAACCCTTTTGATGTGCTTTGAGGTGCACCTGCTAAGAATAGACTTCAATTTTCATTGCTGTTGGTTGTTGGATTGTGCTTCTTTTTTAATTTTTAAAGATTTATTTATTTATTTGAGAGAGAGAGTACATGAGCTGGGTTGGGGGGATCGGGGAGGGGCAGAGGGAGAGGGAGAAACAGATTCCCCGCTGGGCAGGGGGCCCAACGTGGAGCTCAATCCAGGATGCTGAGATCATGCCCTGAGCCGAAGGCAGACACTTAACTGACTGAGCCACCTGGGCACCCCTGTGCTTCTTTAAACATGACCTCCTAGAGTGGACCCTAAGCAACGTGAACCACCCCCCCCATAATTTATTCAGGGTGTGTCTCTATCTAGAATGGAAATTTTAAGCTGATAATGATTAAGAAATCACGATTTACTTTTGAAACAGTAATTTTTAAATAAACATTTAAAGAGCAAAATGTTTAGCATGCATTACTTTGTCCTGGACTATTTGTCATGCTGTTGGGATCTATGACTATCATGTAATATGATAGGGATTCTTACTGTATTAACAGTTGCATAACATTTGCCTCTATTTTTTAGTAGTATTTTTTTGATAAAATTTTTTCTGGTTTTAAAATTGGTATTTTGGGGGAAAGTACAGAAGATGAAAGAAAGAAAGAAAGAAAGAAAGAGAAGAAAGAAGAAAGCAAGAAAGCAAGAAAGCAAGAAAGCAAGAAAGCAAGAAGAAAGAAAGAAAGAAAGAAAGAAAGAAAGAAAGAAAGAAAGAAAGAAAGAAAGAAAGAAAGAAAAGAAAGAAAGAAAAAGAAAGAAAGAAAGAAAGAAAGAAAGAAAGAAAGAAAGAAAGAAAGAAAGAAAGAGAAAGAAAGAAAGAAAAAGAAAGAAAGAAAGAAAGAAAGAAAGAAGTGTTACTCATAACTTTAAATTAGAGATCCTTGTTGCTAAACTCTTGGCTTACATTTGTTTACTCTTTTCATGTGGCTAAATATGTAGAAATTTTTTCAAAACAAACTGTATTTAAGGTTTTATTTTTCTAATAACGTTGTGGCTGAGAAATGTAGTTTTAATCCTATGAATCTAGCAGAATTTTTTTTCTAAGAGAAAAAAGGTAGAATAGATATTTGAGGCCAACTAATTCTCTGTCACAGGCTCCTAGCAGTGAAATACTGGGTCAAAATCTCCGTTGCCTTCTAGAAGACCCTGATATAGGTAGCCAATGTGCTCCTCAGAAATGTTCTACTCTATTCTCTCCAGTAGTACAGAAGACTGTCTTCCTCATCTAGCTTGTGCCAACATTTAGTACTATCATTGAAATGAATTGTTCAACCGTTTGATAGGAAAAAAACCCAAATCATCACTATATTTGCATTTTTATGATTATTAGTGGGACTAATTTTTTTTCATGTGTTCATTGGCCATGTGCATTTCTTCTTTGTGAGGTACCCTTTTATGTCTTTAACCCATTTTTGATGTCTGCGTTCAGCCATTTGGGGCATGATGCTGCTTTAAATTAGTATCTCCAGCAAAGAGAAACAGGGTATTTTTTGTGCATGGCATTAAGGCTTAAAAACAACCTTAACACAAACAACAGACTTCCTTAGGCTTGTGGAAAAACCTTACTGGAAAAACAACAAAATGGTAAAGTGTTATTTGGCTCCCTTATAACTTAGGAAATTCAAGCTCATATTGGCTTTATCTGGATGCAGCAGGCAAACCAAAAGGACTGGAAAATACCCTCTACATTCCTCTAAATTCTCAGAAAGTAGTGAAGCAGTGCCATCTTATCTCTTTCCAATAAGAGCTACCCTTGGCGTCAGGCCAATAGCTAATTGCCCAGTGAGGTTTGTGGGCCCAGTGCCCAAGGGAAGGCTGTCTTGCAATGGGAGGGTGTCTGGAGCTCCCATCAAATACCCAGGATGGGAAGGACATACACAAATGAGACTTGAGAAATGGAAGTCCCTCCTCCTTCTGCTGCTTGCATTTATGTGTCACTGTTAACTGGACCGACCTTCTGCCCATTTTCATTCAAATGTTCCAAGTGGAAAGGGGGTAAAATTCTCAGTGTGCTTTCAACATTTGCTCTTTGGCCTCAAAGTCAAGCATGTATTAAGTGGCATGTCATTGTGTTCTAATGGTTGTCATAAGAAAGTGTGGTTGTGTTGTAATTGCGGAGACCTAAGTACCAGCAGCCACTACTACGTCCTCGCCAACCTACCAACCATCATGGTGGGGAAGATGGGGCTCACCAACAATACGTGGGTCTTGTTTGGTGGTTCTTAGGCAGGATCCCTCATTGTATGGTTGAGAATAAAATACACCAATCTGTTTGCTGCAGCTGTGGGCAACAGTGTACCAATCCAAGCAAAAGTTGACATTTCTGGTGAGTATATATTTAATATAGAAAAATATTTCTGTAAGTGGGTGAATCACTTGATAAGTTGGTTGATCACTCACAGGGTCATCCACCTTAAGCTGTGTCTACCCCAACCTCACTGTGTGATACAACTTCATGAGAGATACCCAGGCTACACACAGTTGATAGTTGTTTATCCATTTCTAAAGGCAACTGACTGGGCTGGCTTTAAAATGGGTGATCTCAATTGTGAATTGAATAGTGAAGTAAATCATCATCTAGAATTTCTAAATAAGTGAAAGAAAAGCTCCTATTTTTGATGGGTATAACTTTCTAATTTCAGAGTTGCCTTCTGATTCTTCTCTCTTCCATAACTTACAAGAATTAACTATTTGATGATAAATTACATAGAATTACTGTCTTGGGATTTGGGGCTGTATGTGACTGAACACCCATCATTCACATTAAACTTAGAAAGGCATTAATTACACTTCTTCTAATCAGATAAATATTTCGGAAGCAAATAATCTCCGATTGCACTTTAGGTGGGATTTACTATAATTTTGAAATGTTTCACTCATGAACAAGTATTGAATAGCAGGGTATTTTCAGTTTCTGTAGTCTTATTACATGTTTATTCTCTTCTAAGCCTATAAAGCCCCCAAACTGAATCTTTAGTCTCCTGTCTCTTTTAGACAGCAGAGCTGTGTCCCAGTTGATTAATAGATCAAGACTTGCAGAATATGGCTGTACTTCTCTGCTCAGTTATTGACTTTTTGTTCCATCCCAACAAGAGTCATTTAATTTTTCAATTTCTAGATCTCTCTGTAAAAAGGAGGTCACAGAGCACTTAGAAGGATTGCATTGTTCTGGTGTTCTGGTGCTCGAATTACCAAAATGAAATATTAAATGACTTTGTGTAATTTTTTTTCTACATCCTAGAATACCTTGAAACCAGTCAAAATTCTCTGCCTGCACATAATAGGGAGCATCGAGAAATGGTGAGACAGGCTTCAAGGTCATGGTAGAGACGCTGGAAAGCCCAGAATCTGATTAAACTGATTAAAGTTTAATCAAGTTAAAGTTTTCAAGTAAGTCAAGGTTTGTGTATGCAAATAGAGTCTTGGTCATGAAAACTTGACATGAACTTGAATTTTTCACCATTACCAGCATTTCCCTTGGCTAAGATTTACTGCTTTGAGGCAACTTACCTAGGTGTAGCACCACCAAATAATTTTGATAGTTTATCACCATCATGTAAGGTCCCAGGCTTAGTAGCTACTTTTGAGCTGGGTAGGGGGGTGAAGATCAGAGAAAGAAATGTTGGATTCCACAGTCGAAAGCTCAAGTAGGGCAGGTGAGAGTAGATGCAGAGGGGCACCTGAAAGTCTCCTAGAGAAGGAGCAGGCACCAAGAGGGAAGGGGACAACGCTGGTCACCGGCCCACACAGAGTTTTCCTTATATTAGCCATGAGGATTTGGGACTGTGGAAGCCATGATGTGGTTCTAGGAGTCTCTCAGGGGCTGAGCACAAGGATCTTTTCCACTGGAGATGGTTTTTCCTCTTGCACATGAAAGTCTTGTGGATGGTAGATTGCTTTTGAGTGTGGCTTTAAATGAGAGTAGAAGAGGTTTTCCTCAGAATATAAGAGAATTCTGTTGAAGAGAAGAATGTAGAAGAAGAAAATAAGATATAATCACAGGATAGAAAATGATGATTCTCAATGTGTCTTTGAAGAGTGATCACATGTCTGTCTTGTGAGCTAGCCCCTGAAAAGCTACATGTCGTTGTATATTTTAATGGGTTGTGGGGTTAAGAAAAAAGGGGAGGGCCTAGGAAGCAGTTTGTTATTTCAAATGCTAAAGAAATGTCAAGGGGCACATCCGAAACTGTCTGAAGACCTACTTTGGAAAATGAGAATTTTGCTAGCGAGGGAGGGCCCTGAGACATAGAAACCTTGTGTTCAGACTTAGTCAACCGTTACTTACAGTTTTGTTCCTCCCTTGGCTTCCCAAGGATTAATTTTCATAATCAAATTCACTAGTGTGAGTTTGGGGATGTCATTTCCTTAAATATTGCTTTCTAGGGGGCAAAGGTCACCTGACAGTTAACCAAGGATCAAATTGAAGGTTCTAGATCTTGGCAGAAAAGTGGGAAGTGGGGGCACCTGTATGGCTCAATGAGTTTAATGTCTGCCTCGGGTTCAGGTCACGATCCCAGCGTCCTGGGATGGAGCCCCATGTCATCTCATGGGGCTCCCTGCTCGGTGGGGAGCCTGCTTCCCCTTCTCCCCCCTTGCTCATGCTCTCTCTCTTTCTCTCAAATATATTTGACAAAATACAGCATCCTTTCCTGATTAAAACTCTTCGGAGTACAGAGATAGAGGGAACATTCCTCAAGTTCATAAAAGCCATCTATGCAAAACCCAGAGCGAATATCATCCTCAATGGGGAAAAGCTGAGAGCCTTTCCCTTAAGATCAGGAACACGTCAAGGATGCCCACTCTTGCCACTATTGTTCAACATAGTACTAGACATCTTAGCAATAGCAATAAGACAACAAAAAGAAATAAAATGTACTCAAATTGGCAAAGAAGAAGTCAAACTCTCTCTCTTCACAGATGACATGATACTTTATGTGGAAAACCCAAAAGACTCCACCCCCAAATTACTAGAACTCATACAGCAATTCAGTAATGTGGCAGGACACAAAATCAATGCACAGCAATCAGTTGCTTTCTTATACACTACCAATGCAACCATAGAAAGAGAAATTAAATAAATAAAATCTTAAAAAAAAGTGAGAAAGGGATTGCTATGTTTTTTTGAGGCTTATGAAATAACCTGGCTCCTGTGGTCAGCTGTATCGTACAAGTTAGGGGTAACTAAAAGTCTCACAAAGTTTAGGTAAGAAAGTCTACAGTGGGGGTGGGGGGAGGGGAAGCGTACTTTAGAAGATCATTCTCAAGGCACTTCACAGTTGTTCTAACCAATCACTCTGGCACCTAACATGGCAAAATCGTGATGGACAGCCTTTTCTTGTAATCAGATGAAGTTCCTTGTTATTTTGTTTTAAAACTTTTATAAACTTCAAAATAGTATCATGGCCAATTAAAACTCCCTAGGTGGAAGCAATTTTTAACTTAGGCTGGTATTTAAACCATAGTTTCTAGTTCCTTTTTTTGGAATTCTTTAACACTTGACTTGGTATATTAGAAACCAGGGTCCTATGGAGCCTGTTAGAGACTCATTCTAATGAGATTTAGAGCATGAGAGATGCTCTGTTTTGTGCCACGAAAGAACTTCTAGCTCCATCAACTGTAAATGCAATGGTGTAAATCTAGCACCTCTAATGAGAAGTTCGCTTAAAATACACAGCCTGTCAATGGTGAGTCAGCAGCCACAGAGAAACGAACCGGGAGAAACACTGCAGGGGGATGGAGGCTTTTGGTAGAAGCTCCAAGTCTCTCAGGTGCCGGGGAACCATCCTGAGTCCTGAGGGTCGCTCCCTGAAAGAACCACCCCCTCAGCCCCATGGTCACTTCTGTCCCACCCATGGCTAATGACCCATGGAGTCTTAGAAGGCAGACCTGGCTGACCGGGATCTGAATGGCGGAGTTCAGAACTAGAAAACTTAGTTTGACTGTAAGATTTGTTTGACTGTAAGATCTCAATATGGCCAATTGGAGGTAAGAATCTAATCGGAGGCCAAGGGACACTTTGTTCCACTGTGTGAAAGACATGACATCAAGGCCATTAACTAGGTCATGTTCACCACAACCAAACCTGCATTTAGTATGGACAATCCACAATGAGTAGAGACACCCATAATAGTAAACATGCTTCTAAAAGGTACTTCATCTGCTTTCTAGGAGTAAATTATATTCTGGGGGAAATCTGGAATCTCCTAGTGTGAAGGATATATGGGCCTTGAATCAGATTCCTGCTCAGGTGGTGGAATGGTCCCGTGGTTCAACTTTGACGCCCAGACAATTCTGGTCCATCCCACTGTTCTCTCTTGGAGCTGGGGGCAGGAGGATCTGGGAGCCTGCAGGTTTATGAGGCAGCGCCCAGGCAGGAAAGCAAATGGGGCCATGGCACCTGTGTCCCCAGTGTGAGCAGGCTCAAGACCACAGCAGGCAGGGCCTGCCCTGTAGGTCTCAGCTTATACCCGCACCGCTGCCTGGACTAGCCTGGAGCAACCTGGCCAGGTCTCCCAGGGGATCCCTACTATGGACTGATGCACTGGAAGAACACAAACAGGAATATGAAGCAGATGGAAGGAAGCTTTGTGAAGAGTACCTATTAATACGTGAACGTCAGAATTTCTAATACTTGATATGCCATGAATTAATTCCCTCGGCTGAGGGTGTGTCATAATTAATAAATTAGAGTCTCGGGTCTTTGCCTCCTAGAGCCAATGTTTCACTTGCTTTGGAATAAGTGGAATGGCCAACCACATAGGGAGAGAAAGCCTCTCTGGATACATTTGTAAAGAAAGCCAATTTGGAAAAGAAATCCCAAACATTATGGTTGTTAAAAGTGTAACACCACTGTGACTTACCCCGAGGAAAACCGCTTCTGGGAAACAGTCTGATAGGAGCAAAACTGTTCAAGAGAAATGTCATAGACTTGAGGAGAAGGTTTGTTTTAAAGACCCTTAGTCCTTCATTCTGACTTTTTTTTTTTTTTTGGAGTTTCATTTTGGTAAAAACTGTTTTCCCACAACATTCAAAGGTTTGTTAAAAAATGTTTGTCATTTTATTTTTCATTCAAAAATTCAGGCCTCTCGAACTCTAATGTCTGGTATCCATAGCTTGAAGGTATCCTGACGTAGAATGCTTTAGTTTTATATTCCAAAGAAACATTTAGAAATGATCCTAGGCCTCACCAGGAGCTGAAGCAAGGTTCTATTATTAAAAAATATATTTTTCTACCAAACTGTTGTAGAAAGAAATGGTAACTACAGTGATTATCTCTGATTATCAGACCCCTAGTTTTGGACAAAAGACTTGGGCACTTTGGAAAATGTTTCATATCCCCAAAGTACCTGAATATTAATCAGGAGGTTTGCCATTTGGGACAGAAGTGTGCTTCTTTTCTTCTATAAAAATATACTGGACAAAACAAAGGGATTAATAGAGAGTCAATCCTTGAAATTAAAAATAAAATCTGAAAAAAAATTAGAATTTTGTCTTTAGCTTCACATCTTCTATTACTCCCAATACCACTATCACTGGATACTTATCTTGTACTCTTAATATATATGACCTGGCTTAATCTCCTTCTTTACTCTGCATTGGGTACTGTATTAGTTTACTGGGGCTACCATAATGAAATAGCATAGGATGGATCTCTTACGTGACAGAAATGGATTTTCTCACAGTTCTGGAAGCTGGAAGTCCTAGATCAAGGTGCAGGTGGGGTTGGCTCCCTCTGAGGGCCTCTCTCCTTGGCTTGCCAATGGCTGTGCTCTAGTCACTTTGTCACTGGTCCTTCTTGCAGGAGCACCCTGGAGTCCCTTCTTATAAGGACACCAGTCAGAGGGGATTGGGGTCCCACTTTGTCAGCTTCATTTTAACTTAGTCATGTCTTTAGTTGTCCTCTCTAAATAGAGTAACATGTCGAGGTACTGGGAGTTAAGATTTCAACATCTGAATTTTGGGGGCATGGACAATTCAGCCCATGACAGGTGTCATCTCCATTTTATAGATGAGGAAACTGAGGGCCAGGGAGACGAGTCCCCAGATTCTTACTACACTGATTCTACCTAAGTATCTAAGAAAAATGATGTTAGATTCAGTCTCCTATTTCAAATCACATAGAAACTATTTTAAACCAATAGTGGAATTTAGCTACAACCCTACCTTCCCTATTTATTGAGTTTATAGGTTTTTAAATTATTTAGGGTAAAAGAATCTGAGACTTGAACTCATCAAAGATAACTTAGCTTCAAACTGTAGAATTCACTGGAAGCATAAAATAAAGCATTTAAGGTATCAGAATTTCTAATATTATACATTCCAATATTATACATTCTAATATTGTACATCCAGTTAGCTTTTTAATAGATATATATTTTTTTCTTGTTTCTTTTTCCTATGCTTATGAAGCCATAATGATTCTTGTTCTGCCTCTTACTAGCCATGTGACTTGGGGCAAGTTATTTAATAGCGTGGTGTGTTAGCTTCTTCATTCATAGAATAGTGATATTAATAATTTCTGCAGTTGAGGGTTGTTATAAAAAGCAAATGAGTTAATACATGTAAAATACCTAGAGTTGCTCCTGGCATGCAGAGTAAATACATAATAAGTGTGAACAAATATCATTATATTATCTATGTACACATATATGCACATATACCATCTTGTTTACAAAAGCAGGATCAATACACTCTACCGGTATCAATCAATATATTGTTTCCCACTCTTCTTTGTCCTGCTTGGACATACTGTAGCTCCCCTAGAACACTATCTCCTTTGCCAGGTGGCATAATTTTAGGCTTTGCTAATAGAGAGCACTGGAGAGACAGCACAAGCATGGTAGGGGAAGGGGTTTCTCTTTCATTGAAAAGCACAGCAAAACCAAAATAATCCAGTTTAAAAAATGGCAGAAGACATGAACAGACATTTTTCCAAAGAAGACATACAGATGGCTGACAGACACATGAAAAGATGCTCAACAACCCTCATCATCAGGGAAATATAAATCAAAACTACAATGAGATATCACCTCACACCTGTCAGAATGGCTGAAATTAACAACACAGAAAACAGCAGGTGTCGGTGAAGATGCGGAGAAAGGAGAATCCTCTTGCCCTGTTGGTGGGAATGCAAACTGGTGCAGCCACTCTGAAGAACAGTATGGCGTTCCTCAAAAACTAAATAGAACTACCCTATGATTTAGCAAGCCCACTACTAAGTATTTACCCAAACCATACAAAAATACTAATTTGAAGGGACACATGTGCCCCGATAGTTATAGCAGCCTTATCAACAATAGCTAAATTATAGAATGAGCCCAAATGTCCATGGACAGATAAATGGATAAAGAAGAGAGGGTATATCAATATACAATGGAATATTACTCAGTGACAAAAGAGAGTGAAATCTTGCCATTTGCAATGACGTAGATGGAATTAGAGGGTATTATGCTAAGTGAAATAAGTCAGTCAGAGAAAGACAAATGCCATATGATTTCACTCATATGTAGAATTTAAGAAACAGAACAAATGAACATAGTGGGGAAAAAAGAGAGGCAAGCCAAGAAACAGACTCTTAACTATAGAGAACAAACTGATGGTTACTGAAGAGGAGGTGGGGGGGTGGGTTGAATAGGTGTTGGGGATTAAGGAGGGCACTTGTATGTAAGTGATGAATCACTAAATTCTATACCTGAAATTGCTATTACACTGAACGTTAACTAACTGGAATTTAAATAAAAACCTGGGGGGCGGGGAAGGAGAAAAGCACAGCTGCCAGGGGCTTGCAGAAGACCCACCAGGGCTTACACTCCAGGGAATTTTGTGGGCACCCTAGTGGCCAGCCTCCTGCTCAGCAGCCCCCACTTGCTGACCGCAGACGAGCTCTGGTTTCTGACACCCCAAAGAACTTCTCTACCATCAGTGCCAGCTACCCCAACGTACTGTGTTTTCTTGGGCTTGGTTAGGACATGGGCCTCCTTGGAAGCCCATTACTCTGCTACCACTTCATCCATCAGTTTACTTCATCCATCCTGTTCCCTTGGTTTGTGTCTGCCATCTCCCCTTCACGGTCTCCTCAGAGCTGTCGTCTTCAGCTGGTTTCTAATCCTGGCTATATCTACGTGTCTATGGGAACATGGCTTTTATGGAGGTTGATACTTCATTAAATACTTAAGTGGACCATGCTGCCATTTTTCTAGAAATTAATCATATATTAGATGGAAATGCCAACTAAAGACGTTTTGTTTTTGTTTTTGTTCTTGTTTTTTGCTTTTTGACACGAGAAGAGCTCATGATATATTTTTAAATGGGAAACACAGATTGCAGGGCAGTTAGGAACATAACGGAGAAAAGTGAAATTATTTATTACTTCAAGCTTAGAAACAGGGACCTTGCTTCATCACCTCTGTGCTATTTGTTAAATGTCTAACTCCAGCTGAACCTGGATATTGACATTTTTTTTTTACTGTTGTAAAACAGATATTATTCCCTTATAGTTATACAGGAAAAGCTGCCAGAACAAGCTGAAATAGCTCAGTTGGGAGAGCGTTAGACTGAAGATCTAAAGGTCCCTGGTTCAATCCCAGGTTTCAGCAGTGTTTTTGATGCTTATGCTAAATGTACTTTTTGGCAGCCTTAACCAAAATATAAGCTGTAAAGGGAATATTAGGCTCTCATGTGGATCTCTGGGGCGGATCATAGGCTTTTCAGGGAGGGGTGGTATCAGGAGTCTTGGGGGGGGGCTTTTTATATAAACCCACTGGCACTGTTGTACTTCCTGACTGTAATAGTAATAGCTGACTTATCTAGAGTACTTGCTAAATGTCAAGCTTTCTTCCAAACTTTATGTAGTAACTTATTTAAAATGGCCACTAATGGGCACCTGGGTGGCTCAGTCAGTTGAGCCTCAGACCTTTGGTTTGCTTAGGTCGTGATCTCTGAGGTCAAGCCCTATGTCAGTGTCCACGCTGGGGTGTGCAGCCTGCTTAAGTGTCTTAAGTGTCTCTCTCCCTCTGTCTCAACCTCCACCACCTCTTAAAAATATGGCACCTAAAATTCTCAGTAACTACTTGTTAAGTAAACAAAGTTTGTGCCTGATGCCTGGAATGTGGTAGGTATACAGTTACGATTTTTACTTTGACCATCATTATTATTTCTATTGGCTAGGAGCTTCAAAAGCTAGAACTAAGAGATGTAAGCTATTTCTTCTTTTTGGGGGGGCGGGAGGGTGGCTCACACATCATTTGCAATTGATATGAGTTATTTCTAAGGACCTTCACCCTGCCATCTGATAAGGCAGTATTAAAGGTCATCATTTCCCTCCTGATTATTTTTAAATTCTGTATTAACAATTCCTTGCCTTTATATGGTCAATGTGAAAGGATATTTTCCCACTAGGCTTTAACTTTGCAGAATGGGATTTAGCTTCTATTTCAAAAGAATTCCCTGAGTTTACAAGCAGCAGAGGGTGGAGGGGTGTCTTTGAAGTCTCTGAAACTGAATGCAAACTTGTGTGTTCATGTACACATTTCCCCGGGAAGAATGACAACAGGTATCAGATTCTAGGTTTGTGAACTAGAAAAGGTTTAGAAAAGTGATGCAAAAGATTTCCTCATCACAACTACTTGCTGATAATTTATGACCTGACCTTTGAATTTTGCCAAGGTGCTGAGTGATAAGACTTTTCTTGATTATGTGTTTGCCCCTTGCTCAACACTGTATCTACTGTGAGGTGGATTTCAGGAGGGAGCCCAGTTTGCCAACAAACTTTCCTTCTGTCTGGGTGGTGGTCTTGGAGGCAAATTTCCCATAGTGAAGCAGACGTGACCATTTTTGGAGGGCCCCTTGCTACTTTGGGGTACCATCCATGACCCACCCCTTCACTGGGTTTAACCTACTGAGGTGGATCTCACTCCTCCTAATTGTCTCTTTTCTGGGGGAGGTTAAGGATGAAATCCCCATGTTGCCTTTATTATTTGACTTTTTAAAAATCTTTCATTCTTGTTGATGCCATTTGTAGACAATCTGGATGTCCAAAAGCAACACTGGGCAATGACTGCCTATTCTTCCATCTTCATATGATTTAAATTCTATCCCCTAAATCACATCACCATGAGTTGGCTATGCTTTGGTCAAGAGGTAATGTTTCCAGTTAAAGCCAGGCATTCTCTAGGCTTTGGGGATTTACATAAAGTACAAGAGCCACAGGTTATTGTTTTTCGATTCCTCTCTTTCCCCAAGAATTTAACCACACTTCCAGAAAATCTGCCCCCTGAAGAATGAATTAGTTCAGGAATCTAGTTCCAATGATGAGGGTGGAGCAAGGGATAGGGTTCCCATAGAAGTCTGACAGCTGAAGGAGTGAGTCAAGTTCATGGAGAAACATCTAGGGTCCAACATCAGAGTCCACTTCCAAACACAAAGTCCATTGAGATAGAGGCAGGATCTGGGCCAAAATGATGAGACCAAGTGTTATAGGCCAGGGTAGGTGGGAGTCTCAGGAAAGAGGAAGGGGAGCAAGCCTTAATGGACAACAGGGTTAGAGTGGTATAAAGGGCTCTAAACAAGATGGAAAACACTTGTAATTCTTCCCAGTAATCTCTGCACCATTATTACATGGGATTTGGGTTCTGTACTATTTGTACATATATATACACACACACACAAACACACACACAGTAGTGTTGGTATCTAAAGGGAATGTGGATTGTATTTACCAATATAATTGGAAAGAGAATCAAGTATTTAAAAAATTTTATATTGTTTTTATGATTATAAGAAAGTATACACTACTGAAACATTAAAATTTTTATGGAACTATATTGTTTAAAAAATAAAGATAGGTCTACTCTAATCCCAACCCTGGAGATAACTACTGTTAAGAAGCTAGTATCTATTCCTTTTCTAGACTTTTTACTATGCACTGCTAATATAAAATGAATGTTTATACACATGAAGTCACTTATATTTTATACAGAATTAAACCATTAAGTCATAATATTTTTCCATAATTTCCAACCAGCAAGACTGAATGCATAAAATAATAATGGAAGTTTATTTTCTTTGATATGTTTTCTTTTCAAGTTTCTTTTAATGGAAATTAAGTAAAATATTAAAGGAGGCAAAGACATGAAAACTCAAGCCCTAACTATAGCATAATCCAAATTAAAAAACATCATACCTCCATACAATCTTAAGTGAGGGGGGCAAATGTGTCTCATTAGTAACAATGATGATAATAGTAAGTTGAAACATTTATTGAATTTTTGTTCTGTGTCCGACCCCATTTTGAGCAATTTACAGGTATTAGTTCATTTAATCAGTGATGAAGAAATATAAAAAGCAAGCAGCAAATAGGCATTTATAGCAATTTTAGAGTTTTGTAGAGGGATCAGTCTATGTTCTATGATGTTCTATGGAGGAGTAGGAAGTTAACAATGCCAAAAGTCCAAGCAAGAACTGGTGGGGACTGGCAGTGTGCACAGCATTTAGAGAAAATGCTGCCATTATCTTTTAAGGCCAGAGACCATAAATCATCTGCATGAGTACAATCTATATATGTATATAATTAGATAAGTGGTGATAGCTTATATATCTGTCATTTAACTCATATTGATCACAAAAATACCAAATTGTTCTTTTAATTTCTCATTCTTGGTGTGGTGTTTAATTCACAATGATACAAATCACTTTTACAATCTTTATTATTATTAATTATAATTTGCATGAAATCACCTTAAAAACTCCAAAAGCACCTAGAGTCAGCTGGAATTACATTTACAAATCATTCTCTTTGAAAATGTACAATGTTGGCTAGAACTGACACCTTGGCCAATCTAAACCTGTTGGAAACAGTATAAACTGTTTAAAGTCTAGTATTTCTTCCAGCATGAGTTCATTTTGTTTTTACATTTGGGATCTGTAATCAGCAGAGTGGAAATTAAAATTGTGTTCATGCTTTTCTTTCCCTCAGAGTCTGTGGAACTCTCCAAATTAACTCCAAAATGGATTCAACCTATTTCCTGAAAAGTCTGGCGGGTAATTTTACGGCGGTTGTTCAGTGCCATAGAGACAACAGAGCTTTTCGGGTAAAAGCTAATGGAGGAAGAGAAGGACTGTGAGATAGAGAAAGAACGGGAAAGAAAAAGTGGGTATCCTCTTTTTTTCTTTTTTTTTAAGATTTATTTATTTATCCCAGAGAGAGAGAAAGAAAGAGAGAGGGAGAGCATGTGCGCATGAGCAGAGGAAGGGGCAGAGGGAGAGAATCTTCAAGCAGACTCTGTGCTGAGCGGGGAGCCTGATGCGGGGCTGAATCTCACAACCCTGAGATCATGGCCTGAGCTGAAACCAAGAGTCAGATGCTTAACCAACTAAGCCACCCAGGACCACATGAAAAAGTGGTATCCTCTTAGGAAAGGGCTCAGAAATTAGGAGTAGTTTAGCAAAATTTGGCTGAAGAGTCTACTTTCTCAGGTACAAGGGTGTGGGCTTCTCCTTAGAAAGGAAACTAAGGAACACAGATCTCCAGTCTTGAGAAACTCTAATGGTTTAGTGTAGAATTGGTGCAAATTCAAGGATGAGCACCTCTTTTACTACGTTATTTTAAAATCCTACATGTCCATGTTTTAATCATCTTTTGTATTAAAATCTGTAAAAGTGGGTGCCTGGGTGGCTCAGTTGGTTGAGGGACTGCCTTCAGCTCAGGTCATGATCCTGGAGTCCTGGGATCGAGTCCCGCATCAGGCTCCCTGCTCAGTGGGGGGTTCTGCTTCTCCTCCTGAACCTCCCCCCTCTCATGCTCTCTCTCTCTCTCTCTATCTCATTCTCTCTCTCAAATAAATAAATAAAATCTTTAAAAAATAAAATAAAATCTGTAAAAGCTAGGGGAGCCTGGATGGCTCAGTTGATAGAGCATGGCTCTTGATCTTGAGGTTGTGAGTTTGAACCCCATGTTGGATGTAGAGATTACTTAAAAAATAAAATCTTTTTAAAAAAATTTAAAAATGGTAAAAGCTATTTCAAAACCTACAACAATGATTACTGTGTTCTAAAATGCAGCCACTTCTTGGTTTAAAAAACTTTAGAAAGTGGTCCTGACTAAATGTGAAACCGCAAACTTACTCTAATTTTTTTTTTCCTTCCAGGGTTGTCTCTTATTCTGTCTTTTAAATAATTTCTGAAAAAATAAAACAAGATGAAACAAGAGAGGGAGACAAACCATAAGAGGAAACAAACTGAGGGCTGCTGGAGGGGAGGGAGGTGGGGGGATGGGGTAATTGTATGATGGACATTAAGAAGGGCACATGATGTAATGAGCACTGGGCATTATACAAAACTGATGAATCACTGACCTCTACCTCTGAAACCAATAATACATTATATGTTAATTAATTGAATTTAAATTTAAAGAAACATAAAAAAATAAATACATAATTTCCATGTTTGGGTTCCTTCCAGAAGAAAATTCATAGGAATAATTAGATATAGCCAATGGAAAAGAATTGTGCCATGTACCCAACCCTCTCTAGAACCTCACTCTAAGAATACAGTTTTAAAAGCTCTAAAATGTGTGAAACCATCTATGTCTACTTTCGTTCCAAATGAAATATACCTGGATAATTTTGTGTAACTGATGAAAATCACAATTATTCTCTTTTTTCTTTTAGAAGTAGCCTTGATATTTTTCCCCTAGGATAATTAAGGGTAGATTTGACAAATGCTATATAATTTGCATATTCTTCACTTAGTCTGCATGCTGGGCCTGAGTTTTCCTCTCAGTTTAGAGAACTAAGTTGACTGAATATGCCTTTTTATGGCTTTATGGATATGTAAGATCCATATCTACAATCAGCACCTTTCCCTGTCAGTTACACGAGGGAGGATTCTTAGCTTCTTTTACCCACATATCACTAATTTTATGCCCATCAATCTTGCCTTCTGATGAAAAGGAAGGGGGGGGTCGCTTACTTTATTTCTGGTACATTACATCTCCTGTTCACCCGGCAGCAACTCTCTGCAAAGATGACAATCAATCCAGGACTTACTGGCTAGCCTACAGTGATCTGGAAAAGCTTTCAGAGGTTATATTGCAGAGCTGATAAAATTGTTCCACCAGAAGGCCAAGAATACGCTCCTTGATCTTTTGCCAATTTATCAGACTTGTAAAAAGGTAAATTTGCCCAGAAATGAACATTTATGCTCCCTGAATAGTTCCACATAGTTAATGAATAACACCTTCCATAAACCAGGGCTTAGCTAGCTTCCGCCCTATCCTAAGTAGTTTCTGTTCTTTCTCCTATGTAATCCTCACAACATCCCCATATCAGCTCCATTTTACAGAGGAGGAACCCAGATGTAAGGAGTTTCGGTGGCTTGCCCAGTGTCTCACAGACAATGGATCAGGTCAGCATTTAAACTTGTCTGACCTCCAAACCCTGGCTTACTTGCTCTGCGATGTCTCTTCCTGGATGAGTGGTCTGTTCATCAATTCCACATGTCATCAGATTAGATTAAAGGGTCTGTATTAATTGCATAATTTCATCCTTACCTTCTTTTCCTAAATTAAATGTTCACACTGTCATGGAGACAGCTTTGATTTACTGGTACTGATTATGTGCCAGGCACTCAGCTGGACAGCTCCACATACTTTCATTTCCTTGTAATGACAGCTCTGGAGGCAAGCATTCTTATCCTCAACTCTAGGTATAGGACATTGATGTTCAGAGAGGTAATCCATCTGTGGTCACACGGTGAACTAGGGACAGGGCCAGGATTCAGCCCATCCCTGCTGATGCCACAATAAAGTCTTCCTGGAGCTGATAGTGTCATCTGATGAACCAATGTTCTAGTTCACATTTACGCCATGCCCTTGACCAACCAACCAGCACATGTTAGCTTGTTTTTTTGTTTTGTTTTGTTTTTAACAAACCCACACTCCATGATTCTGGGTGGAGTCTTACAGACAATAACTAAAAGTGACATTTTGAAGGATTAGACTTTTCTCTTTGATCCTTATTTTTTTTTTCTAACTTGCCAAGTCATCGTCTTCTTCTTCTTCCCTCCTTCTCCTTCTCTTCCTCCTCCTTCTTCTTCATAAATATACCTTTTGCTTTAGGACATAGAACTCAGAACAGTCTTGAACATGAGTGAGTCAGTAACCGCAAATTTCAAACCTTCCATTAAAAAAAATAAAAAGTAATCTTTCATCTGAGAGCACACTCAAGTTAAATATGAAAGTTCCTCTTGCACTAAAGGGTAGAAAGTAGTTTGAACATCTTTCAGTTTTCTTTATCTTGACCTGAACTGTATTTCTACTCTGAAAATTGCCATTTGTGTTTGGAGAGACCCAGAGAACTGAGGAAATGCCACTTACTCCAGGACACCTCATATAACGTCATTTATACATTATGTACTCAGCAAATACGTTTTTGAGACTTCTTCCCCCTGTTCAATCCAAAACATCTTATCTGGTGCCTTGTAATAATGGGTGTCAGTCATACCTTGTCAACCAACTCTATGGAGATCCCCAGATATGTGAGCTCTGTGGTGGGTGTGATCTTAGCTGGAGTTAGGTTTGGCAGCTGAACCTTCTTGAATGTAAGCAAGCCAAGCGTAGGTTTCAGGGTGTGCCAGACCCTTTAAAACCAGATTTACCCTGTAGCTGAAAAGACACTACCCTACTTCTGAGAGGAAAGGCAATTTTGGTGCCAGGTCATTTCCTACCTTCCTTCCTTTTGATTGTCTTTAGAACACTGGTTATTCCTGCTGCCAGAAGTGTCCTCTTGTATGGTCTCTGCACAAACTTCCAGATTTAGCTCAGTTCCTAGCTCCTCCCGAAGCCTACAATATTCAACCCCTCATTGATCTCCTACCTGCAAAGTCCCGTCAGCAGCTAATTTTCATGTACTATTTGTTATGTGATGTCCTGTCATTTCATCTAGACTGGCTTTCCCTGAGACACGCATACTACCTTACACTTCTATTATGTGCCACTGTCTTGGGGTTGTAGCAAATGACAGTCCAAGTCTTATGACTTTAGAATCTCTTGCAAATACATTATTTACTCACAGGCCAAAAAGCCCAGGGATCCTGTGCCATTGCCAAAGCAAATTAGCAGTTGTACGAAAATCACACAAGGGGATTTTAAATTTGCTTTTTAATACCCCTGGCAGCCCTCTTAGATGAGTTGGGACTTTGGGGGGGCATCTTTGACAAGGGAAAAACCAAATCAGTAGTAGTCTTGCGGAGTCTTCCAGGCCAGTGATCTGGTCATCTTCTAGTGAACTGGAAATCCCATCCTATAGACTTTGTATTTTGTATTTTTAAAAAATTTTATTTACTTATTTGAGAGAGAGAGTGAGAGAGAAAGAGAGAGCGAGCATGGGGGGGGCAGAGGGAGAAGCAGACTCCCCGCTGAGCAGGGACCCCAATGTGGGGCTCAATCCCAGGACCCTGGGATCATGACCTGAGCTGAAGGCAGATGCTTAACCCACTGAGCCACCCAGGTGCCCCTAGACTTTGTATTTTTTAAATTTATATCTTCCTTGAACAACAGAAATCACTTTAGACATTTACAAGTAAGTTTCAAATTTAAATTTGGTTTAGACCTGAGACTAGTCCCACGCATATTCTTTAAAAAAGTTTTAAAGTTGAGGTAGAATTTAATACAGTTTTCTGTCCCCATAGTGTTGCCTTTTCCAGAATGTTCTAAATGGAATCAGGCAGCGTGTAGACTTTTAAATTTGCCTTCTTTCACTTAACATAATGCATTTGAGACTCATCTATGTCGTTGTGTGTATGGATAGGTTACTCCTTTCTATTGCTAAGCATGCATATTCTTTTATGGATTTTTAGAATCTTGGTTTTATAATGAGTGTGGGGATCTGAGATCACTATTAATGACATATGTACAACCATGGCCAATGCCTCCCTTGTTTCACCCTGTGTATGATAGATAGGCAACGGTTGCATGTCTAATGTTTAACAAGTACAACCATCCATGCCAGGACCCAAGTTACAAGAAACACATGGAGATACCAGCCGATCCTTCTTGGGAAGGCTGAAGTGCAGGAGGAGAGGTAAAGTTTTGCCTGGGGACAAATGCCTGGGGACAAAAAGACTACATTTGGGAGTTGAGAAGTGTGAGCCCAGGTCACCATGCTCCATATTAATTAATCCCTGTGTGCCCATGTATATAGCCTTTAAAAAAAAAAAATAAAACAAAACACTGCATTACTGTAGTTTGATTGCATATCCCTGTCAAATTGTACAAATGTAAATATAAAAAGATAATTACAGAGAAGGACATTGACAGGAAAACAGAGATGCTTTAGTGTTCTTAATATACTTGCCACACATCAGTTTCCAAATATGTTGTCTAAGTTAGAGCTGGCGACTTTCTCAAGACTATGTTCCAAGATTATTTGACCGTAGTGTCGAGGGTCCATATCCGGGCTCTCTATTCTATTCCATTGGTCTATATGGCTGTTTTTGTGCCAGTACCATGCTGTCTTGGTGATCACTGATTTGTAATATAGCTTGAAATCAGGCAAAGTGATGCCCCCAGCTTTGTTTTTCTTTTTCAGCATTTCCTTGGCGATTCAGGGTCTTTTCTGATTCCATACAAATTTTAGGATTGTTTGTTCCAGCACTTTGAAGAAAATCATTGGAATTTTGATCCGGATGGCATTGAAGGCATAGACATTTTAACAATGTTTATTCTTCCAATCCGTGAGCATGGAATGCTTTTCCATCTTTTTATATCGTCTTCAATTTCTTTCATGAGTGTTCTGTAGTTCCTAGAGTATAGATCCTTTACCTCTTTGGTTGGGTTTATTCCGAGGTATCTTATGGTTTTTGGTGCTATTGTAAATGGAATCAATTCTCTAATTTCTCTTTCTACAGTTGTATTGTTAGTGTATAAGAAAGCAACTGATTTCTGTGCATTGATTTTGTATCCTGCCACATTACTGAATTGCTGTATGAGTTCTAGTAATTTGGGGGTGGAGTCTTTTGGATTTTCCACTAAAGTATCATGTCATCTGCGAAGAGAGAGAGTTTGACTTCTTCTTTTCCAATTTGAATACATTTTATTTCTTTTTGTTGTCTGATTGCTGTTGCTAGGACTTCTAGTACTATGTTGAACCACAGTAGCGAGAGTGGGCATCCTTGTCATGTTCCTGATCTTAAGGGAAAGGCTCTCAGTTTTTTCCCATTGAGGATGATATGCGCTGTGGGTTTATCATAGATGGATTTTATGAACTTGAGGAATGTTCCCTCTATCCCTATACTCTGAAGAGTTTTAATCAGGAAAGGATGCTGTATTTTGTCAAATGCTTTTTCTGCATCAATTGAGAGGACGATATGGTTCTTCTCTCGCCTCTTATTAATATGTTCTATCACATTGATTGATTTGCAAATGTTGAACCACCCTTGCATCCCTGAGATAAATCCCACTTGGTCATGGTGGATGACCCTTTTAATGTATTGTTGGATCCTATTAGCTAGGATTTTGTTGAGAATTTTGGAATCCATATCCATCAGGGATATTGGTCTGAAATTCTCCTTTTTGATGGGGTCTTTGCCTGGCTTGGGGATTGAGGTAATGCTTACCTCATAGAATGAGTCAAATAATCTTTGAAAAAGCAGGAAAAAATATGCAATGGAAAAGAGACCATCCCTTCAGTAAATGGTGCTGGGAAAATTGGACAGCTATATACAGAAGAATGAAACTCCACCATTCTCTGACACCATACACAAAGATAAACTCAAAATGGATAAAACACCTCAATGGAATCCATCAAAATCCTAGAGGAGAACATAGGCAGTAACCCCTTCAACATCGGCCACACCAACTTCTTTCAAGATACATCTCCAAAGGCCAGTGAAACAAAAGCAAAAATGAACTTTGGGGCCTTCATCAAGATAAAAAGCATCTGCACAGCAAAGGAAACAGTCAACAAAACAAAGAGGCAACCCACAGAATGGGAGAAGATATTTGCAAATGACACTACAGACAAAGGGCTGATATCCAAGATCTGTAAAGAACTTCTTAAACTCAACACCCAAAAAGCAAATAATCAAGTCAAACATGGGCAGAAGACATGAACAGACACTTTTCAAAAGAAGACATACAAACGGCTAACAGACACATGAAAAAATGCATATCATCACATTAGACATCAGGGAAATTCAAATCAAAACCACATTGAGATACCACCTCATACAAGTTAGAATGGCACAAATGGACAAGGCAAGAAACAACAAATGTTGGGGAGGGTGTGGAGAAAGGGGAACCCTCTCACACTGTTGGTGGGAATGCAATCTGGTACAGCCACTTTGGAAAACAGTGTGGAGGTGCCTCAAAAAATTAAAAATAGAGCTACCCTATGACCCAGCAATTGCACTACTGGTTATTTACCCCAAAGACACAGATGTAGTGAAAAGAAGGGCCATATGCACCCCAATGTTCATAGCAGCAATGTCCGCAATAGCCAGACTGGGGAAAGACCCGAGATGCCCTTTAACATACTAATGGATAAAGAAGATGTGGTCCATATATACGATGGAATATTACTCAGCCATCAGAAAGGATGAATACCCAACTTTCACATCAACATGGGTGGGACTGGAGGAGATTATGCTAAGTGAAATAAGTCAAGCAGAGAAAGTCAATTATCATATGGTTTCACTTATTTGTGGAACATAAGGAATAGTGCGGAGGACATTAGGAGAAGGAAGGGAAAAATGAAGGGGGGGAATCAGGTGGTGGGGGGAGATGAACCATGAGAGACTATGGACTCTCAGAAACAAACTGAGGGTTTTAGAGGGAAGGGGGGTGGGTGATGAGTTAGCCTGGTGATAGGTATTAAGGAGGGCACAAACTGCATAGAGCACTGGGTGTTATATGCAAACAATGAATCATGGATCACTACATCAAAAACGAATGATGTACTAAATGGTGACTAACATAACATAATAAAATTAAATTAAATTAAAAAAAAAAAGACTATGTTCCAAGGATGTACCTGCTTGGAAAATCCCAAATCTCTTTCCAAGACTGTTTTTCACCTTTTGGAGCCAGGATTTCCCAGACTCTAGCTCTTCCCTGATCAGCCTCTGTGGCTGCACCTGCTGTCAGATGGGTTATCAGAACAGCCTCCTACCCTGTTTCTGAGCCTCTGCCCTGGCCCTTACACTTATTCTAACCCAGCAGCTGCAGTGATCCTTAAGGAACAAAGCAGATCTCTCATTCCTCTGCTCAAAACCATCCAATCATGGTCATTTCCCGTAGAGGAAAGCCATTGTCCTTACAATGGCAAGCAGGGTCCCCCCGCCCCCGAGTCTGACACCACTCTCACTATCTTCACCTCATGAGCTCTCAGGCAGGCACACTGGCACTGTGCTAGTCCACGACATGCTCTTCCTTCCTTCCTCATCTCCTTCAAGTCTCCGCTTATGTGACCTTCTCAGTGATGCCCATTCCATCCTGCCCATAAAAATTGTAATCTGTCCTTCACCCCATCCAGCCCTCTAGATCACTTTTACCATATTTTTCCTCTACCTCCCAAGAGCTATAAACTCTTATAATGCCTAGATTCCTGATACAGCTGCTAGACTTTAGATGAGTCACATTTCTAAACTGTTACTTATAACTCTGATTATTCATTGTAGTTTCAGCCAGGCACTGTTGTGGATGCTGGGGATGAATGCTTTAATAGGAACATGTGCAAGGATGTAAGGGTAGCTCTGAAAATAAAGCGGGAAGACAATAGGGAAAGATTAAGGAAAAATTCAGAAGAAGCAATCTCTGAGTTCAGGCAGAAAGATGAGCAGAAGTTTGCAAATCAGAGGAGAGGGGCATTTTCTATGTAGATGAGGACAGAAGGGAAAGGCATAGACCTGTGGAGCCACGCTGGAGCTAGACTTGAGAGGTGAGCGAAATGGGGGTAGTATCACAAGGGGAGGAGAAAAGATTGGACCTATGGGTGGGGCCAGATCATTAAAGGCTTTTATACCCTACCAAGGAGTCTGCACTTGATCATCCAGTGTCACTAATGCAACTTAATTTAGAAAGTTCAGCATTTCCCAATATTCAATATTAGGAATCTATCTCAGCTTGACTGTGACTTCTCGGGTTAAGAAATGTTTAATTTTCTCTGCTTATTCTGTATCCAACATCTGATATGTACACAGGAAGTTGAAGGTCCAGAGAACAGGGTCTCTCAGTGCATGCTTTTAGCTGACGAAGAAAGAATATTATGTATATAAACATTCTTTTGTAAATATACCTACCAGTCAAGTGAAAAGCTATTTTAATATATCATACTATCTTTTGGTGTGTGGCAAAGAAATTATAATTTAGCATATTGAAGAGATTTCTCCATGAGAAATAACTGTACTGAGGTCATTGGGTTTTCTTTTCTTTTTATTTTTTAAGAGATTTTTATTTATGAGAGAGAAAGAGAGAGAGAGTGCGCACTCACACACAAACTGGTGGGGGGGAGGGCAGAGGGAAGGGGAAAGAGAGTCTTAGCAAGGAGCTGGACACAGGACTTGATCTCAAGACAGGACTCGATCTCAAGACCCTGAGCTGAAACCAAGTCAGTCGCTTAAGTGACTGCACCACCCAGGTGCCTCAAGTTCATTGGATTTTCAATAATTTCTTTCTTAAATTGCAGAGGTTCCTTTAGCCATTTCAATAAGTCAAGATTCAAAGAATAAAACAAAGCAAAAAAAGAAAAAAAAAGAAAAATCAGTCCTTGCAATCTTTCTTTTTATACTTCCTCATTTCTAGTCCCTGGGATCTAAAATTCAATCTTTCCCCAGCCCCCATACTTTGTTTTCTCCTTGTAGTTTTTAAATTCAACAATGTTCAGGTATCTTTGGCCCTGAGTTTCAGTAGCTCAGATTTTTCTGGACACAAATGAGTTTGGTGGGGGCCTAAATGAGACATGAAGCAAGACTGTCTTTCCCCATGATTCCATTGATCTTGGAGTCATAAAAGATGTCAGTGAAGATTTGCCTGCTCTTTACATTGAAGGTGACACAGTCATGAATATCCAAAGAGATACAAAATGAACCATTTGGTTAACTATTGGGCTTAAAAGTTTCCTTACAAGTGCTTTCCCTAATCAAGCGACATGAGGTTACTTTCTTTCAGGAATCTAATTACTTGTTCAAATGAGCTGTTTTGTTTAAATAAATTTGGACGCTAGGCAAAAGGCAAATTAAGTGTCCAATGATTGATGGCCAGTGATGTGTCTGCTTAGTTCTTAGTGCAATAAATTCAGGAGGGATGCAAGGATCCATTGACCACCAATTAACTTTTGCTTGTTGGAAATTACTGGTGAGCTTTATAATGATTTAAATAATCCATTTATAGTAATCTAAATAATCTAAATTAGATGAGATGTTCAAGTTTCCTCTTGCAAAATGTTGCTGCTTGTTATGTGAATGTGGTATTTGCAAAGCTGTCACGGTGATTTACCAGCTCAAAGATCCCTCCCCACCCTGCAGTGCTTGCAGATCAATCAAGGAAGAGTCAGGTATTCAATATTTGTGGTGGAGGGGCCCCCATATCTCTAGATCACTGTCAAGTCAAGACAGATAAGACACTGAGGGCTGATGAACTAGGCTGTAGTTCAGGCTTCATCAACAACTGCTTTTACAAGCCAAGGAAACTATCTGAGTCTCCTTTGTTTCCTTTTTAAATCTGTAAAACAAAGGAACTAAATATGCCTTATTTAATTAAAATTAAATATCCTAAAATTCCACAAAACTATAAATCATTCTTTTGTTCTTATTCCCCATAGCTGATAATTTTTTGCCTGTAACTTCCAGGGAATAAACTCATAGCTGGGGGTCTTAAGTCATATTACACTCCTGAGTTAAAGAATGAGATTAATTAAAAACATTAATCTCTAAATTGACAAGCTTAGATATTTTTCTATAGCTTTCATTCATTTGTACCGCTTAGTAATTAATAAAAAATAATAAGTATTTTTGGGGGCGCCTGGGTGGCTCAGTCGGTTAAGCATCTGCCTTCGGCTCAGGTCCTGATCCCAGGGTCCTGGGATCGAGCCCCGTGTTGGACTCCCTGCTCCGTGGGGAGCCTGCTTCTCCTTCTGCCTCTCCCCTTGCTTGTGCTTGCTCGCGCTCTCTCTCTGAAATAAAAAAAAATCCTACAAAAAAAGGAATAAGAAGTATTATTAATAAATATCAGACAATTAAATGAGAATCTCTAGGAATTGGTCTGGGCATACATAACTTTGAAATATGTTAATATGCAGCCAAGGTTAAGAATACTTACTTTACAGGTATCCTGATCTTAACCTTTTCACATTTAGGTGAAGCCCACTGTGCAAAAATGTATCCAGACCAAAATAATGATTCAGTTGAACTAACTCATGCACTAGAAAAAATCTTTGAGTTTCTGCCAAAGTAAATAATGAGCATAAGAGAACTTTGAGAAGGAAAAGCTCCACTACATGTGCAATCTGCCCTCCCATTTTCTGCTAAAACACAGAGCTACAAGGATGAAGGAGAACAAATGGAAGGATCATTGTTTTAGATTTAGATAGAGTGTGTGCATGTATTATATATATATTTTTTCAGTTTATGTGTTTTATATTTTAAAGAGATTTCATCAGGTTCTTTGGGATGCTTAGAAACATTGAATCATCCCAACACGTAAGAAATTCCTTATACTGGAGAATCAGGGCCATAGCCCGTTTGTTGGTTGCCATAGAAACAGACCGTATATACCCTGGATTTCCTAGGATGGTGTCAATTTCATTGTTTTTAATAAAATCCATTCATGATATGTACATGTGTGATTTGATTGACTCATTTGTTAGCTGTCTATGTGTGTGTGTGTGTGTGTGTGTGTGTGTGTGTGTGTGTGTAGGAAAACACTCTGGGCTCAGGTGCTCCTCTCTACAGTCCTTCTACCTGGGGTTTTAGCCATAGATGTCCTGTGACCGCATCAGTTGTTCAGAAAATAATGCATAAAGCATACCAGAATCTCCAAGAAACACTGGATCCCAGTCCTCTCGGAGCTTGGAGAATGAACAGCACACATGTCTGTCACACACTCTCAATGATTCCAGTGGGAGCACTTCATTAACATTCTGTCCAGACTAGCTTATTTTCAGTTCTTCTGAAAATACACTCAGTTAACCGAAATGCTATGAATTTTTCAACTGGTAAAAAAGTTGAATTGTTATAACACATAGCCTTCTACAAAGAGCAATATTTATTGTTAAGTTACATTTATTCAAAATTCAAGATTTAAGAGCAACCCTTCCAAAACAATATGTTTGAACACATTATTGGATTATTCTGCATCTTTCCTTGAAGATGCATTTTATCCAAGTTAATTTGTATCCTGAAAATAAATGGTCTCTAACCTCCCTGTGAGCTGAGGCCCTCATTCCAAGGCTTGCCACTGTTTCCGGGATGAGGGTGGATTTTGCTCATCTGGTTTACAGGACCTTGAACACTCATCTCTCTACCAGCCTCTCTATCCTCTCTGTACACCAGTTTCCCTTTATTTCTTCCTTCCAGTCACACTGTGGGTCTGTCCCTCATGCCCTCCAAGCTACATGGGCCACAGGACTTCTGCCTACACTATTATTCCACCTGGATGGTTTCTCCTGGCTTCTGTGGCCTCACTAACTCCTATTTACCTTGAGATCTCAGCTCAACTGTGTCTTTCTCAGGTAAGCCTTACCTGACTAACCTCACTAGATGCAATCCCCTCTCAGATACTCCAGGATCCTTAATTCTACTAACAACTTTAATTCCCTTCTGCAAGTAACCTAATACATCCACAGGTTCTGGGAATTAGGATGTGGACATCTTCGGGGTTCATAGTTTTGCTTGTCTACCACAGGTTCTTAGTGTAAGTGGGGTCCTGCTCACAGAGGCTCTCCTGGAGATGTGCTATTTTCATGTCTATTTCTGCATCTTTCACTTTATTGCCAGGTTGGATAACAGAACTACTTACAGGCCTATCTGATTTGTTATATGCCAACATGTATTCTGAGAAGCAAGTCTTAGATGGACAATGAAAGAGAAAGGTGTAGTTTTACCTTAACCAGTTGACTCTTTGGACCTCGATTTTATTATTTCTGAATGTAAGGATGGAATAAGGTATTTTATAAAATACTTTGAGGTCTAAATCCTAGGACTCTTCAAACATAACATAAGAACAAGATTTATAAGGATTGTGAGTTAGTCACCTTGAGAGTTTTAAATTGCATTGTTCCTGAGAACTGGGAACTTAAAAAATGCTAAATGTCTCTCTGACAGAATTCTGTTTTTGTCTTACCCATTTTGCAAATTGATTCATGGAGAAAATTGGTAAAATAAATGAGCATACTTGGAATCTAATTTTTAAAGATTTATTTATTTTAGAGAGAGAGAGAGCATGTGGGCCAGCAGGGGGAGGAGCAGAGGGAGAGGGAGAGAATCTTAAGCTGCCTCTACTGAGCAGGGAGTCCGATGCAGGGCTCGATCCCAGGACCCTGAGATCATGACCTAAGGCAAAATCAAGAGTCGGATGCTTAACTGACTGAGCCACCCAGGTGCCCCTGGAATCTAATATTTAAAACATGTTTAGATAAGCTTCTAAATTAAGGAAGAATTTGGAAAACTTATGATACACAGGATACTGACTTTTCTATTAAGATTTTTTTTAAGCCTGACATTAATTGGTTCTTTGACATAGAGGGATTCTTGATCAGCTCCCTGAACCTCCCACCACTAAATCTTCAATAAAAGGGATTCTACCCCAGCTAGACATGCAAGGCTAGATTTTGTATCTCTTGTAGCAGTCATCAAATTCTCAAGGTTCAGTACTTTTTGCCCACTGTTAGATTTCAAAGAACCTGGAGGTTTTATTCCTCAATGTTTCTCCTATAGACTTTGAACATAAGAGGTGCTTAAGCAACATTTGTTGAATGAACACATTTATTCCAAATGGTATTTTAGGGAAAGCTGGAGGTAACAAAGAGGCACTTGCTCTCAACTGGTAGTTAATAGAGGTCACAGCTGGTGTCCAACAGTCCATCAGTGCTCTCCAGTGGACAAAGTAAATGAAAATACCCATCAGGGGTTGATCAAGCCTGTAACTTAGTAGATTAAATAGTTCCTACTTTAAGGTCAAAGAGAGGAAGCGTTTCTTCAGTTAAATACCATGAGTCATTGTCATTACTTGGTGAAACTATTCCTGCTCACACGTCACTGTTACACCTCTGTTGGTTAAGCTTTTTCTCCCCTGCAAGCTTTGTTCCTTCTGTCTGCAATAAATAGTACTCCCCCACCCCCCGGATCTTTCAGGCTGCTTCAATTCGGATGCTACTTAGTGTTCGGATCAAATATCACTTTTTAAGGGACACTGGCCCTCACCACACTATGTAAAGAAGCTCCCGGCCCCAACCCCGGATGTGGCACACTGTAATTGCTTTTTGACATTTTGTTTAATTAATGCAGAGCGCAGGGTGGGAAAATGAAAAGTCTTCCACACCGTGGATGCCGAAGGCAAGCTGTGAACCACTTCCACAACTGTCTGGGTGCTGGAGCTCCACCTGCCCTGCCTGCCAGCTCTCTGCTGCTCAGTCTCCATTGACCTGGCTAGCCCGTCCCTTGCTTGCTTATCAGCTCTAAATGGAGCCAGATACACAGCTTGCCTGGCACTGGGCAAAGTGGAAATGTGGGGGTTTTGCTTCAAAAGTCAGGAAAAGAGATTTTTCTTTTCTCCCGTGGCCTTTCTCCACCGGTCATGGTGGTTTTGATTTGCTAGTTACATTTGTGATCTCTCAGTACCAGGATACTTGAGGGGTGAGTGTGGACCTCCCAGGATCCCAGGGCGCATGCTCAACACTGACGCTGTGGTGCCCGGTTGTCAGCCCGAGATCAGGTCCCCAAAAGGCAAGGGCAGCAGAGAGATGGCCCCAACACCTGTTCCTGGGAGGCGGGATGCACCTAAACGGAGGCCCTGGCCCTTGAGCCCACGCCTGTTGGACTTCCACGAACGCAAAGATAAGGTTATTTAAGTATTTCAAGGGAGTGACTGCAGAGCATCACACCCCAGGCTCAGAGGTCTACTACTGAGCACAGAGCCCCAAGTCCACCAAGTTGGCCCAGACTCTATACTTAACCCAGCTATAGAAGTCCCCCTTTCTTTCTTTTGTTCCCCTCCTCCCCCCATGCCCCGCTTTGTGCTTAATGGTACACTGCGTTCAAGGCTGACAGTGAAAATCACTTTCATGGCTTGCCTTTCTCATTCCTCCAAGTCACACCTCCTGACTCTTAAGGAAAAAAAAAAAAGAAGAAGAAGAAGCTTGCAGTCTGGCAGATCCGTGATCCTCACTCTGATGCTCACAGAGAAGAGCTGCCTGGCCCAGGGGGCTGCAGGGAGCCAGGCTTTCCTTGTCCAGGAGATACAGAAAGAGGCTGTTTGAATTCCCGGAATGCACACCATGGCTGATTCAAGTTTGCAGACCCAATGGAAACTATTGTCTGTTTTATATTCCTATCCGAGAGCTTGCATCTTATTTTCTTTTGCTTCCTGCAGTGGTCTATGAATATCTGTCTTGTTTTGCCCGTTACCATAAGACTAACACTGATGGGCATGGTTGGTGGCGCATTGGTAGGTAAATTCAAGATGACTTCGTTCCCCTAGCCCTCTGCTAGAGAGGGGAATTGGGTGTTATTTATTATTGTTCCTGGACCTCCTTTACTCTCCTTTCTCATGCACGAGGAATGGCTCCAAAAGAGCAGGAGTGAAAGGAAGGCAGAGCCTTACTTCCTGCTGCAAAAGCTAAAAATTTGAGATGTTTATTTCCCGCTTCCCTGGCATGGAGGACTGGGAACACATCCCAAAACTTGCTGGAACACATCTACCCACCGGAAGAGTGAATCTGGAGCTAATAATGGAAGACTCTGAACCAGAGCAGAGTTCTCCCCCGAAGCTGGTCATAGTGGTGTGGGTACCTGTCCGGAGTGCAGGGCAGGGAGGGAAGCCGACCTGGGCAAGACCCGTGTGCAGCCAGGATGGGGTCTCTCCAGCCTGACTCTGTCTGTGGTCCCTGCTGTTTATTCCTGCGTGTTTCACTGCCTTTTCAAAGGCTCGTTTCCTGCCTTATGTTCTGTGAACTCCTTAACATCTTTTTAAAAAATATTTTCGGTTTCTGCCCACACTGGACTTCTTACTATTCCTTTAGCAGGTGAGGCACACTCGCTCCGTAGGGCCTTAACCTTGCTCTAGCCTCTGCCTGGAAGGTTCTCTCTCCCCATCCCCCACAGATCCACATGGCCCACTCCCTCACTCCTTTGAATTTGCTCCCCGTCACTGTCTCAAAGAAATCGATGCTGGCCACACTACACCCTCTTTAAAATTTGCAGACTGTGCCTCTGCCTGGAAATTCTGATTGCTTCTCCCTGCTTTTCTTTTCATTTCCACATAGCACTTACCAGTTCCCACTGTGGCCTTGACATATATTAGGTCGCGTCACATGAAATTGACAGTTTTTTGTTTTTTGCCTATAAAATCGGCCATTTCCTATGGTTTAACTTAATAAAATATACTTATCTTTTATTGTACCCACTTGCACGTAAAGTACAGAGAAGCAGAGAGATCTACCTATCTTAACAACCCTATTGAGGTATAACTGGTACCATAAACTACGTCTAATTAAAAGGTATAATTGGACAAGCTTTGACATGTGAAACCATTGTCATCATCAAGGTAATGAGCATGCTATTAGCCCTGAAGGGTTTCTTGTGCTCTTGTTCTAGTCCCTCTTCCTGCCTTTCTCCAAACCATGACCCTCTCCTGCCCCAAGGCAGCCACTGATGTGCTTTCTGTCACTAGAGACGCTTGCATTTTCTAAAATTTTATATAAATGGACTCATTTGGTATACACACTTTTGTCTGTCTTTTTTCACTCAGCAGAATTATTCTGAGAACCGTTCATGTTGTTTTATATACCAGCAACTCACTGTTTCTCACTGTTGGCTAGCGGTCCATTGTACGGATATGCAGTTTGTCTACCCACCCCTTTGTTATTGGGGATTTGCATTGCTTCTAGTTTTTGCCCATTGCAGATAAAGCTGCCAGGAACATTCATGGAAAAGTCTTTGTATGGATATATGCTTTCGTTTGTCTTAGGGAAAATACCTAGAAGTTGGGCAGCTGGAGCATATGGTAGGCAGATGTTAACTTTTTAATAGAAATTGCCAAACCGATTTTCCATCGTGGTTGAACCATTTTTCGTTCTCACCAGCAGTGAGTCAGTGTTCCGGTCACTCTACATCTTCTCCAACACTTGATAGGGCCAGTCTATTCTGTAAGTAGTGATGAAGCGGGAGAGCGAGGTTCTTGTCTCACGGAGTCGAAGAATGAATCTCACAGGCAAAGGGGCGTTGAGTAAAGAGATAGAGTTTTATTAAGTAAGGATGCAGATAAAGCTCTCAGGAGCGAGAGGGGTCCCGAGGGGATTGCTAACGTGGGCCTCCTAAAAGACTGACAGTCTTTTATTTAGAACTGACCAGGGAGGGGCGCCTGGGTGGCTCAGTGGGTTAAGAGTCTGCGTCCGGCTCAGGTCATGATCCCAGGGTCCTCGGATCGAGCCCCACGTTGGGCTCCCTGCTCAGCGGAGAGTCTGCTTCTCTCTCTCTCTGTCTCTCAAATAAATAAATAAAATCTTTAACAACAAAACAAAAGAACTGGCCAGGCAGCTTGTGACTTTACCATTTTTGTGATGTGTTGGTTTGAGTAAGGACTGGTAATAACATCCTTAATGGCTTACTTCTTCTTTGGGGTCTGGCTATTCTTTGTTGGTCACAATGTGACTGCCATAAAAAGACCCCACCTCTGACCCCCGGGCTGGGTGGTCTGGTTTCGTTATGCCTCAGCGTTTCGGGGATTTCTGTGAGCCTGATCACACGGTCCCCTATCTATCTCTCCTTACCTAGTTCTGCCCGTCCCTTACTCAATGAGACCCTTCAGATGTATTTCAGTGAGTCATATACTTGGGGGCAAGATACATGATTGTCAACATGTATCTTGGGGGGTGGGGTAGAGATAAAAGAAGTTTCCAAAGGAATTTTTATATGTTAAAGTAGACTTACAGGATCCTGGGCGTCAGGCTAAGATTGTCTTTTGCCTTTAGCAAAGTGTCAACATCCAGGCAGTTGAGTCCTTAGGGGAATGTCACTCTGCCTGTTTCAAGGACTTGTCAATGGACTGTAAATAGTAAGGAAATTTAATAATTTTTCTTCTGCCTTTGCTTCCCACATCACTGACACTTCTAGTTTGTACGTAGTAGTCTCCCATTGTGGTTTTAATTTGTATATCCCTAATGACTAGTGATGCTGAGCATCTGTTAATGTACTCATTTGCCAACCATGTATCTTCTTTAGTATCTATTCAAATCTTAAGCCCATTTGTTTTATTAGGCTTGTTTTCATATTAGAATTTATTACAGTTTTTCTCTGTTCTACACTCAAATTTTATATGTTTTTTATTTTTATTATATTTATACATTTTATATCTAATTATATTTATATTGATATTTATATATTTTACACAGAATTTCTATTTATAATATGTTTATATGTGTTTCGTATTTACAATTCTAATTATAGACATATATAATTTCTATTTATAATATATCTGTTAAATAGTTATAATACATATATGTATAATTATAAATATAATTTATATTATGTTTTTCTACATTATATATTATATGTTCTACATTCAGGTAGGAGATTTGCAAGTACTTTCTCCCAGACTGTGGCTTTCTTTTTTATTTTATTAATAGTGTCTTTCAAAGAATAGAAGTTCTTCGTTTTGATGAAATCCAATTTTTTCTTTCATGGCTCGTGGCTTTGGTCATCTCTGAGAAATCTTTCCCTAACCAAGGTCATAAAGATTTTTCTCTTAACGTTTCTTCTAGAAGTATTACAGAGTTGGGTTCTGCATTTAGGTCTATGATCCATTTTGGATTTAGTTGTGTGTATAAGACACTGCTTGAAATTCTACACAGGGAACAAGAGCCCTGGAAATGGTAACTATGTGAGTTAAAAACACTTTTATCGTTATTTAAAGTTCTTGTTGAGAGCAAAAATATTAACAACGCAGTATGGTGTTTAAAACAATAGTAGGAGTAAAATTTATGACAACAATAGGATAGAGCCTGGGAGTGAGGATAGAAATGAAAGTACATTGTTTTAGAGTTTTTATCCCATCCAGGAAATCTACTAGAAGATAGACAGATAAATAAGTGAAAGAGAATACTATGGAGCCAAAAGGAGCGGTTCAATAACAATATACGAGAGTTACAGCTAATACCCCAGCGAGAGATCCAAAGGCAAACATGAAAAGAGGAAAAAGAGAGCAAAGAACAGATGGGACAAATGGAAAGCAAACAAGATGGTAGCTTTCAACTACATCAGTCATCGCATTAAATATAAGCCACGGTATCTTTTATAACCTGATGTCGAACATTCATTGTTAACAAGAGGGATGTGGGTAGGTGTGTAGATATGGTCTCTTGGAGGTGGTAGAAGTTTTCTTTTGACTCCTTAAATTTTTTCAGTAAAGTTGGATGTGAGATCATCAGCCAAGAAACTGTCGTCTAATTTAGCTCTCTACCTTCAAGCCAAGCATCATCTTGAATTTATTTTTATTTTCTTAATTTGGCTCTGAGCAAGTGAGACATAAAAACAAAATTCCAGATAAACAGGAAACTGATTTTAATTAAACAGAAAAACAGGAAGCTAAATATTTTTTTCCAACTGCCTTAAATCTAAGAGATAAAAAAAAAATTAATAATTAACACACAGCCAGGAAACTCACCCGGTGCAGCTGCCTCATTCATTTAGAATGCTGGCTGGGAATTAATATTAATGGGGTAGTTTTCATTTAGACTTTTACAGCCGCAGAGACAATTACAGCACAGCGGCAGTGCCCCCAGCGGCTTGGAGACTTGCGTGTGTGTGTCCTTGGGCGGTGTTTTGTTTCCAAATCAGCCCATCAGCAAGTACTTCTGGAGCTCTGGCCATGCACGCAGCACAGTGCTAGACACTTTTAATATTCCCCTAGTTCCAGATCAGGGCGTGTTAAATGAATTGCTACAGCTTCCTTAGAAGAGAGTATCCGTCACAAAGTTGAAAGTGATATGTAAACACCGGAGAGGTCTGTTTGGGTTACACTGTACACCTCTCTTTATGAGTCCTAACGTAGCACTCTTAAAGAATAAAAAATAGCAATGGGATCAGAACTCCGAGGAAGGGTGTACAGTTAGTGAGCCAGCCATTTACTTGAGTTGACTCTTGTCAGCTGTGATGGGCCAAATTTGCTTTTCACTTACACCCGAGAGGGTCTCATACATAGTTTGGAGTGTGGAGCGAAAGTAATTGAACACATCATTTAGCCACAGGAACATTTGCACTTTGCAAATGGAAAGGAGGTCTTCCAACATGGGTGATGAAGTCTGCTTCTTAAGACCAACTTGCCCTTCATTATGATCCCATAATTTAAGAAAGAAACAAAAGTGTGGATGTCTCCTGAATTGCCTCTGTTCGTTTTCGCAATGCCCTGTCTACCACCTCTTGGTCTAAGTACAGGGGACACAACTCCGTTAGCCTTGAATCTGCACTGCTCTATCCCACTGTGCACCAAAATTAAGATCATAAATATCTTAGGCTTTAGGCAGTGGTGGTGTCCGTGTGTCTTCTCCTCTGTGTGTGTGTGCATGATTCCTTCTTAGGGAACACGGGCATAAAGAATTTAATAAATGAGTGTTTTTCTCTGTGATAGGAAGCCCACTGATGTTAATGGAAAGGGTTCAGCAATCAGGGAGAGCCAGGCTGTAAGAAATGGGTTGCAGCCTCTCTCCGTTTTTATCTTGTTAGAGTGACTGCTTCCAGGGCGCCTGGGTGGCTCAGTCTGTTAAGCGTCTGCCTTCCGCTCAGGTCATGATCTCAGCCGCCCTAGGATCGAGCCCCGCATCGGCAGCAAGGGGGCCTGCTTCTCCCTCTCCCTCGGCCCTCCCCCTTGGTTGTGCGCGTTCTCTCTGTCAAATAAATAAATAAAATCCTTAAAAAAGTAATAAAATAAAGTGACTGCTTCATGACGGTCTCAAGAGGGTCCCAGGGTGAATGACTGAGAAGCTGGCTGGCCGTGGGGCTGTTTGGGTCAATTCTCTCCCACGGGGAAGATGTAGTGGGGAGAAGCATTGAGTCTCTGGCCTGGTGAGTTTCTTACATGGGGGAGGAATGAGTGATTCTGTGACCCTTTCTCTGAGAAGAGCAGCCGTGGGCTGAGGAGGAAGCTCCTAGCCAGGCCCTGCCTGGAAGTGGCCCGTGGCTGAGGAGCCATGTTTTCCATACGTGGAGAAAGCAGCCAACCAATGTTCCCTGGGGCTCTGTGGAAGTTGCCTGACATCTAGACAGCTCGCGTGGTCCCTTCAGGGTGTGCAAACTTCCAGTGGTGTGACACGGATAGCTAGCGTGTCTCCGGCACCTACTATGTGCCAGGCTATGTTCTGGGCCTTATGGGTTTTCACTCATTCAGTCTTCGCACACAACAGCTCTAAGAGGTGGGTATTGGGACTCCCTTTCACAGATGTGGAACTGAGGCCCTGAGAGGTCAGATTGCTTGCACGAGGTCACGCAGCTGCAAGAGGGCAAAGCCAGGATTCGAACAGAGGATCACAGGACACACAGACAGGTGGTATTCACATGAGGAACATGGCCGACCATAACGCCAACACTAATGGGATCTGCATTTTCCACAAGTGGGGCTCCACTTAAGGCTTCACAGATTTTGTCCCTGCAGGTTAAACTGTATTAGTGTTTTAATGAGTAATATTACCTCAACCAAATGGCCATTATCAACAAGGCTAACAAAAGTGTATTAAACTTAAACAAAGGCTTTCTTTGATTATTAAATAACGCATTGTATTTGTAATTTTAAGAATATTTTAATGTGAGGCATGACAGTATTGCAAATCTTTTTTACCTCATGGGGCTGCTGCACAGAAAACCTCAGGAGGATGCTGTGGTAGAGAGTGGCTATTGGGCATCAGAGAAGATTTCCCGGAGGAGGTGACCTTTTGAGCTACAGTCTGGCTATCAAACAACCATGGGTCCTGCTGGTCAGGAGGAAAGATAATGTCAAAGGGATCGGCTTGTGCACACAAAATCTTTAGCAAATAAATAAACAAGATACTTACAGAGGATGACATAAATCTTTAAGAAGTAAAATATGTAAATAAACAAGATACTTTTGAAGTATCAACCACAGCCAGTTGGTTAATAGAACACCACAATAAAATATTTTTCATGTGTCTCCCCCACTACCCTTTTTAAAAATGTTTCCACACTTAGCTTCTTTTCTCAGCTCTCTGCTTTGTTTACAGATATAACTAACTTCCCAGGACAGGGTGCCATCCTTCTGTTCTTCCCAGAGGAGGATCTTTTGTGCAGGGTATGCATTTTTTTTAAATAAGGACTCTAGCCTTGAGTGTCACTCATTAAATCTTTGTGACACCTATGAGATTTTTATCTGTTTATTTTATTGTGAAAAACCTTTGATTTCTTTTGCATTACTAGTTGCATTGTCTTCATCTAATATAAGTAGGTGGGCAAGAGAGGAGGGAGGGCGGGGTCACAGCAGGAAAGCTGAGTATTCCAGGGGATCAAGGAGCTCAGTTTGGAGGCTTGCCTTGGTGTACTTTGAGAAGGGGAAAGGCCCGGAATTTGATGGGTGTTTGATGGCCCCAGAGCAGGAAGGAACTAGCGGGTCATGGAAAGGGGCCGGATTTTGTTCCAGGAGAAAATGGATTTGTTAAGAAGGTAAGTGTACAAAAAACCCCTCAGGTATTCTTCTTTGTGGAGAGGAAAATGAAACAGTATATTTAATCAAAGGAAAACTATGTAGCATAAAATTTTCATCTAGACCAAAAAAAAAGAATTTTTTTCTATGCGTTTATTCTAGTCTATTTTTTTTTAAAGATTTTATTTATTTATTCATGAGAGACACAGAGAGAGAGAGAGAGGCAGAGGGAGAAGCAGGCTCCCAGGGAGCAGGGACCCCGATGCGGGACTCGATCCCAGGACTCTGGGATCATGACCTGAGCCAAAGGCAGACGCCCAACCATCTGAGCCACCCAGGCACCCTACTGTATTTTGTTTCTTCAACTGGACTCCTATTAAATACTTTATTTTAGATCCATTTGTTAAAGGGAAGTGGTGTGAAGGCTCAGCTGAGGTTTGCTAAGCTGGTTGTCCAAGCTCTGGAACATGCTGGAAAAAAGGAGTAGTAAGTAAGCTCAGGAAGAAACTGGAGGTCATTACGACTTACATGCAGAGCTGTGATTGGAAGCATGAATTAGGTGGAAAGGGACAGGCAAATCCCAAACCAAATCCCTGAGCAGGCACCGCTCATACCCCACGGGTGCAGCCTCCTAGATCTGAGGGGACAGTCTCTGAAGATGACAACTGAGCAGCATGGAAGCAACGAGGCCGAGGAACCTTGGCCACGGTGAGAGTGGCAAAGCCGCAGCTAGCCCCTTAGGACAGCGTTGTCCAACGAAATATAACACAAGACACACGTGTAATTTAAAATTCTCTAATATCCACAGTAAAAGATAAGGAGGCACAGGTGAAATTAAATTTAGAAATCTATTTCATTTAACCTACTCTATCCCAAAGAGGATCATCTCAACATATAATTGATATCATGGGATCTTTGACATCCTTTCTTTCCCTCTAAAGTCCTCCAAACCCAGTGTATTTATCGCACACTTCAATTTGCCCCAGCCATATTTCAAGCGCTCAAGAGCCGCCGTGTTGGCCTGAGGAATTCGGGGCTGGGTTACCCAGCCTGTTGGGGTAGGAGGCCAGACTTCTCTCCGGAGAATGCCGCAGCAGAGACTTTCCTGCCACATTGTGGTTTGCAAGAGAGGTAGCTTGTCAGGAAAAAAGAAAAGGTCGCTTCTAGATGGTGTTCATCAGAAAAATCCCCAGGTCGTGCCTATTACGGAGTTCTAAGCCACTTCAGCTGTTAACTATGCCAGGTGCCTTCTGCAGATCTGACCTCGTTCTAGGAGCCACGATCCTGTGTCCAGAGAGTTGAGGGCAAGTGTGAAAGGACCACATTCCTGAGTCTCCCTCGCCTTCCAGTCAAAATTCATTCCACTAATTCGATTACATTGAAGAACAAGCTTCAGCGAGAAGATGTCATATATTTATAATAACTCTGTGTATTATAATAAGCACTCTCAGTTCATTTTTGTAGTATTTAACCTTTGCAAATTCCCTTTGAATTGAGTTCATTTGCATCGAGAGAGAGAGCCGCATCGTTATGACCTAGGGAAAGGTCATCACGTAATACTTGCCAAAATGCACATTATCCTGTCTCCTTAGGTTTCTTTTCTTTATTTTCCAGCTTTAGTCTTAGAAGAATTTGCAAGACTTTAGGTTAAGAACTCAAGGACTTTACTCCCTGAAAGGGTCAAACAATAAAATGACAAAACTTGGGTGTGGGCCAAATATTTAGAGAAAAGTGAGTTCATGGTATACCTGTCCATCCTGACTCCTCACAGGTCACCATGCACCTGTTCATCTCTCCATCTCGACACCTCTACACACCACCTCTCATTTGATAGCTTTAGGACAAACAGCCAAGCCCTCAAGTTATTAAAGTAAATCTGATTTTTTAATTCATTTACAAGCAAATCTTTCAGATTTCCTTATGGAAAATCATGAGAATTCCATTTGCAGCTTGCATCTTTCTTGTGAGCAAGGAAATCAAGAACTCAACATAACAGTTCTTTTGTGAGACAGGTTTATGCCAAACTCAGCTATTCTTAGGCAATGCTTATCTGAAGTCCACATGCCTCATCTACTGGAAGTGAAACACACATGCAAATATACCATTCACAGGAATAATACCACATTCATCTAAAAGTAATAGAAACTTTTGGGGCACCTGGATGGCTCAGTCGATTAAGTGTCCGACTCTTGATTTTAGCCTAGGTCGTGATCTCGGGGGTCTTGGGATCTACCCTCCACCCTCTGTGTCACTCGGCGATGAGTTAGTTTGAGGATTCTCTGTCTCCCTCTCCCTTGGCGCCCTCCCCCCACCCCGCTTATGCACTCTTTCTCCCTTTCTCAAATAAATAAATCTTTTAAAAAATAAAAGTAATACAAACTATTTATTGAGGAAAGTATCAGGGCCAGAGACTTATCACATACTGGAAAGGTTACATATTACTTATATCATTGGGGCTATAGGCAAAGTGTGTTAAATTCTCATCTTTTGCGGACATGCACCTGTATTATGTGATGGTGCCCGCCTCTTGGAGACCTTCACCAGGTGGTAGTCACTAATTTTATGGGTTGTTAGCCTTATACTATTTTTTCCTGCTATTTTTATCCCCAAGCTTGACCTGTTTTATGTCCTCCCTTTAATGCTCTAGACTCTAGAACTTACCATGTCTTTTTGGTAGGTGGTGATTTATTACCTTTATGATTTATATTCATACTGAGATAATGTCTATACTTAATCAAATTTTCACATTCTAAGAACTCTGTTCTATGAGTTTTTTTAAAATTAGCCTTATTGTGGAATGATTTGCATACAATAAAATTAACCATTTTTAAGTATACAATTCAACATGCTTTGACAAATGGTTATAGTTGTATAATCATCACCCTAATTCAAGATCTAGAACATTCTTCTCACCCCTAAAATTTCCCTCATAACACCCAAAAATTTAGTGGTATTTTCTAATATTGGGCAGGAAATATTCTTGCCAAGCATGGAAGGCGTGGGTGGGGGGAATGTGGGGTCATTCAATTTTTAATAGTTAAGAATCAGATAAAAAGCTTATTCAGTTATTCTCAGCAGTAAGTACTGTATGGAATGAAGAGGGTATTTATCACAATTTTCTACTCTTATTATTGAAAAATAAAAGAGCTATCTGGTTTATAGCAGAAAGAATTGCTTGATTGGATGATTGACACAGTCAGAAATTTTAGGCAGAATTCTGTCTTCAAACAGCTATGTAACCTTGAGCTTCATGGGGAGAAAAATTAAAAGACCAAGACAGGAAACTTTCATGAGATCAGTTCCCAAATCCTTACTTCCAGATCTGTGAGTATCCAAGCCTGTGTGAAAATGGGCTGAGGAAGATACAAATCATTTCATGATCCATGATATAAATTAAATAATGAAAGATGCAGTTTCTTGAGAAGAAAGCATTTATTACTGTTCTTAATTTATTTCTTTCTCGGGGGGGGGGCCTTGATATCTGGATATATATTTTAGGAAATCAAAATTCAATGCCAAGAGACCATGTCTGAAATTTTTAGTATAAGCACTATTCTTTCATATACTTAGAATAGTAGCTAACGCTTATATGAGGCTAACTATGTGCCTGACACAGGATCCCCAAACCCTTGTAAGTTCCTAAGTGATAACAACACTAGGAGCATCTTTTGTTCTAATGAGGTGACTCTGGGTGGTCTCCTGGATGGGGGCTGGCCGGTCACCAGAAAAACCAAGCCATGATTAGAAGCTTGAAATTTTTAGTTCCCCACCCACCTTCCCTGGAGAAGGATAGAGGGGCTGAAAGTGGAGTTAATAATTAATCATGCCTACATGAGGAAACCTCTATAAAATCCCAATAGTAGGAGAATTGGAGAACTTCCAGGTTGAAAACATATTCATGTCCCAGGAGGGCGATGGACCCCAGCTCTACGGGAACAGAAGCTCCTGTGCTCCCAGACCCCACCCACCCTATGTGTCTTTTCATCTGGCTGTTCATCTGTATCCTTTACCATATCCTTCCATGAACTGGTAGATATGTTTTCCTGAGTTCTGGGAGCTGCTCTAGCAAAAAAATCTAAGGGGGAGGAGGTCATGGGAACTTCTGATTCATAGCCAACTCCAACGAAATTTGTGGGTAGCCTAGGAACATACTACTCGAAATTGGCATCTGAAGGGGGGGTGGAGTGGGCAGTCTCGTGGGACTGTGCCCTTGACCTGGGGGCTGTGGCGCTGTTTCCAGGCACACAGTGCCAGAACTGAGTGCACCCAGCTCGTGTCCCAGAATTGCCTGGTGTGGGGAAAACACCACACACTCGGTCACCATGTCAGAAGTGTCAGGGATGTGGGAATAGTGTAAGAGTAAAGGCAATGCATGGGAGGAAAGACTGAGTTTTTCTCACACAAGTATGTATTATTATTATTATTAATTTTTATTTTATTATTTTCATCTTACTGATGAATAAACCAAGACCTAAAGAGATGCATGACTTGCTCAAGGCCACACAATGATTAAGTTACATGGCGGGGCTTCAAACCCAGGCAGTCGGGCAGCTGAGCCCGTGGTATTAACCCATTTTGGGGTCTAGACACATGGAAAAATACTTCAAACTGAGCACTTGTGACCTTACCTCCCACTCTCCACTTGCATAGGAATCCTCATGTCATTTAAAGCCCTCCAATTCCACGCTGACATTGAACCTGAAGAGTATGTTGAATTAACAGAGCCCCCAAAACTAGGAACCTAGTATGACTTCCTCCCTCCCTCGCTTCCTCCCTTCCTTCCTTCCTTCCTCCTCCCTCCATCCCTCTTCCCTTCCTTCCTTCCTCTTCCCCGTCTCTCTCTCCCTCTCTTCCTTCCCGAGTATACGTTGCATTATCAACTCCATTACAAGGCATTGCCGAGGCAGAGCTGCTGGGGTGACTCTTCAGCTCTGCAGGAGGCCATCAGGGGTTGGGCATTCCGCACACGTTTGCAGTGGGTAGTGACACTGATCAGAAGGTGACAATGATGGGGATGACAAGGATCAGGGATGAGAGAGCAGTAGCAACACCGGTTTTGCAATGAAAGAATCAGACAGGACCAAGGGGGTGAAACAGAGACCAGGGGTTCATATGCTTAGACTTCTGCCCCGAGGTGCAGCCCCAACCGGCCGCTGGACTAATAACGCATTCACTTGTACACTGTTATCTTGGGCTCACAGTCCTGGAGCCCTATTAGAAGGCCACAGAGACAAGGAAATGAAGAGAAGGGAATTGTTCAGTAGAAGAGAGAGGGAAGATTCGCAGACTCTCCCGCTTTCGTTGCTTTTCAATGCAGCCCTAAAGGGCTCTTGGCAGCCCTGCAGAGCCACAGGCTCAGGGTCAAGGTGGAAGCACTCCATTGTTTAACCTTTCTGCTGGAAAGTGCCCATTCTAGCAGGTGAGGGGGAGGTGACGGCGGCGAGTGTTTCTTGCTAAGAGATGCCATCAAGTAGTCCCAGGGCCTTTGGGCCAAGGACCTGTGCCTGGCGGGGTCTCACTTCCAGCCAGTCAACCATGGTTCTCTTTCTGGTTGGTGGTGGCCGTTCCTGCTGTGGCTGTTCTGTTCAGATTCTCAGTTTCCTCTGCAGAGAGATTTGGTCCAGACTGTTGTCCTCAAAAAGCTCCCTACCGATGGCTGGCTTCAGCCAATGCTTGGCCGTTTTAGTAGCCAGTGTATGTCTGTCTGGTCACAGGTAAAAAAATGAATGACCAGGACAGGTGGTGACAGGTGGGGGGATGGCATGAGCCTGAGGTCGCCATGAAATACGGATGAAGATCTGGGAGGTATGCAAGGGGTGGAAGACGGTTTCTTAATGCCCAGGCTTTGTGCAAGGCAGTTTATATCATACTGAACTTTTTACATATTTTTACATCTTATTTGATTATAAAATATCTAAAATATACAGACCTATAGAAACAACCATGTGTGTGCCTCTTGGATTTAAGAGCTGGGACTTTTCTGTCATCCTGATTCACATCTCTTCTGTGGTCCTTCCAGGATCTGTGCCTTCAATCTCTCTGGAGGGGGTTGCTTGGGGGCATCTGATCAAAGCCCAAACGCTATCATTTAAGAATAAGATGAGCACACCCATGTTCTGAGCAGCATTATTCACAATAACCAAGGTGGAAGCAAGCCACTGGATAAATAAACAAAATGTGGTACTTTTATACAATCGGATATCATTTAGCCTTAGAAAGGAAGGAAATTCTGGCACATGCTACAACATGGATGAAGCTTGATGCTATTACGCTGAGTGCAATAAGCCAGACACGAAAGGACAAAGATTCATAGAAACAGGGGCGCCTGGGTGGCTCAGTTGGTTAAGTGTCTGCCTTTGGCTCAGGTCATGATCTCAGCATCCTGGGATCGAGTCCCACATTGAGCTCTGTGCTTAGCGGGGGGCCTGCTTCTCCCTCTCCTGCTCCCCCTGCTTGTGTTCTCTCTCTCTCTGACAAATAAATAAATAAAATCTTTAAAAAAAAAGATTCATAGAAACAGAAAGTAGATGGTGGTTGCCGTGAGCCGGGGGAAAATGGAATTATTGTTCAATGGGTACAGAGATGGAGTTCTAGAGATGCAGGGAGGTGATGGTCGTACAACAATGTGAATGTACTTAATGCTACTGAGCTGCACACTTAAAAATGGTTAAGATGGTGAATTTTATGGTATGTATATTTTGCCACAATTAAGAAACCAATCAGATGAGGAAGCAAGCTGAAACCCAGAGAGGCTTGCTATAAAAACCAATTATGATATGTTTCTCCGTTTCTTTTTAGTTCGTGTTTTTGTCAATATTCATTCTCATATTTGTGTTATTATTTTAAAAAACTTTTTGTCACTAAAGGTAGTTTCATCCATAATCCCACGGGCATCCATAAGGCCCACAAGTTTTGAAGTTTTCTGTGGGTTTTTTATTGTGTGCATTTTTATCTTTTGTTTAACATTTTACTCAGGTGAAATATGATACTTTGCACTCTCTTTCCAAAACTGGTTCTCCATATGTTAATTTGCAACTTTTATTCTTAACAGTAAGTTTTAATGGCTTGAGAACCTTTCATTCAGCCAGTATGCCATCCTTAGTCTGTTCGTTTATTTTTGGAGGATTATTTTTGGTATTGTTTTTTTTTTTTGTAATTCCAAATCATGACTATCATCACTTTATATGCGTTTTAATTAAATTTTAAAAAAATTGAATGGGTTTCATAACCTAAAAATTATTCTTTTTGACCTCATATAAATCTAGTTGGCTATGTTCTTCAGTTTATGACATAACATCAGTCTGTAGGTGGCTTTTAAATTTTTAAAATTTTACTTCTCCCTTCACTTATGATACCCAGGCTCATTTCTTCTCCTCCTTCCCTCCCCCCTCCTCCTTCCTCTTCATCGTCTTCCTCCCCCTCTTCTTGCCATAGACACTTCCAACTGGCCTACCATCATTTTATTTATATGTATGCATATGCCTCAAATGCATAGTGCTTTGTGTTTTGAAAAACCTACTTCAATAGCATTGTGCTTTAAATCTCACTTTGTTCCTTTTTCATTCAACAGAGTATTTTGGATACCCATCCATGAAGCTAATTAATTCCCCGACCATTGCATAGTGTCCTATTTTATTGACAGTTTACATTTGGACAGACACCTAGATGTCTAGCCCCTTGCTCCTGGAAGCAATACTTTGCCTGCTCACCAGTTTACATCTCCCTTTGCTTTTGTGAGGTAGTTTTTGTGGGGGGTACTTGCACACAGGCTTGGAACTGCCATGCCCTAGGGCATCCCAAGTACTCAGTTACAAGAACACTGTCAGGTTGCTCTCCAATGGCTGAGCAGGGTTGGTATCCCACCAGCTGTGGCTGAGGACTCTGAATTTCCAACATCCTTACCAGACCTTAGTGTGTGGTTAGTTTCTAATTATTGAATTATTGACAACTCAAGACAGTGCAATAGTGTTTTAATTTGTTTTTCCCTGATAATTAGAGAGGTGGAACATCATTTGGGCTAGTCTTTATGTGAATTAAACTATTAATATCCTTTATCTTTTTTATATTGTATTTCCTATCTTTCTTGCTGACTTACAGGAATTTTTTTTTACATATTCTAGAAGTGCTGAATCTGGCTTAATTCCTTTCTAGTCCTATTAGAAATGGGCTAATTAGACCATGGTTAGTCTATGCTGAGATATGTCGACATCTGGGTTAGATATAAATCCCTGAACACCAATTCTCTTGACAAGTCCGGTTGGATTCTACAAAACTTTCAGAGCTTGATCTGTGCCTATATACACAATCTGAAGGTCTGACACTTTAGGGGAGGAAATCTTTTTTCTCACGAGTCCTAGCAAAAATCTAGGGCCAGGATCTCATTGACTTATGCTGTGTCCTAAACCTTTTCTGACCACCTTGCTCAGGAATATGGGACATTCTGGTTGACCAGGTCTTGAAAGAGGCTTTCCCTTGGCATGTCATCAGATAATGCCTTTTTACAGGGGATACAACTCTGCAGAGACACATAAATAAATAAGCACATTTATGTCATTAAGATGTATATATTTTAGGGGCACCTTGGTGGCTCAGGTCATGATCTCAGGGTCATGAGATTGAGCCCTGTGTGGAGCTCCATGCTGAGTGTGGAGTCTGCTTAGGATTTTCTCTCCCTCTCCCTCTGCCCCTCCTCCCCCAACCTCTCTCTCCCCATCTCTAAAAAAAAAAAAATATGTATATAGTCTATTCCAATATTAAGACATTACCCATCTCTCCTTTTCTATTAAATAAATATGTATTGAATTTTATCCAATGCCTTTTAGCACCTATGGGGATGATAATTTTATTTCTATTTCTACTTTGATTTATTAAAATGCTGAAATACATTATTTTACTTCCTATAATGAAACTTCCCGGTATTCCCGCTCTGAATCCCACCTGCTCATCAGGTAATGTTATTTTAATGTGACGCTAAAACCTATTTTCAAATATGAATGATTTACTAATTTTATTTTGAGAATCATAATTGAAAGTCTCTCTAATTTTCTTTTTTGTGCGCCGTCTCTGTCAGATGTTAGTGTTATGCTCTATGAAAAGAATGTGGAAGATTTTTACTTCTTATTCCTGCCATGCCCTGGAGTAGTTGAAATAGCATTGGCATTAATCTTGCTTAATATTTCGATGGAATTTAGCTGAGAAATTATCTAGTGATCCCACAGTCAGGTTCATTTTTTTTTTTTTAAAGCTTTAGGATTTTTCCCACTTGTATCAATTTACTTTTGTTTTCTGAAGATGCAAAACATTAATATAGGTCAAAAGTCAAAACTATTTTAAAAGGTATATTCTGAGGAACCTTCTGCCCACCCCTGTTTCTTCTATGTCTTCCCACTCAAACTCAGAAGGTGACACATTGTATTAGCTTCTGATTTATCTGTATGCAAAAATAAACACATATATAGTAGATTCTTATTGCCCCCCTTTTCCTTTACAAATGGTATATCTTCTGTATCATGGATTTTTCTTTTGCAGCCTTAACAATACGTCATTAAAATTAGTCCATATCAGTTTATACAGATTTTTTCTTTTCTTTCTTTTTTTTTTTTACATCAGCATCTTTCTTCATTGAGTGGATGACCATTATCATTTATTCAATTCCCGATGTATGGGATTTAGATTCTCTACATCATTTTGCTATTACAAATAATATCACAATGAATACTCTTGTGAATGTGGTTTCTTTTTTTCTCCCTGTGATATTCAGGGTAAATTCCCATAAATAGAATGCCTCGTATTCACAGGCTTTGAAAAGAAGGTGAAGGCTTAGTTTTTAGTGTCCAGAGTTTGATACAAATTAATCAGATCTACACTTTTATGTGACTTAGATTTTTTTTTTCCTCACCCAACCTGTCATGATCTGAAAGACGTATGTAGGTCTCCTTTTGCTGATGTGCCTTTATTTCCTGTGTGTTTTGTGTAGATTTTTCTCTGTGCATTTTGATCCGATGTCATGTAGCACACCGATAAGCATCACTTTAAGATCTGCCTCTTAAAGCACTTTTCTTGGTGGATTTAACACGTTGGTACCTGAATCCCACCTCGTCTGATACTAGGACCATGACCCTTGCTTTCCCTGGTCTGCATTCGCGTGTGTGTGCCTTTGATTTTCAACCATTCTGACATATGCATCATTCTGTTGGGTTCCACTTAGAATCCCATCTGAGAGCTTTTCTTTTCATAGATGAGTTTATCCTGTTACAATTTTGATATGATGACATTTATCTTAGTCATGTTACGTTATTTGGTTTTTTAATATGTCCTTTATTTTCCTTTATTTTAGTGTATTTCGCTAAGTGAAATATTTTTTCCTGTGTGTGCAGCTGTGTGTGTGCTCATGTGCACACAGCTTCTAGTAATTCAGAATCTTCATACGCAGTTTTTAGTTTTTCTAGGGATTACTTTATAATTTTGTGTATACTTAATCCTTTAAAGCTTTAATTTTGACTAATTTCCCGTTATGATGAAATTAGGTTTTTTCCACATTCTTCTGTCTTCTCTCTCTTTCTTCCTTCCTCTTCCTCCTCCTCCCTCCCTTCCATTTTTTCCTTCCTTCCTTCCCTCTACTCCGTTTTCCAATTATATCATAAATGATATAATAAAGACCCTGTTTAAATAAAGATTCAAATAAGATCCATGTATTTCAATGGATTACTATGTTTTAAGTCTCCTTTAATCTATCAGCTCTCAGATCTGGGCTTCAGTTATCAAAGTATTAGTTTCATAAAATTTAATTTTGTTTTATAATTATCTGGAGTATTTTCATGGTCGTAAAACAAGATAATTTAATAAACCCAATTTTGACGGGTTCTGTTATTATTCTTCGTGCCTATTTTTAAGACTTTATAAAGGATGAAACCCTTTGTTTATCTGCACGTTCGTTTTCCACTTCCCCCCATCTTTACTTCCCTACTTTCCTATGTGATGGTTCTATTTCTCATCTTCAGATTTCATGGCATTGACATTCTGTTTGATAACCGGAATCTCAAGATGGTTTTAGGCTTAGTCTTATATACAAATAGATTCGTCTCACTTACCTTCTTTTCTTTTTTAAAAGATTTTATTTATTTATTTGACAGAGAGAGTGAGAGAGCATGAGCTGGGGGGTGGGGAGAGGCAGAGGGAGAGGGAGAAGCAAACTCCCCACTGAGAAGGGAGCCAGATGTGGGGCTGGATCCCAGAACCTGGAGATCATGACCCGAGCAGAAGGCAGACGCTCAACCATCTGAGCCACCCAGCTGCCCCAAAATCAGTTTCTTCTGAGATATGGTCTGTCTTTTCAATCAGTAGATTAAGCCTCCATTTTACAAAAACTTTGCTGAATTATATATTTTTTCTGTTCTGTATGTGGAGTTTTCCTCTTCAAAGTCATCAAATATGCATGGGTTGAATGTCCTTTGTCTCTTCCCCACAGCTTTTATTTACTATACTTCTTTTAAGCACCTTTTCATTTATTTTGCTGATTGTCCTCTGGTTTGTCTTCTTGAGTCTTCACTTTTGTGAATAACTGTTTTTTCTATGACAAGCTTGTTTTTTGTTCCGCTTATCTTCTGAACGTGATCATTGTAGTCTTCACCTCTTTATGTCATTTTTTTTCATTTTCTGGCACATTTTTATCTGTGCTCTGATCTATTTTTTATAGAGGTGATTTGTCATTAAGTTCTTTTAATTCTTCAGGGAAATATTCAGTCACACTGATCACTTGCTTGCTAGTACCATTGCTCTGGTTCAACACAGCTTGCTGGTGAACAGGCGCATTCATACATGGCAAGTAGAAATGAAAAATGGCACAACCCCTGTGGAGGGGAATTTATTGATAGTTGTCAAAATTATAACCACTTCCAGGAATCTACCCTAAGGGCACACTAACAAAAACATGAAGTGATTCTACACACAAATGATCCATTGCAGCACCCATTAGAATAGACAAGGTGAAAAATGAACCAAATTGTCATCGATAGACTATGGGTTTAATTAATTAACACTAGAAAGTACCATGCATCTGGAAAAAAGGAATGAGGAACAATGCTACATCTTTAAGTATTTCTGCGTAGTGATCTCCTGGATACATTGTTATGTGAAAATTTGCAAAGTGCAAAATGGCACCTTATCTAAGGAAAGACAGAAGAATGAAATATTTCTATTTTTAACAAAAAATAATGAAAAGATAAATATCAGTACAATTGGTTACATATAATGGGAGAGAGGTAAAGTTGAGGAAACAGAAATGGTATCAGACTTTTCTAAATGTGCTTTTCTGGCAGGTTTAACTTTGAAACCATGTAATGCCTTTGCATAGCTGTAAAACAATTAAAAATTGAAAATAAAATGAAACAAACACAGCTACTTGTCTATTAGACCTGTGACTTGACCAGAGAGGATTATTTCAAATGACTTGAAAGTACAGTACTTTGACTCTATAGCTCTTATGGGATAAATTATTAGTCTTAATAATATCTTAATAATACACTTAGTTGTTATTCCAATTTGTGTATGTACTATATATTAATTGGCATAGAGCAAACAAATATGAGAAGAGGGAGTATGTGTGGCCGAGATTTGACTTGTGCTGGTGATTGTTGAATAAGTTGCTGCAAACTCGGATTAAAACAATACATTTAGGGGCACCTGGGCAGCTCAGTTGCTTAAACATCTGCCTTCAGCTCAGGTCATGATCTCAGGTCAGGGTCCTGAGATTGAACCCCGCATCAGGCTTTTTACACTCAGCGGGGAGTCTGCTTCTCCCCCTCCCTCTGCCCCACCTCCCCTGCTCAAATAAATAAATTTTAAAAATCTTAAACAACAACAACAACAATAACACGTTTAGTCTCCTACAGTTAGTTCCAAAATCACTTTCAGTGGGCTGAAATCAAGGTGTCCTCAGGGCCACACTCCCTCTGGAGGCTAGAGGCAAGAATCCAGTTCTTGGTCTTTGCCTGCGTCGTAAGCACATCCCTTGGTTCAGATCCCCTCCCTCGATCTTCAAAGCTGACGACACAGCACCTGTTTCTCTCTGCTTCTTTCACATGGCCTTCTTTTCTTTTGTCTGAAGTCCAATTTCTCTCTGCCTCCTTCTTATAAGGATACTTGGGATTATGTGATAGGACCTGCCTGGATTATCCAGAATAATCACTTTATCTCAAGATCCTTAACTTAAGCACATCTGAAAAGATCCTTTTTCTACATAAAGAAATATTCCTGGATTCTATAAACATATAAATATGTATGTGCATATATGTGTGTGTGTGTATATCTCTGTGTGTGTGTATATATATCTACACACACACACACACACACACACACACACACACACACATACATATATATTTTAAAGGCTTTATTTTTAAGTAATCTCTACACCCAGCGTAGGGCTTGAACTCACAACCCTGAGATCGAGTCACATGCTCCTCTGACTGAGCCAACCAGGTGCCCCTATTTTCAAGACTTTATGTCCAGATTCTATAGATTAAGGACCCAGGTATCTTTGGGGGCTACCATTCAGCCTGTCATACTGGGTGATGGGCACGTGGGAGATTCATTATCCTATTTTCTGTTCTGTAGCATAGTTTGGAAAATTTTCTAATTAAAAAGCAAAAAAATAAATTTGTCCAATGTGTAGGCCCGGTGGCTTGTGCAAGATCATTGATTTAGATGGGATCTTGGGACCCATAATCCAGCTCTTTGTTCTGATAAACCAAATTGTGCTGCCACTCACTTATCAAGCCGCAGGGCTTAGGGAGCTAGTGACCTATAAGAATGCTTTGTAAGAATACAGAGATTTTATTTATCATGACTTCTATAAACCTGGAGGCCCAGAGTTTCTAGTGATTAGAGGGGAGATAGCTGCCAGTGGAGGCTCATGTTACCGACCGTTACCTGGTTACCGATGCCAAGACACTGGGAGCCTCCTGCTTACTTCTGGAACACAGATTTTATGGACATAGTCAAACAGTGGGGTAAGTTTCAGGGTTCCTTTTTTTGTGGCTGTTCTTGTTGCTGCTGTTATTCTTCCTCTTTTCACGCAATTTAACTCTAAATATACTCCTTTTTTAGAAGCGAAATATATGAAAATTCAAATGACAAAAAAAAAAAACCTCTAGGCAGATGATGGGAATGGAGTGACTTTCTTGATACAAAGATTCACATGAAGTTTCTTTCTGAATAAAATGTACTCTTCTTGTACTATAATTTCATGTTGAAATTTTAGATTTTCCTGGACATAGTTGAGGAAAATGATATGCCTGTAATTTTTTTTTATTCTAATGGAATTTACATGAAAATGAGTCTCCCCATGGAAGCAGGGGTGACCCTTTTGTTAAAACAATTTATCAGTGCTAACCCATGTCTTACTAAGTTTCAGCCTGCAGTGGTAGAATGAGAAGCAAGAATACGGGGTCTATTTTTGCCTCAATAGCTTATTCTTCCTTCCTACATTTTGTTTTTGTCGGTTGAAAGATATATCTTTAGCTTACTTACTTATAATTATAAACTGTTCATTGCATGAAGTCAAGCCAATAGAATAGAGTTTAAAAAGTGTCTCCGAAGGTTATGAAAAAAACCCCTTGTAATATCAAAGTCTTTTATTCTCATTTAAATAAGAAGTAAGGATTGCTCCTTACAACCTTGAGAATGTGATTAGTGTCAGTGAAGTGATACATTTATTATATGAGGCATAATTCTTGGGACTACTTCTTATGACAGGCCAATAATTACTTAAGGTTATACCACCCTCTTTCTAGTTGTGACTCAACAAAAGTGATTTTGGATTCTAAGTTGCTCAGCTTTTGGTGGTAAGGTAACTATTCCAGTGTATGAGAGGAAAAATATCCTTTTTCTTTCTGTTCTCCTGGATTCTCCAGCTGGGGCCCTGTAAAATCAGACTGGCAGTAGACAGATCAGCAAAAAGAAAACAAAGAGAAGTTTCTCAGCATGTATGTTGCACACACACGCAGCAGCACCCAGAGATGAGTAACTCAAAGGGATGGTCAGAACTTGGGCTTAGACTGCCTCTGGCTTGGGTCATGATCCTGGAGTGCCAGAATGGAGTCCCGCATCAGGCTCCCAGCTCAGCAGGGAGTCTGCTTCTCCCTCTGACCCTCTCCCCTCTTATGCTCTCTCTCACTCTCTCTCTCAAATAAATAAATAAAATCTAAAAAAAAATAACTTGGACTTATACATCATCTTAATAAAAATGAAAATTTCAGAGAAGTTGACAAGACAAAGGAAAGGTACTTTAAGTTTCTAGAGTGGCATGGTGACTCCACAGTTGTCTGGGACCCAGGCTACTTCCAGTTTTCTGATCTGACACTAATACAACAAGGAGCTCATCTCCTGGTTCAGGATTCACGTTCCAAGCAGCACAAGAGGGAAAATACACTTACATCAGTTGTGTTTTAAGGACATTTTTTTGGAAGCTTGCCCAGAATGTTTCCAGTATCTCCTATTGGCCTGAACGTAACCAGCAAGTCCCCATCTGGCTATAAGGGTGGCTGGGGCATGTAGTGTATATTCTGGGCAGCTGTGTGCCCAGCTAAAAGTCAGGAATTTAATTACCTCAGGATGACAGAGAAAATGGATATGGGGGGGGGATTAGCAAGTCGGTTATGGCTTCTCAGCAGTGGAATTCCTGAGCCAAGCTCTATTTTTTGTCTTTTGAAACCCTTGTTACATGAGGAGAGATTGCTTCCAGATAGGTTCTACCACTAAATGCTTCCACAAGTGGTGCACGAGAAAGCCTTCCTCATTACATCCATGCCAACACGGAGTGCGATTATCTGAAATAAAAATCTTTGCCAGCTAGATAGGAGGAAAAAATATCTCAATTACACTTGTATTACTTTGATAATAAAAAGAGCTGAACTTCTTCATATGTTTGCTGGTCATTTGTATTTCCTTTTTGTGAATGTCTTAAATCCTCTGTCTACTTTTAAATTAATATTCAGCTAGTTGTAGAATAGCATTATACAGTTTGAATTGAGTGGGTCAGGGATGAGAGATTTTTCTTTTCAATAACTAGGATTTAAAAAAGAAAATCCTAGGTTAATAGGAAATCTTCTTATGGAAGGAACAACATTGAAAAATAACTAAATAGAACATTTTTATTTAGTTTTTTTGTTTTGTTTTGTTTTGGACTGAGGAAACTCAGATTTCAATATGACTCTGTCTGATGTAGCAGGTAAACCACAAAGGCAGGAAAAATAGCATCAAGTATAATTAACTGTGAGTTTTCTTGACTCCTTGGAAAGAGTTAAATCCCTGACAATTTAGCCCTTTTAGAAATCGGCTATTTTCTGAGTCAGGGTGATAATTTGGTGGTCACGGTTCTGTTCAGGGTATGAGGAAATGTCACCATATGGATGATATGGGCACTTGAAGCTCCTTCACTCCGGGGACAAGGGGAGAGACAATCAAAGTGAGACTTTGAAAAATGACAATGATTATTGTCAGTCCCTGCATTTACGTCTCACTGTCATCCCAATTATCTGAATTAAATTTTCACGTGGGGCCTGGTAGCAACATGCTCCTAAAAATCCACATTTTTATTCTGGAATGGAGCCTTTGTCAGGCAGCTTATCACTCTGTTTTGTTTTCCTAAAGAGTGTGTGTGCTTTATTTGGAGAAATGTGAGCACCTGCAGCTTTTACCTCAGCAACAGGCAGACCTTGGCCAGCATTGTCAACATTCGAATGGCAATAGCAAGAGGGCAGGAAGCTCACCCATGACGCGTGGGTGGCGTCTGGCGGTTCTTACCAGGATCCCCTGGAGTGTGGTTGAGAATAAAATACACGACCCTCCTCACTGCTGTCTTGGGCGGCAGTGCACTGCCCCAAGCAAAAGCTGATTTTTACGGTGCGCTTAATAAAGAAAGAGGTTTCTGTCAGCAAGTGAGTTACCGTAACAAGTGGACACAGGGTCACCCCGACTGGAGTCGGGTCTATGCCCAACCCCCACACAAGACTTTCCAGGAGAGAGTCCTGACTTAGCTGTTCTCCATACTCACAGTTATATGATTAGTGATATAGCTTACGGACAGGGGAAAGGGTAAGACAAATCTCAGCTGCTGATTTGATAGTGAAGGAATCCATGATTTAGCTATTTCCAAAGGAGTGAAGGACAAAGTCCTTATATTTTGAGGAACAAAATTTCCGATCTCAAAGTTGCCTTTCAACTATCTGACATGTTGCTAAGCCATTTATAATTCATGTCCTTAGGATTTTCCCATGTGGATAAATACTCTTGATTGGCAATTTTGGCCTCTGCATACATGCTCCTGTCAAAATGAGTAAGGGATTAAAATGACTCAGTGAGGTTTTCCTTGCCAAACAAAATAAAACAGAACGACCAAAAAAACCCAGAGATACATTCTGGGTAATATTTGCTTGAATATTTGAATTTTTCAAAGGTGACTAAATATTCAGCCAGCCTTCCAGGTCTTGTTTCTGTAACTTTGATATAATCTCATCTGTCCCAATGACTCTGAAAGCTGGAGCATTGAGGTATTTCTCTCCCTGCCTCTTTTAAAGGGTAAAGCCATGTCCCAGTTGATTAACGGGATCAGGATTTGCAGAATGTGGTCAATAAGTCTCTGTTTGCTACTGATTTCTTGGCATCCTGGCAAAATCCTGTAATTTGCAGTGCCTTTGATTTGCTATAATTTTAAAAGAGAGAAAACTGCAAACTCAAAAAAATTACATTCTATAAATGAATAAAATTAAACCATCCTAAATGCACTGACTTATTGTTATTGTTATTATTTTATTTTCTTAGAATACCTTGAAGAAGACCAGAGGTCTACAGCCACTCATAACAGTGAATACCCAACAATACTGGAAGACGTTTCAGACACCATTGTGGAGCTGCTGACCTATCTGGCAAACTTCATAAAGCTTAGCGCTGCTCTCACGTGAGTGGACTAGTTAGGGTGTGGGAGGATCTGTGCTCTGACGGTCTTGCTTTTCTTGAATTTGCATCATTAATGTCCCTTCCTTAAGTGAAGGTGACTTTATCTGGGAAGAAAAGAGGATTTTGGACAGTTTGTTTTCTTTTCGATATTGTTTATGTTGAGCAGTTTTATATTGTGTGAGAAGGGGAACTGGGACCACGGTGGGTGTTTTTAAGTCTGGTGGGAGTGGATATGGGAGGAATAAACTGTGGGCACAACAGACAGGGCTCACAAGGGACAAGAGAGGGCGGAAGCCATCACTGGGGTCCTCAGGCAGCCAAGAGATACCACGGAACATTCACCCTGGAGAAGGAGTGTTAACCAAAGGCAAGGGGACCCTGAGGTTGAAGCTAGCCATGACCATGAACCAAACAATGGTGAGGTCTTCCACAGGATTTGGACAATCAAGACATGATGTGGTATTGGAGCATTTCAAAAACTGAACTAAAAGTGTATTTGCATTTAGATTTCTTTTCTCCCCTTGAATAGGGAGGGCTTCGTTGTTTAGATCTAGGCTGGAGATTTCCACGGTACGGGTGAAAGTTCTTTTTTTTCTTTTTTTGAAAGGAGGACAGTTCTCTGAAAAGTGAATTTGGGAAAAGAAGATAATCTACAAGTGAAAGATAAGAAATTATGGCATTTATCCTTACCTCCAAGAATTAAAGACTATACGTAGTGGGAGACGGGCTTCCAAAGGCATCACATGGTTTTACTCTTACAGGTACTTAGGTGAGAGAAAAGGGAGGAGGTGACTGCCTAAACATGAGCAATGCACCAGGCCAAATGTTAAAGAAGGGCAAGGGGGCTCTCTGGAACAGTCAGAGGACCTGTTGGAAAGAATCACAGTTTTGCATGAATGTTTCACATTAACCATGCGATATCAACCGTTCCTTTGGCAGGCAAACATTAAGTCCTGGTGATAATAAAATATACCAGCAGGGGGTGCTATCCCCTCAAATTTCCTTTCCTGGATGCTAAAGGTCATCTCAGGGCTTTATGTCTTTGCAGATAAGTGAAGAGTAAATGTAAGTTTGTCAAATAATTGAGTTGTCTCTGGCATGGCACTGTCTATAGATTGGGTATTATCCTAATAAGATGGGAGCAATGGCCTTCATCCCCACCTGCTCTGTTTTGTGCCATGAAGGTCTACCCCAGGCAACTGGCGTGCAAATGTCCTCCTTTGGCCACCAGGGGACGGGAGAAGATCTTGCGAATGGGTTAATAGAAATCCAACACCTTTAATGGAAACCCATCGCAACATACGCCAACAGAAAGTCAAAACATTTGTTTGCTTTAAATCAAAAGCATTTAAATTACTATTATGTTTATAGATTTAAGTGCTGCTTCAGGAAGAAGATCTTTCAACGTTAACTCATCAATCACATTTTATCTTCAGATTGCAGAGTTAAAGCAAGTGTTTTTTGCTATATATTCTAATATTCAGTTAACTTATTAGCAGCTACATTTTTTCAAGCCTTTTCAGTTGGCTTCACATTAATTGTTTAGTTCTTCCAGTGCATCGGTCCACAGTAGGGCTCCTCTGGGAGACCTGGCCAGGTCGCACCAGGCTAGTCCAGGCAGCGGTGCGGGTGTGAACTGAGACTTACGGGGCAGGCCCTGCCTGCTGCGGTCTTGAGCCTTGCTCCATCGGACTGCTCACGCTGGGGACACAGGCGCCATGGCCCCATTTGCTTCCCTTCCCGGGCACCGCCTCATAACCCTGCAGGCTCCCAGATCCTCCTGACCCAGGTTGTCGGGTTGTGACTCTAGCTCCAAGAGCAGAACGAGAAGGACTAGATCTTTCAGGGCTTCCAGAACCCAAGCTCCCAATTGTAGACCTGCCTGCTTCCCAATACCTACTTCCTCTGACCCCACCAGAGCTGGAATCTGATTCAGGCTTGGTTTACCCTTCAAAACCCTCTAGGTCAAAAAGCAGTGGACTGAGGTTCAGAAGTGCCAGGCTCCAGTCTGGGCTCTCCTTGGCTGGCTGAAACAAGGCATGCCACCCCAGGCCTCACTCACGTTGAAACCCTTTGCATGACTCAGTCTCCTGAGGATTCTAAATGAAACCTTCTTATCTTTTCTCGTTCCCATTGACGATTCTCCCCCAAGGTCAGGGCTGCTTTCTCCTTTTACTTCCTTCTATTCTGTCAGCCTTTCCTCCATTTTGGCTAGAAGAAGATATTCAAGAGACCCTTGACATACAAAAACAGTAATTCTCAGCCCTACATAGAGGTTAGACTCCAGAATACTTTTCCAAAAACACAGAACTTAACACTCCCCACCTCCCACCGTGGACTTAGTGGATTAGACACCAGTATTTCTAGAAAGCTTACCAGGCCACTCAACGCACAGCCAGGTTGAGAACCACTTAAGTGAGCAAAGAGATTCAGGAGGAAGGTAATTCATGGAAAAGGGAGGCCTAAGTATTCAGTAAAGATATTAAAGGAAGGGTAACCCCATGAAAGAGAAGGAAAGCTGGTAACAAGGAATTAAACCTCTTCTCCCCGCTGATAAAAACCGGCACAGATACATCTTTTTCTTTGATATTTTTTCACTTTGGTGTTTTTCTTTTCTTTCTTTCCTTCTCCTAGATGGAGAGGAGGGCTGGAAAATAAACATAAAAAATCCGCCCCTTCCTAACATCCCCTCTTTCCAGAACAATTCCTTCTTTCTTGCACTTTCCAAAGAAAAATGTACTCGCCAAGACCTCATTACGGTGCAGACATAAGAAGCCTAATTTGGCAGGTGGTAAATTGTGATCTTTGCCGTCTAGGAGGTCCCAGGGGTGCGTTGCGCACAAATGTCCCCCAACTTTAGCGTCTTTCTGGATGTGAGTAAATTAGAGCCACGCAGCCCCAGAGATGGTGAGAGGAATGGATGTTGGGGCAGATCTCAGGGATGAACTGGATCTAAGGTGTGAGAAATGGGCAGGGGTCAGGAATAACTCCTGGATTTCTGGCTTACATGACTGGCACCGAGTTGTCCAAATTTCAGAGAACAGTGCGATTTAATGAAACGCAGTCAGCCTTTACTATTCTTAGGCACCCCAGAGGTTAAAAGATGACTAAGACCATGACTCGAGTCTAGCAAGGTCACCTTATCCTAAAAAAAGACAACAGTCAGAAGACTATAGTAAGTATACCCCTTGCATGTACATATTCTAGAAATTAAGCAGTTAATAGAACATTCTGATTTTAAGTAGTTATAAACCAAAAGTGGGTAATGAGAGAGTTATGTTTTAAGATATATCGGTAGGACACACAAATGTCATCAAATTCTGAACTTGGATGAGTAAATGTTCCAAGCAAAATCGCAGATCAAATACAAATACCCAAAGCAAACCCAACTTATGGGATGGAGTGCTCAGTATTATGAAAGTTTGTTTTTATTTAGATGTATGGAATTGCTAAAGTCCCCTCTTGTGTCATTGGGAGGGCTGAATTTAGGTCTAATTATGCCCAATTACTAAGAGTCTGTCTGATTCCAACTTTACCTGGGGAGGGGTTGGTGAAATCCCCATGCTTTCTCACCGTGGACTCGCGTTGCAGATTTTGATGTGTGTCAAGATGCATTGCAAGGTCACTTGCACAAGGTCACTTTGTCCACTGAGAACTTCTATACACTTCTGATGGAGTTCAGGTGAAATCAGTCTTTAATACATTTCAGGACCTTGCCTCTGCACCTTCAGAAGCACCGCTTTTTAGCAAATCTGCAGGTTCATGGCATTTCCATTGTGCAACCACTTCCTCGAATACTGAACAATACTGGATTCCTTAAACTGCTTATGCAAAGTGACAGACCAGGCTTTTTCTCATCCAAGGTCTCTAATATTACAGCTACTGCAAGTCATTGAATTCCTTTGGGTCTCAGTGTTTTCATCTGTAAAATGAAGTGGTATATCTAACGTCACTGCCACAATTCTGGGATCCTATGTGTGCTTTCCAGCTCCTTCTTAACCACTCCAAACTCTGTCTCTAGAAGGTGCAGCCTTGAGTGATTAATTTTTTTTTAAATGAGCATCTAACAATTTATGTTAAAATGGGCTTTCACCCACCACACTTAATAATAAATTTTATGTGCTTTCATAGAATCACGAAACAACCCGAGTGTCAGAGTGTTATAAAAACTAGGCACAACATCAATTCATTGGCTTAGTGTGCCTCCAAAATGGATCAAAATATAGGAATGTGCTTTAACATGCTGATTTCTGGGTATCTCCATAGACTTACTGAGTCAGAATCTCCAGGGAAACAGGAACAGGAATCTGTATTCTCCCTCTGGTGAAAGATGTGAAATATTCATTTTATGAGACTGTATCTTCCTAGTGTAAGTTGGTACAAAGCTTGAAAATTTCAGGAGTGTTTACCCCTCAACTGCATCATTTCTGCCTCTGAGTTTGTTCATGTGACACTCCTTGTTCTGAAATGTTCTCTCCCTTTATCTTAACAAAATCCTATCCATCAGTCAAAGCCTTCATCAAGCCGTGTCTGCTAACGGCTCATAGCTAAGCATCACTTCCAGCAAGCAAGTGACAGTCGTTGGGGTCTGTACACACTTTGTTACCAGTGTGACATTCATCTGTCACCCTCTACGAAGACCCCTTTCCTTGCTCACGGCACAGTACTGCTCCCAAGCATTCCCCCTAAATATGCAGTCTAACCCCCACAAATGAGCACTCACTTAGAGGTTTTGCTTTTTTTCCCCACGTGCCACCTATCTATCCAACTAGATCTGAAATCCAGCAGAGGCAAGGGCCAATTTCTATTGGTTCACACGGTAGCCTCAACTAATACCTGGCAATTGATCAGAGATGGGGAAAACATGTGAATTGTAAATGTGCAGGATGATGTTAGTGTTTAACTATACAAGAATATCAAGTGAGAAGAGCTTCATTCTTTGTTCTAGAAATACATTTTTTTCCTACATGAATTTAAGGATGGGAAGGAGATAGAATGATGAAATCCTGAACATGTCAACTGAAAAAAACCCATTTCCCAGTGGCCAGATTTAGGTCCTTGGAGATGTTGGTCCATGCCTTGGGGACCACTCTACTCTATGGGATTGTACTGACCTGGAAAATATGAAAATGTTGGTCTTGTAAAATCTTTTTTAGCTCAAATCAACTCCATATGAGCAGAGCAGTACGAGCTCCCTTGCAGAATTTATTCCCTGAAATGACATATCCCTAATCTTTTAACAGAATTAGGCAGATGGATCTGCTGATCCCGTCATAATTTTGAGTTAGGTTATTTTATTAGATGGATGAAGTAAAGTGCGTTTCCCTTTGTCTTAGGAAGAAAAAAATCATGTATCAGTGCTTACTGTATTTGCCTTAAGAGTAATGTTGGATTCAATATTAGTAACTAAAGTTAAATTTAGAGAGATGTTTTTAGATAGCTTCTGACCTGAAGTAAATTCTATTTGAGGGCATTTAAGTTCTCTTAAGTGGACATTAAAGATAGTTGCCAAAATAAATGTGTGTAGGGTTTTATTGGGAGACTTACGCTAGTGGTAAAAGATGATCATCTTAACTATTCTCTTGTCTTCTCCCATTTTTTACTAGTTTTAAAAATTTACTTCCATAGACACATTAATTCTGAAAAAAAAAAAAAAAAAGGTAAGTAAATCACCAGTCTTTTTCCCCAAGCATCTTTAGCATTTAAAATTACTGAGGAAATTTTTGTTCCCACTGCCTTTTGGGTAGGTCCAAGTAGGAAAGCTAGGATACTAAAATAGATAATTTTTTAAAAGATTTTATTTATTTATTTAGAGAAAGAGCATGCGAACGCACACAAGTGGGGGGAAGGGCAAGGGAGAGAATCTCATGCAGACTCTGCACTAAGTGAGGCGCCCCAGGTGGGGCTGGATCTCACGACCCTGAGATCATGACCTGAGCTGAAACCAAGAGTTGGAGGCTTAGCCAAGTGGAGCCACCCAGGCACATCTAGAATAGATTATTTTTTATTAGAGTTTAAAAAATGAACAACTAGTAAGTTCTTTGAATTTTTGCGATGATTTATATTGACAAAGCATCTCTTCCCCCAGAGGTAAAAATGGATTGTGAACTAATGTGGGATTTGAATGTTATTTGAATGTTACTAATTCAATTGTAAAGAGTTACAAGTGGTGGCGGTAAACATGTAGGAAAGGCAATAAACAGTCTACATTTCTTAAATTCTCACAGAATTTTGGTTTGAGGCTTAGAGGTAATATGAAGTCATGGATTTATTCAAAGATGTTACAGCAAATATAATTTAGGAAACTCGTCTCTCAAGCATGGAATCAATATAGTTGGTTAGATTCTATTAATTTTTCAAAATGTCGTTCAGAAAATAAGATTAGTTTCTTGAAAACCCCATCACTATAGTCTTGAGTTTTCATGCTATTGTCGCTGTCTATTGCCAGACACTCTCTTTTCGGGGTCCTGTGAAAGGAATGTAAACTCAGGGACAAGCTCTAATTCTTATTTGCTTCTGTCCTGCATTGAGATGAGCAATGGTGCCTATTCCTTTTTTTTTTTTTTTTTGGATTTTATTTATTTATTTGTCAGAGAGCGAGAGAGAGCACAAGCAGGGGGAGCGACAGGCAGAGGGAGAAACAGGCTCTCCACTGAGCAAGGAGCCCAATGTGGGACTCGATCCCAGGACCCTGGGATCATGACGTGAGCTGAAGGCAGACGCTTAACCAACTGAGCCACGCCAGCATCCTAGTGCTTATTCTTTGAGTGCCTGTTGTGTACAGGACATGGCTCATGCTGTAGGCTCTGAGATATTTTGGGGTGATGAATTCACAGAGAATTATTGGAGGGGTCCCCACTGGTAATTCCACGTGTCTTCAACTTTGTATAACAGGGGATTAAGACATGAATGAGGTGTCAGTAGACCCGGAGTTTGTGCTTGAGTAGTCATCCTAGCAGGAGACACACTTACTCTCAAGAGACACCATCATTCAAAACTTTACTCTTTTTAGATCTTACATGGAACTGCTCTAGCGTCAATTTGAGGGAACAGAACTCACTGCTTCATGTCTCAGGTCAGAGTGGAATTCTGCAGCTCAATTATCTACTTTATTCACCTGACTTGGAGCTAAGTACCTTTTCATTGTTTTAAAAGTCATCCGAAGGACAAATTGAATCACTATTAGGGGTAGTCAAAAGAACAAGCAATATCTCTAAAGGCAATTCAGAAAAACATAGTTTCCAAAAATACCTTGTGTATGGCTGAGCACGTGTCTGGGATGAGGTAGCATCTCCCACAGGGCTTCTTTGAAAGAGAACTTCCTACCTGGTATGTTTGTTTTGAAGCCAGACACATTATTTTACACATGTACCTCATGTATTTAATTTAACTTCCTATCATTTCTCAATCCAGACACATTTCTGTGAATTGCTCTGGGAGCGTCATTTGATTTTTAGAAGCATCGCACTGTGCCAACACTTTACACTCTATAATGTGAAACATGGACTTGAGCTTCTATCTTTCCTTAAAAGTCAAGTTCTCTAGGTAAGTTACAGTCCTACAAATAAAGAATAGTCAGTGAAAAGGCCCTCAGGAAATAGGAACTCAGGAAAGTGAGCCCTTGGTTGGTATCTGAATGATACTTCAATATGTCAAAATTAAGCTTTGATGAGCTAGACTGGAGATGCATCATAGGATTTAATTAGTGCAAGAGCTCTTAGAGAGCCTCTAGTTACAACTCTTTTAGATTTAAAAACTTAATGCCTAAAAACTTACATGACTTTTCTAAGGCCACTAACAGAATTTTTAGTCCTCAGAAATGCCCAAATTATCAACGCTTCAGTAGAATACCATTCTACCATCTAACGTGCCTCAATAGTGTCAGGTCCCCGGAGACCATCATAGACATGATCTTTGACCTTGTATGTTCATGAACATGTCTACATTTCTTAAGCTGTCTCTTTTATATAAAATTTCTTGTTGTTTACAGAAATTAATATATCTTACATTTAGGGCATGTATTGCATGGAGCACTGGGTGATAACACGCAAACCATGAATCGTGGATCACTACATCAAAAACTAATGATGTATTGTATGGTGACTAACATAACATAATAAAACTAAAAAAATAAAAATAAAAAATAAAATAAAATAATTAAAAATCTAGGACGCCTGAGTGGCTCAGTTGGTTAAGTGACTGCCTTCGGCTCAGGTTGTGATCCTGGAGTCCCGGGATCAAGTCCCGCATCAGACTCCCTGCTCAGCAGGGAGTCTGCTTCTCCCTCGGACCCTCCCGCCTCTCACACTCTCTATCTCATTCTCTCGCTCAAATAAATAAATAAAATCTTAAAAAAATTTTAAAAAATTAAAAATCTATAGATGACTTGATTTCCGTGTAATGTGTATTCTTAACTTTGCACTTCTGATATTGCCTGTTCTAGTCAACTCAAAGTTGCCTTTTAAATAATGTATAGAGTAAGAATTTTGCTCAAGAATTTTCTATCTGTGCAAGAATTTGTTTTTTTTTTTTTCTTTTTTTTTCGTGTGGTCTGTTTTGACCGGAGGAACTCCTTTTGATCCTTCATGTCTCAGAGTAAGTGTCTCTTCATTGGCGAAGTCTTCCTTGATCTTGCAGACCAGGTGAGATGCATCTATTATTAAACTTGGGCCTTGAACACTTGAGCTCCTCCCTTATGATTCCTAATACATTGTAGTGAGTTGTTCAATGCAGGCTTCCTTGGTGGACCCTGGGCTGCAGGAGGACAGAGTCCTCATCTGTCTCAGACCCCGGTATTTCTCCAGCACATAGCATGCACATAGCAAACCCTTCAGGCTAGGACTCTGATTTGCAAGCTACAGAAATGCAATTTATACCAACTTATGCAAGAAAAAGGAATCACTGGGTCATGTAACTGAGAAGGCTAGAGATAGAAGTGGGTGGTTTCATCCTAGCTGTGTTCCTGGACTCAAACTTTGTCCTTTGGGTGATTTTTCCTTTTATTCTTAGACAGGTTCTGCCTTTGTAAGGACCAAGATGGCTCCGGGCTTATCTGATCCTCAGTGCCCTATGCCTTAGAGAGCGTATCAGCAAATATCCCAAGGAGGGTTTTCATTGGTCCGCTTGCGTCATAGGTCCATCCATGATTTCATCCCCATGACTGAGGGAGGTGTTACTCTGACTGTCTTAGTCAGGGTCAGGAGATCTTCCAGAAACTAGAAGCAGAGGTCAGCCCCATCCCATCCACATAGACTGAGAATGATTTCCGAAGGGAGAAAAGGGACTCACATACCACAACAGGAGAAATGAATGCTCAGCAAGAAGAAACACCGATAATGTTAATAGCTAATAATTAGTGAGTGCTTTATGTGGATTTACTCATTTCAGGTGTCCACTAAAATGCTCTGACAATTGGTGTTGATGGAATGAACAAATGAATGAAAACAAAGTTTTATGCTTAGGGCTTGTGTTTCATGCCTATGACATATAGGTAATACTGTGACAATTACTATTTTTGTCATCATTATTGTTATTATTGATGGTTAGAAACTCAGCAAACTCAATTCCTCAATAACAAAACAGTTATAAGTTTTGTTAAGAGGTTTTTCTTATCAGTGTTTATTCAAAAACAATTTGAAAGGCCAGCATCCCTGTAACTATCTCTCATGACTTTTGTATTTAAAGGACTTTGTATAGTTCTTTGTGTGTATCTTGCAATTTGCATCTCATTTCTGGCTCTTATTTTTCTGATTTTAGCTCAATTACCTGCAATCTACACTACCTTGTGTTCACTTGGGTAAACTGACCAAGTTTCTTTTTGTCATTTTAATTTGTATTTTGGGTGTTTGCAGAATCCACCAGGCTTCTTCCCTCTTCCTACTCCTCTGTCTGTTTCACAGAAGATAGCTTCCCACTCTCATCACTGACCCAAGGGGTCTTTCTATTGTTCCTTTGAAGAAACATTCAGCTTTACTAGATGACTTTTCTGTTCAAATTCTGGCCCAAAGAGCTTTTGCTATTTTACTAAGCCTATTAATTTTGGCTTCTATTTTGTTATTAATTTTCCTATCCCCCCTCCCCTGTATTTTTCTTCCATATTCTAAATTCCACACTAAGCATTTTCTGATTTTCCACTGAGTTTTAACCTTTTTCAAGGAAACTTAATGATTTGAAAGTTCCTAAACAGGGTTCTTGAAATCCCTGAGACTATACAAACACCTGTGTGAGTGTACATAGACACGTTTTCTGGGAGAAAGGGCAATGGTTCTCCTCAGAGTTCAAGTTTATGACTCATGCACATGTGGTCCCCTCACCACAGAGTTGTGGTTCCCTCGCCACAATATTGCTGATCATTAATTGCTGGCTTCTCCCACAGAAGGTAAGGGCTGTGGCTTTTCTTCATGATTGCGTCTTAACTTTTGACACACTTCTGTATGTATCCTGTGGGGGGGGGGGCACTCAGTAGAAGGGAGCTCAGACTGTCAACAGATTTATCCTCTGTCCTGGGTTGGTGACCCCCAAAAGGCCAACTTCTCAGCATGACATAGTCCTTGAAAGCTTGCCTGCTCTGCTGAGGCACCTTCTCAGGACGTGACCCCTCCCCTCCCGCCATGCTTTATCTGCAAAGGTAGCACCTGCTTCTTTCCCATGCTTCCCCTATTTGGAAGATTGGTGACACATTGTGTTTGTTGTCTTTCCCTCTCTTCAGTTCATGGAGAGCTCGAGGTCTCCCTTTAATTCTTAGACTTAAGTACATGTGTGTTGAATTTGGATGTACAAAAGCCACCTGTGACCTGTTCTTTCTTCTTGAGGTCCTCACATAAATGATGTCACCGCGCTTTGGTTATGCTTTATCCAAGAACAAGCATCTTCAGTCCCTCTGCATGTTTGCCAGGCTGCTTAACGCTTAGATTCCTCTTCTTCCTCACAATTTATCCATGCTGCTAGGCATCTTTTGCCTGGCCTCTGTTAGCAGAACAGAAGGGCTTGGGGACTGGGAAGAATGGTGCCAGGGGAAAGAATTCCCACAAGGTCTCCGTGCCATAGGAGTAAAACAAGCTAAGGTCCAAACACAACAGACTCCTGGTAAACACCAAGCGCCTGGGACTAGAAGAGATGGAGGTCAGTGTTAGAATCCCAAAGGTTTTGAGGCAGACAAAGAGGTCAAAGTGTTAGAAACAGGGTGTAATGGACCAGCAGTCTTGAGATGTATGGTTAGGCAAGAGATCAGAAGGACAATGCCTATAATTTCCCCTATAATCTAAACTTTCCTGTGCATAGTTATTGCAGGGTGAGTGATATGCTAATATACACTCGTGTGTGTATGTGTGTGTGTGTGTGTGTGTGTGTGTGTGTGTGGTGATGGTGGAATGGGATCAATATCTGCATATTGTTGGTCAGTGTGATTGGGAAGGGCATCAAATATAATTTAATCATTATTGATTAAATATTATGGAAACATAACATATTCCTCAGAAAATGAGTCTCCTGCAATTTCGGTCCTTCAGAGATAAGCACTGTTAACAGCATGGAGTCTGTTCTCTAAGGTTCTTTCCATGCATATATTAAAATAAATGCAATGTGCGTGTACCCACACACTTATATTTCATCCAGAAATGTGACCATCCATAATCCTGTTCTCTACCTTGTTTATTCAGTTACCAAGTATCCTAAGTACCATCATTTTAAAAATAAATCTTGAAAACAGAATATATGAATATAGCCTGGAAATCGTACTGAAGAGCACTAGATCTGATTAGATCTCTAAAGAAACCCCCGGGGAGAAATTTAAAAGATACTAATGACTAAGTCTGGAACCACGTATCAGAATCCATTATTTCATTTTTAAAAAATTAAAAATAATGCCAGTACAGGATTAGAGATAATCTGCACTTGATAATTGCAGCCACAGCCAGCTGACAGCTGATTAAACACGATCTCACTTTGGGGTGCATCTGTGTCACAGTTCCAAGAGAACTCCATTTTTATACCATTTTCAACTATTCAGCAGGGTTCAAATGAGAGCAGAAATTATTAGAGAGAGTTAAATCAATATTGTATTAAGAACTGAAATTCTAAAGTTCCACGATACATGCTTAATAGTTTGCTCTCTCTGCCCTTGAAATCTGTCCTTCAAAACTGGTTGAGGTTATTCAGATATTCACATCCTGTGATAATGATTTAACAGCTGGTTAAACCGGGGCCACTGAGGTCAAAGGCTGACGCCACATGGGTAGTAGAAATGAAAGAAAAGTCTCTGTTCCCTGTCTCCCAGCCAAGTTCTCTTTCTGGTAAAACATGTATTATTTTGAAATTATTACAGACTCACATAAAAATTGCAAAAATGTGACAGAGAGGACCTGTGTACCCATCAGCCAGCTTCTTCCTATGGTAACTAACATCTTATGTAACTCCAGGAAATTGATGTTAGAATAGTGCAACTAACTAGATTGTAGATGTTGGTTGAATTTCACCAGCTTTTGAGTGCACTTATTATTTCTGGGGTGTGTGTGTGCATGATTCTATTACATTTGATTCCGCGTACAGATCTGTATAAACACCACAGCCATCAAGACACAGGACTGCTTTGCCACCACTAGGGAACTTCCTAGACTTCTTTATAGTCACAGCCTTCCCTCCCTCTCTAAATCCTGGCAGCCCTAGTCTAGTCTCCATTCCTATCATTTTTATCATCTTTATAATTTTGTCTTTACACCCTCCCTTTACTACCTTGCAATCAATATTTTCAGAGCAGTTCTTCTTGAAATGCCCATCTGGTCCTGCTTAGTCTTTCTCCTTTTGAAGATGAGCTTTTCAATCAACCATGAATGTCCCAGATGATCAGTGGCTAATAATGCACCAAATAAATAAGGTCTGTATAACCTAATGCCAATGAGAACTGGCCTCAACCTGTTTCACCGAAGTATTTCTGGAGCTGTTGTAACAAAGTACCACAAGCTGCTGGCTTAGATAACAGAAATATCTTGTCTGACAGTTCTGTGGGCTAGAAGTCTGAGGTCAAGGTGGTGGCAGGGCCATGTTCCCTGCTGCTAGGGAGAGATCTGTTTCATGCTTTTGCCCAGCTTCTGGTAGTTCCTTGGATGCTGGTACCACAAGCCAGTCTTCACATGGTGTCCCCCATGTTCAGTTCTTTACATCATCTTCCCTGTATATTTCTCTCTGTGTCCAAATTTCCCCCTTTTACAAGGACACCAGTCATACTGGATTAGAACCCACTCTAATGACCTAGTCTTAACTTGACTACCTCTGTAAAGACTCTCTCCAAAAAAGGTCACATTCTGAGAGACTAAGCCCATGGGAAATAGATAGAGAAATACCAGTAGAAAAGAAAAGTGAGGGATTATGGAAAATTCTTCCTAACTTATTAAATTAATAACCTCTGAACCTTCAGGACTTGACCTGACCAGAAATGCTCCGGGGCTCACATGGGCCCCTGAGTGTCACCCCCACTGGTGACCATATGTCATAACTCCGGGAAGCAGGTGCTCCATTGCCCAGATCTCTAGCCCAACTGCAGCCACAGTCCCCTCCCCTTGGTTTATCTGAATGTAGATAAGGGGGACTCAGAGTGGACTTTACATATGCCAAGGGAGAGCGGAAGAGAAATAAATCCAGGGGCTTACAGATAAAGGTTAAATGCAGCATGTTTCTTGAAGAGTAACTTTCAGATCCTGCCCAGATGTGCCTCTCACAACAGCACAAGAACTTAGAGCCCTGAGGAGCTGCAGAGGGGATATTTCTTACTTGGGCATAATCATGATGCTGTCATGATGTCCAGTGATGGCTTCTAGGATGTTGTTATGAACTGTGTCCACCACTTCAACTCCTTTGTTGAAGCTCTAACTCTCCATATGGCTGCATTTGGAGATAAGGTCTCTAAGGAAGTAATTGAGGTTAAATGAGGTCATAAGGATGGGCCCTGATTCCGTATGACTAGTGTCCTTATAGGAAGAGACACCAGAGAACCATCTCTCTCTTTCTCTCCCCAAATGCATGCACAGTAGAAAGACCATGTAAGGACATAGTCTTGCAGGTGACCATCTACAAGCTAGGAAGAGAGCTTTCACCACTGAATCTGCTGGCACCATTATCTTGGATTTCTGGCCTCCAGAACTGTGAGAAAATAAACATTGTTTAAACCACCTGACCTGTAGAATTGTGTTACGGCAGCCTAAGACTACTATAGATGTATACTCTTCAGATCCAAAAAATTGTGGATGTGCCATCTTAACACCTCTCACTTGAGATCTGCTGCCTACGTGGTGATATCTGCATGATGAGTCCAAGAAGGATCCCCTCCCTGCAGTTCATGTGGGCTCGAAGTTCCCGCTTTGGTCATAAGAGACTTACCTCCCTCCCAGTTAACTTTGGAAATGACCTCACCCTTCCAAGGAGTGGCCCCCTCCTCCAAAGTGGTCCAAGAAAATGAGAATTCTTTACCTCTATAGTAAACATAATCTCTAGGCAGCAAAGCTTGAATGCCAAAAACAAAAAAATGGAAGGCCTGGTTTTCAAATAGGATGACTCAGAGTTTTGTTTATTTGTTTAAGCTAATTTGCTCTAAGTTAAATAATTACTAACTATCGACTAAGAGACTGGAGGCTAATAGAGGTACACCACATCCTTAAGGACCTTGCTTAGAGGCAGGAGACACTAAAGATTGGAGAATTTTTTAAATCCTTTTTTTCTGAAAACTAGTTTTAAGTATGAGAGATTGCTTTGGTATTTTCTCTGTTTTTGGTATTTTCCACCTTTGCATACTTTCCTTTCATCAGATTTAAAATAAAGCAAAATATTTAATAACATCAAAAATAAAAATTAAAAGTCTAAGCTAAAGAATTTTTAAAAAAAATCACACTTCTAGGATGTGAGGGCAAGATGGCTGTGACATCTGTCAGCCCATTGATCACCAGGGCTGATCCAGCTGATCTGGCTGGTTAGGCAGGTGACCCTGGCAAGCTCCCCAGGACCATTTGTAGAAGAATGTAGGGTGTCAAGCTTCCAAGACTCCAGACACATCCAAATGAGGTGCTGCATGTTGCAGCTTGCCTTTCTTAAAAAAAAAAAAATTATACTTCTAAAAAGCATTAAGGGGAGGTGGCAAATAAAACGTATTTATAATTGATTAAGTACTAATGTGACACGGGCACTATTCTAAGCATCTTATATGAATATGCTTATTTCATCATATAACCAGGGAGTCTTAAAAACAGGAGATGGAAAGTACGAATTTATAACATACTTAGAGTTTTGCAGAAAAATGGGCTTTGTGTGGCAAAGTAAGGGGCTAAAATTATAGCAGAGATGTGAAAGAGAATCAGAAAAGAATAAGGACCTATAGGGCATTCCGAGAATAATGTGTAATGATTTGAACAACTCTGAGATACAGAAAAATTTAAAAGAAAATGTGGACAGAAAGGTAACTTTTTTTTTTTTTTTTTGCTCTTTTGTTGCACTGGGTCACAGAACAAGAAAGGCTTTGAAATGGAAAACTTGTGAACTTTGATACATCTAGAAAAAAATAACAACTCTTTCGGGAGATTAGCATAATACAAGGTTTTGAGGAATGTCAGAGATTATGGGGCGCGTCCCTGAGACTGGGACATCTACTCGTCGCAGTGTCACCCTCCCAGGTCGCCCTGTTCTAGCTCAGCCTGGTAAACTGCCAGAGAGAGCAAGGCCAAGGACAGCTATCTGATAGAACAAGGGGGGAAAGTATACAATGTGTACTGAGTTTTGCAAAAAAAACTTTTACTGTGAACTAATTGTGAACTTGCAAGAAGTTTCAAAAAATGCACGAAGTCCTGCGTTCCTTTGCGCAGACTTCCCCAATGTTCGCATCCTACGTACTGCGGTACGTTATCAAACCCAGGGAATGGACATTGGCAGAACACAATTAACTAGACAACAGATCTTACTTGAACTTAACCAGTTTTTACCTGCACTCTTTTTGTTTTGGGGTTGACATTTACAAGTTGATAATAGTCATTACAAGTTCCCAAAGTCTTAAGCGGCAATGTATCTAATACCACCCACCCCCACCCCACACCCCCTCTTCCCTTCTTCCTTCCCTCCCTCTCCCTGGGTTTTAGTCTCTGGCTTCTATCCTCCTACACTGAGAACCGATTTAGTACCAGGCACTGTGCCGTGTGCTGGAAAGTTGGTGAAGGCAGTCAGGCTTGGCTGGTCCCCCCATTCTGATTCAGACCCCTACTACTCCTTCTGCTGAGTTTTCCCACCTGCTGTGTGCCCTCAGCCCACTCATTCCAATACACAGCTCCAGATGAGTCTTCCTAAAGGACAGTTCTGACCACATTGCTTCTCTTGCTGAAGTACTTTTAGGAGAGCAGGCACTTTAGCAATTCTTCACCAACAGAATTGACCAGTAGAATACTTGTGCAGTCTACCCCTACAGAACGCCCGCAACTTATATCCTCGCCAGATTCTACAATGAGCTGTTCTGGAAGTCCCCCTACCTGTTTTCACCTCCTGCTAATCTGGCCCTCTGGAAAGCACCTCCTCCAGGAATCCCTCCTGATTGCTCCCGGGAGATGCAACTTCTCCTTTCTTTAACCCTCCCTCAACCCCCATCTCCTGCCAGGGGTCATCGGGGTACATTCCTGCTACTAGATCATAACCCTAGCCTCTAGGGCAGAGGCTCTACATCACTCTTTCAGTTTTTCTTTAGTGTCTTGAGAAGGAACATGGATTTGGAGTCAAGATAGATCTTCACAACCCTCCATCCACTCAGCTTCTGATTTGTCATCTTTATGACCTATAGCAGGATACCCTATGGGGTAGATGCTACTAGCTCCAAGTATCTTGGGGCAGATGTGCCTACATTATAGGGCATTCAATGAAATAATGTACATTAGTGCTTCACACAGGGACTGGCATGGGAAATACTTGTAAAAGAAAATGGGTAGAAATTTATCTTTCTAAAAAAGAGAAAATAAATTTTATGAATATCACTGTCTTCCAATGAATTAGAGAGGCACCTCTAATTCATGTGCCTGGGTTAGCGATCATTCCAAAACACCTAAAACCAGTGTGGAGGGCAGAATCCTCTGAAAATCAGAGCCACCCTGAGAAAGGAGCTGCCACTAACTTTTGACAACAGGTGTTGGGAGTTACAAGGTCAGACTTAGGGAGAGAAACTCCCAAGTGCTTCTGGCCCCAGACATTGTTTCAAATGATCCAAAGTAGCAGAATCTTGCCCATCCACTTTCTGTCCCCCTCCCCTCCTCACACGGGGATAATTTCATTGCATGGAATCAAATGAGGGTTACAGTTTCTCCCCAATCTTCTTTGGAAGTAATTGGTGGAGCCAATTCCTAATTGTTTTTAAATCAAGAAAAGACTTGGTTTATGATTTGCATAACTGCTACCTAATTTGCATATCCTGTGTAAGTTTTTCTTGTATGGTTCACCTGAATAGTTGAGTTGACTCTATACACATTTTTTCTATCTCTTTAAGGGTATACAAGGCCCACATTTTACCAGAATTGAATGGTTTCTTGTGAGTACAGGTATTTCCCTGTGATTTAAACCATATTGGTTAACTTCTTGCCCACCTTTTTACTCAAGGGGTTGCAGGATTAGCTTACTCTGTAAAGAGTGTGTCAGGTCTCCAATTCAGCTGGCCGGAGCTCTCTGCAAGGATGACAATCATTCCAGGACTTGGAAGCCAAATGCCATGTGGCTGGTCTCCAGTGATCTGGAAAACAGTTTAGAGGTTACTTTTGAGGCTGATAAAGTTGTTCTGCCAGAAAGCCAAGATCATATCATTTGACCTTTTGCAAACTTACTGGACTTGCACCAAATAAGGTTGTCTAGAAATGAACATTCGGGCGTCTGGATCTGTTCTGCATTGTTAGTAATAATGATAATAATAAGATAATGGTGTGGAGAATGGCCACCGAGGACCGGGGACTTAATTTGTCCCAGATCTTATGCTAAGTAGCTTATATTTTTTCTCCTGGAAGTTCTCACGGTATCTTTATGCTAGTCCCCTTTTTACAAATGGGGAGCCTAAAGCTTAAAAACTTTCAGTAACTTGCCCACAGTCACAAGGTTACTAAAAGGCCAAGTCAAGATTTAAACCCGAGTTTCTCTAAAAGCCATGTCTTAGCCACTGTGATCTCATATGTCACACTTTCTTACCTTCTTAAAAATAAGACTCTAAATTATTTCATCCTTACTTGCTTTTCTTACTTTCTCAATTAGATGTTCACATTATCACGGCGAAATATCAGATTTACCGAACATACATCTTACCTCATTTACTTCTAATAATCACACTTGTAGGTGGACCTGGTTATCTCCATGACTAAAGATATGGAAACTGAAGCTCAGAGAGGCCAAGAAACCTGCCCAGGGTCACACAGCTCGCGCGAGGCAGAGCCGAGATATGAGCTCTTTCTGCAGATATCAGCACATTAGAGTCTTCCTAGAAGAATCTTTAAAGGGAGCCCATGTGGTCACTAAAATTCAAATCTTCCTCTTCACACTCCAGATTCTTTTCCTCAGCACCTATTGGCCTGGTGATTTTAATAAATCATCTCCAGTAATTTCTTGGGGTGGGCTTTGGAGTTAGGAAATGTGGTCAAGGATAGATGTTTCTCACTGAGGCCTAATATATTTTTAAGTTCCCCAGATTATTGTTATTTACAAGAGGTTTTATTATACCTTTTTGCTTTATGACTAAAATTTCATAACATTCTTAGAAATATGTGGGTTGGTAACTACAAATTTAAAATCTGCACAGCATGAAATTCTCTTAGGTAAAAATCTAACTTATATTCTGAGAAGAGACAAAAAAATAGATGGGGGGTGATTTTTATGCATCGTAAGCTTGAAATTCATGTGGTTCTCTTTTTCCTGAACTAATGTATGGGTTTAGTGTGAAAAGGAATACTTGTCCTTTGAAGAGCCTGGTAGAAATGGGGAATATTTGTTAATCCCCTAATACCTACTGTCATGTCATGTACACATCCTGAATTTGGCAAATCATGGATATTTAGGCTTTTTCCCTCACTCAAGCCCACACTGCTATTCCGTCCCTTGCAGTGATAGGGCTTGCATGATACCAAATGGAAATCAAATGCCCTGAAACCCCAGCATATAAGGCAGATGGTGGGAGGTGGTTCTGTCTTCCAATACCAGTGGCTCAGGTGGTTCAACTCTGCTAGCATTCTTCAAGCTGCAGATGGAGGGCAATTGCTTTGAACTCAGCTGGCATGTTAGAATGCACATCCTTTGGCCTCCCGTTCCTCCGGCGATTTTTATGCAGAGTGGAGTGTTAAGACCCCGTCTTCTATAGTCCCCACTCATGTCCTTACCTCTCACCCCTAAAGGGAAAATCTTACTGCATGCAAGAGTGCAGATTTGGAAAGGGTGATTACACTTCCTGTCACCACATTCTGTTTCTCTAGCAACCGTTTATACAGGTGGCTTCTCATTTTTTCTGCAAAGGTGGCACAAGGATGCCTAAGTCCACAGGCAATCCAGCAAGTATCATTCAAACAGTACAAGTCAGCCAACACTTTTGACCTTCCTCCGCACGAAAACGTTTACAGTTTTAATAAGCAGCAAATCTGCAATACTGTTTTATCACCCTTTTCAAAACGTTCCTATCAAAGCCCTTTATTCTTCAGATGTGGATTATCAACAAAAGCATAAAATGTAGGCATTGGGATGAGAGAGAAAAAGCTGAGGATTCTTTATGCACGTGTCTGCGTCCCACCTCAGTGGCTCCAGGTGGGAATGCATGGCATTGGGTGTAATTGGACAAGAGCTCAGTCTGCATTTCTCTGTCCAAGGTAATTTCTTTCTTTCTTTCCTTCCTTCTTTCTTTCTTTTCTTTCTTTCTTTCTTTCTTTCTTTCTTTCTTTCTTTCTTTCTTTCTTTCTTTCTTTCTTTCTTTCTTTCTTTCTTTCTTTCCTTCTTTCTTTCTTTTTTTTCCTATATGAAACTACAGGAGATTGGTTTGGGGCACTTTGTAATTTCTGAGACTTTCGCTTGGAGATAATAGGTGTTGACCTGAGCACTTCCCTGCTGAATGAGTCAAAATGCTGAGGGTAGAGAGAATTATTAGCCTGAAAGTGATCCAGAGCCCCCACAAGGTGTAGCTGGCTCTGTTTTGTGGCATTTGCTGGTGGGAGTTGAGTGGAGAGTGATTGGAAATCCAAGCCATGCTCTGCAGTCAGATCTGCAGTTGGTGTGAGGACTTAGTGGTCAGCTTCTCCAGAATATAGAGAAGCTGAACTTCAGCTGTCGGAGCTTGCCAGACCCAGAAAGTCCTGATTTACTGCTCAGATGAAGAGACACTACACCGCCTCCTAATTAAAATCATGGAATCTGCTTCTGTTAGGCAGGAGCGTTTTACTCTCAACTTACTTCCTCTCTTTTCCTCCTCAAAAAACCCAACCCAAACCAAACCCAAACAACCACCCCCCCAGAACTCCAGAAATAGATATCTCAGCATGTCATAATAACATAATGCCCTTGCTAAAAGAGGTGTTCAGAACAAAAACTCCCAGTCCCTGAATAGTATGCCATTGGAAAAACATATTTTTCTTCCTAATAATAACTGAGAAGGGGCTTTTATGACTTTTAACAAGTGAGGTGAGAAAAGTCACACATTTCTGCCCAAATCTCTTTCCAGGTGAATGATGGCATTTCACAGGGTTATTCTCTCATGAAAGGGTGTCTGTAAGTCGGTAACTGAGGCGGTAAGAGAGAGAATGTTTCTCACCCTCCCCTAAGTACAACCCAAATCCACCTCCTCGGCCTCCTTGACTCTCTTTTCCATAAAGTTATTCACCTGTGCAAAAACTGAGTTCTCATTATTCCTTCTTTTCAAATTTATAGTATTCCATAATCTAGACACATACTATGGTCAATAGTATCTCCCACCTTTTTTCTTGTTGGATACTTCTCTTGATTAAATAATAATGATAATAATTAATAATAAGTATAATGACAGTGCTACTTTTTACTGAATGCCCTTTGTTCTCGACACTCCTCTAAGGGCTGATTTCACTTAATCCTCACAGAGGATTATCACAAGATTAAAACTCCTTGTGAGTTATTCTGATTAGCTGATTCTTTTTTTTTTTAAGATTTTATTTGTTTATTTGAGAGAGAGAGAGAATGACAGATAGAGAGCATGAGAAGGAAGAGGGTCAGAGGGAGAAGCAGACTCCCCGTTGAGCAGGAAGCCCGATGTGGGACTCGATCCCGGAACTCCAGGATCATGACCTGAGCCGAAGGCAGTCGCTTAACCAACTGAGCCACCCAGGCGCCCTGATTAGCTGGTTCTTATCACCTCCAGTGAAGACATGAGCAAAGTTAGGCTCAGCATGGTTAGAGAACGGACTCAAGGTCACACATCCAGGTCTGCCTGATCGTCTTGAACACTGCAAATTACTGCCTTGAGTTTTTCAGACATGTGGCGCCTCTTGCCTGAAATTCACTCTTCGTATATCTATTTAAATCTTTCACAGCTTTCCGTGCTCACCTCAGCTCCTGCCTCCTTTAAGAAGCCTTTCCTGATGCTAGCTCTCACTGACCTCCCTCTCCTCAGAATTCCCGTGTGGCTTGGGGCGCCTGGGTGGCTCAGTCGGTTAAGCGTCCGACTCTTGATTTCAGGTCAAGTCATGATCTTGGGATTGTGAGATCGAGCCCCACATCTGGCTCTCTCTCCCTTTGCCCATCCCTGCTCTCTCTCTTTCTCTTAAAAAAAAAAAAAATCCTCATGTGATTCATTAATGTTTTCATGTTGTCTGTGTCTCTTCTTCTTTGACCAAGCTCATATGTTCTGCCCTTCCCAAAGGCTCTAGCACTAGCCCAGCAACAAAGTAAGTGCTCAATTAAAGATTTCTTATTTGTAAACCCTTCAAAACCGAATACCTACCTGAACACCAAAAGCCCTTGCTAAAACAAGTATTTTTATGAGCTATGTGCATGCACAAGGGATATCACCCTGCTTCCAGTAGACTTCTTCAACCCATTCAGGCAAGTTAATTGTATTCATGCATTGATCTCCAGGCAAGACAGTAAAGAATATTTTCACCTTACTTTGATAAAAAGCAATCACTTTAAGCATTTATAATAAATTTTGGAGCTAAATTCAACTCAGAACCAAAAATATATGCATCCAATGTATATGTTGTTAAAGGACATTGGGAGTCTGGGTTTTTGCAAGGAATACTGAGATCTGAGGTTGACACTGATCTTCTTTATGGAGTGACTAACACCTCACTGGGTTCACCATGTCATAGATTTGCAACAATGGTAAGCATAGTGCTCCAAAAAGGTCACATGTCTTTCTGGAAGTTATAATCCGTCCGTGGAATTCCTGTCTGAATCCTGGAACCAGCAAAATTTGGGAGCAGGTAAAGTGTCACCTGGCAAAAATTGGAGTTTTCCTTTTGGGCTGAGAAATATGATCATAGAGAACCAACAACATCCATTAAACACTCTGCAAAGTGTGGGGTCACATTAAGCACCATGAGAAATGACATAGAAGTGGTATATAAGGGCTTACACAACGGCGGGATCTTTACCAGCTTGGGCAGCTGTAACAAATCCCATAAGTTGGGCAACTTAACAGACATTTATTTCTCGCAGTTCTGGAGTCTAGGAGGTCTAGGATCAAGGTGCCTGCACTTCAGTTCCGGGTGAGAACTGCAGGCTGCTACTTTCTTCGTGTTCTTCTCCGGGCATTAATCCCATCATGGAGGCTCAACCCTCAGGACTTAATCTAAATCTAATTACATCCCAAAGGCTTCAAATACTGTTGCATTGGGAATAAGAGCGCCAACATAGGAATTCTGGGAGGACACAAATGTTCAGTCGATGACAGGCAGGCAGAGAGAGTGGGTGAGTCAAGGAGCTGACCATACACAAATCAAACCCCGTTAATAAGAGATGCAGAAATATCAGATGCTCAGGGGTTCAGGAAGCAGAATAAAGAAAGATCCCCTCCCCCTTGGTACTTTTCAACATCAATTAAGCATCACTCACGCTGAGAGAATTCTTCACCCCATCTCAAGTTCTGTCTAGAGCAGTTCTTAAACCTGGCTGTCCCCTAGAATGATCTAGAGATAATTTTTTTAAATCTAAAAACAATGCCTGAAGTCATCCTCAGACTGATTGAACTGGATTGTCTGGAAGGAGTGTCTGGGAATCTGTATGTCTTGAAATTCCCTCTCCTGACTCTGATGCCCAGTGACTGTTGACAATCTCTTCTACAAAATTACCAAGATTTGGATACTTTCGGGGTGATACTTAATGCTTCTTCCCTGCAAATTTCTGACATGTGCCACCAGGGTGTAGCTTTGAGGACCTGGGATTAAGCATGTTTCTCCTGGAAAAGCTCACACAGTTTTTAGGTGTGAAGGAGCCTCTATAGCCCAAATCATAATTGGGGTTTCATGCTAATATGTTCTTGAAATACTTTATTCAAAGGGATGTTCAGAAGGATGTGAGAGTGGGGTATACCCTAAAAGGGGTCCAGGTCTCCAGGTTGGGAGTTTGGAAGTGACAGCTGGTACCAGTAGAAGAAGGGATCAGAATTAGTGAAGATGTGTGGTTTAAATTTAAAGAGCCTTCTTGGGACAGGTCAGTTTATAGCCCAGTTTCTGTTTGTCTCCCCTATATTCTATAGGTTTGTGGGGAATATAGTACTTAATCCATCAGCGCATATAAAATGAACCATTTGTGGGGTGCCGGGGTGGCTCAAGTCTGTTAAGCGTCAGACTCTTGATTTCAGCTGAGGTCATGATCTCAGGGTTGGGGGTATCCAGCCCTGCCTCAAGCCCTATGTCCAGCTCTGTGCTCAGCTGAGCTCAGCACAGAGCCTGCTTTCCCTCTCCCTCCCACTCTGTCTCTCCCCCTGCTCACGATTATTCTCTCTCTCTCTAAAATAAAATCTTTTTAAAAAAGGAATTAAAAAAAGGAACCATTTATTTACTGCTGTCCTTCTTGCTTTTCTTCCAAGATAATTACGTAATTTCAGATAATCAAGTGAGATGAGGTCCTTCTCTTTTGTGAATCTTATCATAAATGAAAAGAAGCTATTTTGTCTCAGAGGTCTGAAAGTTAGGTAAACAATGCATCCAACAGCACACCTGCTTAGTTCTCAGAGTGGGAAAGTCCCTTGGAACACAAGATTTTTCCATATGCTCCATTTTATGTGCTGGGATTACTGAAGTTCATTTCAAGATAATCTCAATAATCTATTTTTAGTACTGGATAACGTGTATTCCCACTGCAAAACCAAAATCTGCTGCTTATTATGCTAATGTGATATTTACAAAAGCCATTCCCATGGTTTCCAGCCCAAAGTCCCTCAAAGCCTTAAGACCTGTTCAATAAAAAAGTCGGACTTATACACATGCAACTCTTAATTTTTAAAAAAGCTTTCTTAAAAGATTCGAAAAAAGGTCCAGGGGAAGACATTTTTGGCAGCGGAAATGTAGCAAATGTATCAATCCCTGAAAGAGATTCAAGTGATAGCTACAATTGACTCTTCGATATTTAGTAATACGATCGTTGGTAATAGGCCGTTTTATCCCGAAAAGTATATCTGCTCAAAATAATATCTGTTTAATACTTTCTCCATGATTCTATATTTCATAATAACAACATAAGTTGAGTAAAAACCTCCTACTTTCTACCCAGAAATTCTTTCCTTTGTGCTAATATTATATTCTCAAGCTTGCCTTTGGTTCAATAATATTCTGGGCTGTCAAAGTTTGCAGTAATTTGGGGACCCAATATCAGACAGTTAGTTCTGGATGAAATACCCTCCTGTGCCTAAAGACAGCATTGATTGAACCATCAATGCCCACATGGAACAGTGCGCTACCATAGCTAGATAAGTTGCTCCATATAGCAAGCTAGCTAACTGGAGACAACTTTCTAGAGGTGGGAAGACAGCAATGACGTGGTCTGCATTTTTTTCAGCCCTCTGACAAATCAATTTAAGGGTGCTTATTAATTTGTTGATGTTCCTTGTTATCTTGAGACAATCACTCTGACTCAGACATTCTCAACAGGGGTGATATCACCCCAAAGGGAACCATAATTTGTTCTCAGGGAATGAAAAACTTTTACTTTTTAATGCATAAAGCATAAATACACATGCTATACATAGACATACAGTATATCTGCAGTATTAAAATGACTTGGGATTGGGGGGCGGTGAGTAGAAAAAAAAAATAAAATGGCTCCTAATGGGGCAATAATGAAAAAAAGCTTTCATTCAAAGGGATTAAGTTAAGATGTCTATATTTGTACTTCTAAGGGAGATACATAGCTGGAAAGTTGTCAATAATGGTTTAGTACTGCAACTACTACTGTTATTGATTTTTAAAATTCTTCTTTTGTTCTCTATTCTACTCATTTGGCCCTGTCTGTTTAACTGTGATGGCAGGAGGTCATAAATTACTGTAAATTTATGTAATCATGGGTTGACTTCAGAAATCCTTTAATCGCTCAAATTTTTACTTAACTATCTGTAACTTCATTTAAAATTCACTTAAAAATAAGAGATAAAGCATGCAATACTGTAGACATACATTTAAGAAAATTCTTATCTTCTCCCTGTGTCTGGATGTTGGTTATTCACTGAACAGGTATTTATGAGATAACTTCTACGTGCTATGTAAGAGAGTCAGCAGTAAAACAAACAAACAATTTTCTCTGTGTCTTCATGGAGAGGAGAAATGAGCATTGAAATACTAATTTTATAATTAGTTATTTCATGTGTTCACTTCAGCAGCACATATATCATTAGCAATTTAACTATAATTCTTAAAAGGCTTAAAAGATCAGAGAGTGAAGATTCAAATACTTATATGAAAGAGCATGTATCATAGGGAACTGGTCTTGTTGGGGGATATGAATCCAACACACACACACACACACACACACACAATTCAGCTGAGATCTGAGGGGAGCACAGGCATAGGGAGAGGAGTAGGAAGAAAGGGAGGATTAAATGTGTGACAATTCTGAGCAGTAATGAGTGTGGATTTGTGGGTGAGCCCCCAAGTGGGGGTGGTGGGAGCGAGAGGAGGTCGGGGGAGATGGGCATGAGGGAAGCTAGCGGACAGTGGGCCAGATCACGTAGAGGCTTGTGAGCTCTTTTAAGGATTGGGGACATATCCAAACAGAAATAAAAGGCAATTTTAGAATTTTACATAAGGGGATGGATTAATGTGTGTGAATGTTGAGATTCGTCTTGGCTGTTCTGTGGGATTTTATTTGGAGGAGTGTGGGTGGGGGACACCAGTAAAAAGGCTTTCTGTATGAGCCCGGTGGGGTTGTTCAGATAAAGTGGAAATTGGTGATTGAGTGGATAGAAAGGGCGAGGAAGAAAGAAATACAAAATATGAGGCCTGGGTTTCCACTTGTGTTTTGGGTGGACAGTGGAACCATCCCTTAGATGGCATGTGCTGGGAGAGAACCAGTGTAGGCCATCTCAGCAGGGCCAGGGCTGGGTTGGCATGGGGAGAAGGGCATGGAGAGAGATTGGGGATTTGAGGGGACTCTGAGATAGTCAAGTGGAAAAGCTGAGTAGATAGCTGGATATACCACCTGCCTGGGCTTGGAAGAGAGATTTGAGCTGGAGACAAAATTCGGAGTGCCCAATTGGACATGTGGAGCCCCAGGCATGGGTAGGAGCGCCTTGGAAAAGAATCAAGGAAGAAGACATTTAGGCCTAGTGGTGAACCTTGTATTATTTCCAATATTAAAAGTCCAACAAAAAAGTCTGAGGTGGGGCAGGGAGGTTACTGGAAAGCCAAAAGACTATTGTGTCATGGGGGAAGAAATATTTCAAGATGGCGGGAGTCAATCGGAATATTACTGGGATTCCAAGCAATACAAAAATGGCAAAACAGCCATTGGATTTGGCCATCTGGGTCTCTCTCCCCGAGAACTGTTCATTGTTCTTTTTTTTTTTTTTTTTAAGATTTTATTTAGTCACTTAACAGAGAGAGAGACAACACAAGCAGGGGGAGTGGGAGAGGGAGAAGCAGGCTTCCCGCCGAGCAGGGAGCCCGACGCGGGGCTTGATCCCAGGACCCTGGGATCATGACCTGAGCCGAAGGCAGACACTTAACCACTGAGCCACCCAGGCGCCCCACCCTGAGAACTGTTCAGTAGAAGTAGTATTACATGGGGACAGAGCAGGTGGGGAAGCGGAAACAGCAAGTACAGACAACTCAGTCATGAAGGGTATGATCCTGGGAGAGGAAGTGGGGTTCCAGAGGGACCAGACTGTGAAGGGAAGACTGGAAGGAAACAAAGCCAATCTGAGCGTGGAGGACTGGCCTTCAGAGGTGGAGGGGCCATCTCTCTATTCTACAGAAGAGAAGATGTTGAGGATGAAGGAAAAGGAAACAAGTCTATAGACTTGGTCGCAGGAATTTGAGAAAGTTCCCCAGTAAGATATTCCCATTCTTACAAATATCCAGCCCAAATGAAAAACACTCTCAAATTCCTACTATCCAGCTCTTGAACTTACCTGGGCCCTCTCCAGAGGCACTGCAAAAAAAGGTACCTAACCAGTATCCCTCATCCACTCTCACTCCAGCTGCCCCAGCTAGTTTTCTCATTCTCATTCTATCTTGCAACAAGGAAGAAGAGGTTGTTCTGGTGTCCAGTGAAAATGGAAAGAGGTACCATCACTCTGGTATCTTCCGGAGATAACGCCATAAAGCCTTATCCAAAATGCACAATGGTTTTCCTCCTTTTGGCTCAGGGACTACAAATTCAATGCCAAGAAAATCTAATGCCCCATCTTATTTCTGCAAAGAGTACACAGCTTAGATGTCACCCCAACAGAGACAAGATTGACACTTGGTCCTTCCCTCTTTCTTGACTCTGTGTGGATGCCATGGCTTTTTATCACCTATTGATGGGAGATGACAATTCCTTTAGGGATTAATTCAATTGAAATATAAAAGAAACTGGGTGGGGAGGATTTTTTTCAGCACCTCAACTCAAAAGAAAAGAAATACTCTTTAAGTCAATTTCTATTTCAGATCTGGAGGGTGTGGAGCTTTAAGGTTTAACGGTCAGTGGTGCTTCCAGGAAATGCCAGGCTTTAGAAGGTTTTCGAGTCTTTGGCTCTTTTTCCAGAAGAGATTTTTGCCCTTTTCCCACTAAGATGAATCAGATAATGTTCAGATCTGAATCACATTCCCAAGGACATACTGGGATCAGAGGTGTTCACTAGGGCTCTGACAGGGACACATTTGCTGTGACTGCCATTTCTTTCCTACTCCAGAGGGAGTATCATCGTTCAAGAGCAAGTGATGTATACTAACATAATAGAAACCTTGACATCAGCTATCAATAACACATTATGTATCGTAAGCTATATATGTGCTTTGCAAATCATAGGACTGTATTATTCAATGAAACGGCAAGTGCAAAATATTTAGTATAGAGCCTGACATGTGGCAAGTGCTAACTTACTGGTAACTGAGGGAGAACAGACAAATGACATGAGAGAGGTGTCTCTAGTGGGCCATCTTTCTTATGCACAGAATTATTTCACTGCCCCCACATTAATCTTTTACATCCTGCTTCTTTTTTTTTAAGATTTTATTTATTTGAGAGAGAGTGAACACGTGCACAAGAGAGAGAGCACAAACGGGAGGGGGGCAGAGGGAGAAGCAGACTCCCCACTGAGCAGGGGGCCCAATGTGGGGCTTGATGTGGGGCTCAATCTGGGAATCCAGGATCATGACCTGCGCCTAAGGCAGACGCTTAACCGACTGAGCCACCCAGGCGCCCCTATATCCTGCTTCTGAATCAGTATCCAACATTAAAATTTTATGATTCTACGTATTAAATGGAAGTAATTTTGTTTGTGCCCAGACATAATTTTTTCCAGGGCTGTCCAATAAAAGTATGTGAGCTGTGCATTTGAACCATATATGTGATTTTAAACTTTCTAGTAGACACACACACACACTCATTCAAACAAAAGATGAAGTTAACTTTAACAATGTATTTTCTTGGATCCGATACATTAAAAATATTCTCATTTCAACATGTGATTAATTTAAAAGGAATACTAATGAGATGTTTGTATTCTTTTCTTCATACTAAGCATTCAAAATCTGGTGCAAATTTTACTTAAAGCACATCGCAATTTGGAGGAGCCATTATTTCAAGTGGTCGATAGCCATGTATGGCTCATGGCTATATGTTCAATAGTGCAGGTTCATTCATACTTTACGTGTCTATTCTCATTAAATCCTCTTCACAGTGAAGGGTAGTGATTATCACTTTCCTCATTTTACAGATGTGGAAACTGAGCACAGAGAGGTTAAGTCACTGGCCTAACACTCCAAGTATAGCAAGTGGTAGGACCCGGACTCAAGCCCAGAGAGTCTGGTTGGAAGTCCTATTCCTTAACTACTGTGCCATATGCCTTCCAAGTTGCTTGGAGACCTAGGTTCTTAATGCTTTCAAAAAGATCTTGAAAACCTGAGAAAGCCATTGCAAATTTTTCCTTCTCTTTTCTTCTTTGAGTCTTCCTGACTTCTGGTGGCTTCTGGCAATCCTTGGCTTTCTTTGTCTTGCAGCATCTTCACCCCACTCTCTGCCTGTCATCACATGAACTCCTTCCCTCTGTATGCATGCCTCTGTGTATCTTCTCTTCTTATAAGGACACCAGTCATATTGGATTTAAGGCTCACCTAATTCAGTATGACCTTATCTTAACTAACTACATCTGTAAAGAAAGACCCTATTTCCAAATAAGGGCATATTCTAAGGTTCCTGGTGGATGTGAACGCTGGGGTGGGGGTGGGGGGACATTATTCAACCCAGTACAAGAGTCTACTTGTATCAGATGCTTTGCTGGGCACTGGGAATGTAATGGTGATTAAGACGCATGTAGTCCCTCTCTTCCAAGAGCCACTAGTCATGCTTGGAGACAGAAGGCAGACACTGTTTAAGTAACTGCAGAGAAGCTTTTCTGGGTAGTAGATGTCTGAACAGAACTGAGGAGGAGGAGGAAGGAGAAGGAAGGCTCACCTTTTAGGAGGCAAATTCTGGGACCAGATCCTATTCATCTTTGAATTCTTCATGCTTGGTACAGAGTTGATGTTCAGAGACTGGGTGCTGAATGAAAAATACTACTCACCTCATTGCAGAGATGAAGTCAAAAGAGCCTGGCAGGAATGTTAAATACTTATTTTGAGCTTATTCACATTGGCCCCAAAGAAGACCACTTATTTGTAACTAGAGAACATTTCAAGCTACGAGCTAAATTTTGTAGTCAGATATGTCTTTCTCAATTTACTTCCATTTCATCATCTCTTACACCATTTCTGATTGGTATGGTGTTCACTTAGTTTCTTTGTACTTATTGAAATAGAGTGATATGGCTCATTATATTAGATAATAATAAAATCAAGCTGGTATAACTCTGCTTTCTCTTTTATGAATTTATTATTACTTATTCATAAGTTCCATACATTCGAGAATGATAATGCTTTGGGATGTTCAAACTTAACCGATGGCCACGTTAGGTACCTAGCTAGAAGGCAAGTGGGACCATTCAGTGATTGAGACTTTTTATCTAGGAGGCAGGAGGAATGAAATGGAGCTAGAGTTGTCATGGTAGAGAAAGACTAGTTACTCATGTTAGCGGGGAGAGAAGGATAGTTTGTTGCTTTTGTGGTTGCATGGTGTCCTTGTTTTTTGTCTATGTTCAGACATGATACAGAATGGTCTTATTTGGGCTTGGTTCCATCATGGTCATGGTGTGACCTCATCTGGTGTTGAAATTCTGTGAAATTGTTTATGTTTATAAGGAACACTGTGGGTTGTCACCAGCTGTTAGTTGTCAAAGCCTTCATTTGGTTTTCAACACAGAGACATCTTTTCTCTGCTGCCCTGTTTCCTTAGCATCCTATTGAGGAGCCATTTTTATTAGGTTCTTGCTTATCCTCAGTATTTCTTTTCTTGCAAATACAATCATGTACATCATTCTTATTTCTCCCATTGTCAACAAAAGATAGCACATCACTATACTGTTCTATACCTTGCTTGCTTCTCTTCTAAATGTACACAGGAGATCTTCCCATATGAGTACACAGAAGTCTCTCATTCTTTTTTACAGATGCATAGTATCCCATTGTCTAGATGTATTATAGTTTTTCTAGGATTTTGACTTCTTAACAACAAATACCTCGTGCCCCTAAAATAATATTGTGTGGATGGATGCTTATTTGTAAAATTCTGAGCTTACATTTCAAAGCATTTGCTATATAGACTGGAATCAAGACAGATAAGATCGACACTCTAGTGAACTGACTACTATTCTTGGGTCCACCAACAATTTTCCCAACAAGTCACTTAAACTCTCTGAGCCTCAGTTTCCATATCTGCAAAAACAAGAAGTTGACAAATATTTGAAGCCCAGTCAAATTTTACCCCTTTGATCTCACCCTCATAGTTGAAAACCAGTAGTTTACAGGTAGATATTTAACAGCTCTCCAGAAGAAATGAAGCCCTGATTTGTAAACATTTGCTAATTACTATGGTGTAAATATTCCCACCAGGGCCAATTTCAAGCTACTAACAATTTAAAGGCCAGCTAGCAAAATTTCTGAAAATTTTATAATCGGAGCTGGGAGCCAGTATGTTCTGGGTCCAGCATAGGGCTAGGAAAACTTTCTAAAATGAGGCTCACTGAGATTCAGACATATAACTTCCTCAAATGGAAGGTATATCCCCCAAATTTAAATTATATCGCAGTTGGATTGAAACAAAAAATCCCAGACCGGAAAGAACATAATCTTTTAAGTCTACTACCTGAAGCATTCCCTGAAGCTTTCATTTGTTTGTAGCACAGAAGGAATATTAAGTAACAAACGGTAACTCACTTTAATAAATATCATATATTAATCCCATCTTTATCTACAAAGAATTTACTTCATTGGGTCAAAGCTAACTAAGTTAGTATATATACTATCTAATCCTGATTCTTAATTATGGTTACACATTCGAATCAGCTTTTGAAAACTACTGGCACCTGGGCCCCACCCCAAACGAATTAAATCAGAATTTCTGAAGGAGGGGGCTCAGACACTGGTTTGTTTTAAAAGAGTTCAGGTGGTCCTAAGGTGTCATCATAGCTAAAGATAGCCAGTTTTTGGATACTTAGTAAATAGATCTCTGACATTTCCCTTTCTCTTTTTAGGTGAAGCACATTGTGCCGGTATATACCCATAAACAGGTATTGATTTAGCTGAATTAATTCAAGCAGGAAAAAAAATCCTTTAGACCCTACAATTATGGCTGACAATCTCTCTGAAAAAAAAAAAAAAAAAAAGCTCAACAGAATGCAAAATCTGGCCTCTCATTTTATTGCTCAAATGTAAAACCCACTGCAAGAGTGAAATTAGAGCATACCCCAAAGTCTAATTCCACTATGTGAGATTTAAGTTTGTTTTGTTTTAAAGAAAGTTCATCTTGTTTCTTTTTTGCTGGCCTTGAGGAGCGGCGGACCATCCCAGCACACAAGAAATTAATTACCCTGGAGGGCCAGGTGCAACCAGTTAGTTGGTTGCCATGGAGACAAAAGCTATACATCCCAGATTTTCCACTACCGTCTCTATTTCATGAAATCTTATTCTTTTCAATAAAGGCCATTCACAAAAATGCAAATATAAGTGTGATTTGATTACTTTTATGTGTGCATTAATACATAAACAAAAAAATGTTTTGCCAAGTAATGAACCCTTGTCTTTGTTAAGAAAATGTAAGGATAAGTACAATTTGAGCAAATTACAGTTTACTCAAATTTTTATTGCATTAAAAAAAAAGTAAATCCAAAGCATTTCAAAATCCTTGGAAAATCCTTTCCAGTTGGAAAAACTGGAAAATCAACTTTCCTGGAGTCCTCTGGCACTTAAGGGTGCTGATGTGCCTGTTTTTTTTTCTTTAAGGATTTTATTTATCTGAGAGAGAGCAAGCGGGGCAAGGAGCAGTGGGAGAGGGACAAGCAGACTCCAAGCTGAGTGTGGAGCCTGATGCAGGGCTCGATCCCACCCTGAGATATGACCTGAGCTGAAAGCAAAAGTTGGATGCTTTAACAGACTGAGCCACCCGGGTGACCTGCTATTGTGCCCCTTAAGTTCAAATTTAGCCTACAGAGGCACAACAGCTCTCATCCAAGATTTCATTTTAGATTCTGTCCAAATCAATTTACTTTCAACTCTTCCGATAACCCAATGAAGAGCTAATCTCTAGAACTTAACTCAACGGTGGTATTAGCCAACATGCCAGTAGTTTTTCCTTAAAAAAAGCATCGGTTTACACCCACTTGAATAATTTTTGAGTTTTTCCGCATAATTGGCGTTTAGTTACTAGTTACGTGCCAACGTTTTGTTCCTTATTTTGGCGCATGTACCATAGTAGTTTATGTAAAAGGTTAACATTAAGGGAAATTATTTTGGGGGGGCTGGTATATGGGAACTCTGTATTGTCTGCAATTTTTCTGTAAACGTAACATTATTCTAAACTAAAGAGTCTAGTAACAAGCAATTTTTGATCATTAATTGTAGCAAATTACTTGATTATAGTGGATACTGATATGCATTGTATTGATTATGTTGGGTTGGCAATGAAAATAATTAGGTGAAATTGGGGGAATCTGCCTGTACTTTGGGATTTCATACTGAAATGTAAGTGTATTCTAATGAATAATCCAAACGTACAATTTTTGGACTGTTTTTACCCTCGGGTGCAATATCTATAACTTTGGAAACATCATAACTTTCATTCTGAACAAAGTACTATGGAGATTTAAATGGCAGAATTAGTCATCTTTGAAGTACTGAATTTCTTAATACAGATATCTGATACACTAACACTATACATAGCTTACTAGGGGCAAAATATTTCCATATTTCTTTTTATATTTATTTATCTAAAATCAATTAATTACCATTTAGTTTATGATTAGTTTCAGAGGTGGACTTTAGTGATTCATGAGTTGCATATAGCACCCAGTGCTCATTCCATCAAGTGCCCTCCTTAATGCCCATCACCCAGTTACCGCCTCTCCCCACCCACCTTCTTTTGATAGTTAAGTGACACATTTGCAATAAACTCTTATTTGCCCTCATTTGAAAACAATCTGCTTTTATTTTTCTTCAACCTCTCAGGGCAAACAGTAACTAAAAACAGGTCTGTCTGTGCTTCACAGGGTTGAAAGATCTGATGCTTGCTACCACTTACATGTTTAGAGAAATTTAGCAAGTGTCAGTGATGTACCTTCCTCTGGACATGTGTCAAGTGAAGTGTATGTAATTCATATTTAATATCAAATGATATTAATTGTGTTTTAAAAAGCCCTAGGCACATAGTAAATGCTTAATATCTTTCTTAGATGAGGAAATGAATTAAATAATTAAATGCAATTATTTCATATTTAGCTGCTTTTATTTTGTTTTTAATTTGCTTGAACATATAGACCTGACCTATTTCCAGGAGAGTTTATTTCTCGGTGTATATTTATCAAGGTCTCCTATTACATAGAAATCCAATTGAGTACATGACCTATCACTGTTATACAACTTCCCAATGAGAGAACCAATCTAGCTTATGTCTAGCTCAGACTTTGGACCCGTATGAGTTTTATACTTTCTTGGTTTTCTTCCTTTTGACCTGGGCTCTGGGACTGACTCCACAAAGACAGTTCAATATAGCCTCCAGCCCTCAATATATAAGAGAGATGAAAGGTTGAGGTTCTTAATATATAAAGTAATTTAAAAATCAATAAAAAGGACACTTCCAGTCAAGATGGAGTGACAGGAACTGGATTTAGCCTCCAGCCTGAAACAACCAAATCACTGGAAAAACCATATAGGAAACAAAGCTTTCTAAGACTTTACAAAGTAGGGAGATCCTTGTAAAGCAGGAAGCAGGGATGTGAGGGTGATGGTCTCTGTAGCTTACTGTGTACATAGAGGTTTCAAGAAGCAGCCCAGGAGGGGGAACTGAGGCAGAGCTCAGAGGTCGACCTGAGTTGAGGAACTGGAAATAGGAGCCTGGGAAGGCCAAGGTGCCTAGAGCATGCTGGGGAAATTCCCCAAGAGGAGAGAGAATCACAGAAGGGGAGTTCTGCAGAGGGCTCCGCCTTAAGTCTTCAGCTGAATACTGATTAGGGAACGTGTGTGAATAAATTACCTGAGACCTGGAAAAAAACCACTGACAAGATACAGAAGAAATGCCAGCCTGTTCTCATACAGTTAGGAATAGTTCATGTTCCAACAAGCCAAGGTAGAAGACCTCATAATTCATGGAATTATGGTAGAGTGCTCAGAAGGCCTTTGTCTCAGTAACACTACTGGGATAGCATGTGCCCTCGGTAGTAGAGAAAAGGTATGGCTAGACGAAACACTGTTCTGGACCTACTTGACAAAACTTAAAAGTAAGATCTAAAAGATTAAAACTGTCTTCAAGTACCTTAACTGTGTTCCAGAACAAAGCTCAGGAATACTTAGAGGAATACAAAAATACCCAGAACCCAACAAGTTAAAAATTGCAATGTTAAGCATTTGATGAAGGCATACTAAGAAGCAGGAAAATACAACCCCTAATGATAAAAAAAATGTACATCAAGCGAGAAATGACCAGATGGTAGTGTTGTTATGACTGTATTTTGTAAGTTCAAGAAGCTAGAGAAAAATTTGCACCTGGAAGACATAAAGATACAAAGACATAAGGTACAAAAAAAGACACAAACCAAACTTCTCATTCATTTCTAATGAAAACTATAATGTCTGAGATTAAAAACATACTAGATGGGATTAATAGCAGATTAGAAATTGCCCCCCAGACGATGATTAGTGCCATGGACTGACTTGTGTCCCCCCACCAACCACCACCACCACCACCACCACCACCAAATTTGTATATTGAAGCTCTAACCCCTGATGTGAGGGTTTTTGGAGATGGGCTCTTTGGGAGGTAATTAGGGTTAAGTGAGGTCATGGGGTGGGGCCCCTATGATGGGATTTGTGACTTTATAAAAAGAGGATGAGAGAGGGATCACTCCCTCTCCACCAAGTGAGGACACAGTGAGAAGGTGGCCGCCGCACACCAGGAGGAGGACTCTCTGCAGGAATCAAATCAACTTCTCGGCCTCCCAATTGGGAGAAACACATGTTTGTCATTTAAACCAATCAGTCTATGGCATTTTGTTATGGCCGCCCCAGCTAAGACAATTGGTGAACTTGAAAACACACCAAGGAAACTACTGGAAACACACAGAGAGAAAATAATTTCCTGAAAATGGAAAGAGAGTCTCAGGGAACCATGGGACATGATTAAGTGGAGCTATATCTACGTAGAACTGGAGTCTGTGAAAGGGAACAAGGGAGCACAGGAAACATATTTGAAAAGAAATAGCTGAAACTCTGATAAAAACTGGAAGCCCAACAAACCTCCAGCACAATAACATAAAGAAAAATACAAGGTCCAACATAACCATATTGTTGAAAAACAGTGGTAGAGATAAATCTTTTTTTAAATTTTTTTATTGTTATGTTAATCACCATACATTACATCCTTAGTTCTTGATGTAGTGTTCCATGATTCATTGTTTGTGCATAACACCCAGTGCTCCACGCAGAATGGGCCCTCTTTAATACCCATCACCAGGCTAACCCATCCCCCCACCCCCGTCCCCTCTAGAACCCTCAGTTTGTTTTTCAGAGTCCATCATCTCTCATGGTTCGTCTCCCCCTCCCATTTACTCCCCTTTATTCTTCCCCTCCTGCTATCTTCTTCTTCTTTTTCTTTTCTTAACATATATTGCATTATTTGTTTCAGAGGTACAGATCTGTGATTCAACAGTCTTAAAAGCAGTCAGAGGGGGGCGCCTGGGTGGCTCAGTTGGTTAAGCAACTGCCTTCAGCTCAGGTCACGATCCCAGGGTCCTGGGATTGAGTCCCGCATCGGGCTCCTTGCTCAGCAGGGAGCCTGCTTTTCCCTCTCCCTCTACCTGCTACTCCACCTGCTTGTGCTCTCTCTCTCTCTCTCTGTCAAATAAATAAATAAATAAATCTTAAAAAAAAAAAAAGCAGTCAGAGGAAGAGACACACATAACACACAAAGAAACAGGGAAAAGAATGATGGAAGATTTCTTACCAGAAGCAATTCATGCCAAAAGATAGTGTATTGTATTTAACGTACTGAAAGAAAAAAAAAAATCTTTCAACCTCGTATTCTATACCCAGCAAAATTATCCTTCACAAACCAAGGCCAAACAAAGACATTTTGAGATGCACAAAAACAGAAAGGGGCGATCACCATCAGACAAACGCTATAAGGGATGCTGAGGCAGATTCCTTAGGCAGAAGAAAAATGATACCAGCTGGAAATCGTGATCTAAGCAAAGAACAATAGAAAAGGTAACAAAAGAACACTGAAACATATATATGTGGATAAACATAAGAGACTTTTTTTTTTATCATTGAAGTCTCTTCAAAAGATAATTGTGCAAAGCAAAAATCATGACTATCTATGTGGGTTTATGACATACATAGAAGCAAAATGTATAGACAAAAGTGGTATAAAGGCCCGCAGGAGAGAAATATGAAATTTTTACTATATGTGAAATGGCATAGTATCACTTGAAAGTACACTTTGAGCAGTAAAATATGAAAACTATGAACTTTATTTTTTAAAGATTTTATTTGAGAAAGAGAACATGAGAGAGAGAGAGAGAGTGCACACAGAAGGGGGGAGGGGTAGAGGAAGAAGCAGACTCCCCGCTGAGCAGGGGGCCTGGTGTGGGACTTGATCCCAGGAGCCTGGGATCATGACCTGAGCCGAAGGCAGCCGCTTAACTGACTGAGCCACCCAGGCGCCCGTAAACTATAAACCTTAAGCAACTACTATAATAACACAACAAACAGAGGTAATAAGCCAACAAAGGAGATTGAATGGAATTGTGAAAATATTCAATACAATAAAAGGGAGAAAAATAAGAGAAAGGAAACAAAACACAGAGGGGTAAATAGAAAACAAAGGCAAGATGGTAAATTTAAACCTCAACCATATCAATAGTAACATTAAACATGAATTGTCTAGTACTCCAATTAAAAGGTAGAGATTGTAGATTGGATTAAAAAGTAAGATCAAATATATATGCCTACAAAAAACACACTTTATAAAGACACAAAGAGATTAAAAGTAAAAAGATGGAAAGATATGCTATATATAAATAATCTAAATACACAACAGTTGCAGATTGGTTAAACAAATTATAGAATATTCATAAAATGGAATATTCTGTAGTTATTAACAGTGCTGATAGAGAACTGTATTTATTGACCTTGAGAGATAATCATGATGTATTAAGTGAACTGCACAATACAGGAAACAATTAGAAAAGCTTTCCTCAAAATATTAGCATGATTATCTGTGGACGATATGATTTGGGGTGATTTATTGACTTTGTATTATGTGCTACTCACCATTAGTAACCAATTTTGAAAATTAGCAGCCGGACTGACCATTAGGCTACCTGTCTTTCCTCTGACTAGACCCCACATTCCAAATACCGAAGGTGGACCGTGGTTTTAGAAGTTCCCATTGCCCTTTAGAAACTTTTTAGTTTTAAAAAAAAGCACACTGTGAGATCGTCAAAGTATTTCTTCCCTCTTCATCTGGCATCTTCCTGTCCCCACCTGCTGACACATGGACGAGGATTCTATCTCCTGATTCAGTGTAGACCAGTGCTTTTCAATTACTTATGGTGAGAGACTTTTAAAAAACAATTCTGGGGGCGCCTGGGTGGCGCCGTCGGTTAAGCATTTGCCTTCGGCTCAGGTCATGATCCTGGGGTCCTGGGATCGAGCCCCGCGTTGGGCTCCCTGCTCAGCGGGAAGCCTGCTTCTCCCTCTGCTTCTGCTTGTGCTCCCTCTCTCTCTCAATCTCTCAAATAAATAAGTAAGTAAGTAAGTAAATAAATAAATAAATAAATAAATAAATAAATTTAAAAAGAAGCAATTCTGATCCACCTTTGATTACTTTGGTCTATTTGTAGTTGAACAAGATGCTCCTTGATGGTTAGTCTGAGTTTCTGGCCTAAGACTGGTACCAAAAGTTTTGAGACCACACCTTTAAAGCAGCATTGCTGGCATTGCTGTAGTTATTACTGCACAGTGGCTCATTCACTTAGTGCTAATGACCAGTCCTAAACAATTTAATGATCATGGAGCAATAAATTCATGCAAATTCAGCTTATAGAGGTTAGTAAGTGGCAGCAAGCCTTAAAACAAGCCATAAACTGGAAAGTTGAATTGGGACAGACTCGTATCCATGGGAATTAGGACCATATTGGTAAGCCTGGGGAGCTTGCAAATGCCACACCCTCGCCCAATGGCTTCACATTTCGGTAACTTTCACTTGTGGCATTCTTATTTTTGTGTTAATATGAGTAACATAGCCAATTTAATTTACTTCAAATTCATGCTATAGAGGAGATGCGTGGCATTCTTGGGTTCAATTTTTATTTCCTTTTGGAAGTCATTTGTGTTTTGAAGCAGTAGAATGTATCGATTCCATTTTAAGAAGAAAGTCAGTGGAAAAAAAAGTTTGCTATATAAAACCTTGCTTCACAGTTAACTTTCATATCTGTTTCACATACTGAGGATTTTTAAAATGTATTCTCCTTCCAAAACTTTTCTATAGATTTAGAGAATGTTGAGGATAGGAGAGAAAGAATGCACATTCTCTCTGGTGAAGCAATTAAACGTTTCTGTTTCCAATTATTTTCATAGGATTTCCATAAAATAGTTGAATAAGAAATATTTTTTGCCAATTCTGGTATCCAATTTTACTAAGTAATATCAACAGAGTTGGGCTAAATCTTATTTTTCCAGGATATGTAACTAATTCTCATTGCTGTTTCTATTGGCAGATATTTTCCTTCTGAATCTGACTCTACATTTTATCTTCAAAGAATGAACTATTTTTCTGTCTACTAAAAACACTATGAGACAGAAAGGCATTTTAAAAAAATTTTCCTTTCCTTATAATCAAAGCTAGACCCTCTCAGGCTGCCAAAATAATTTGTCTCTTTCCTAAATTGATGTTGTTAAAGAGTTATACACTGGGCTTGTAGTTTTTCTTAAAAGTTTGAATAGCTAATTTAGGATTCACAAATCAATCATATAGTAAGTGCTACGAATATTAATAGATACCTAAAGGAGTACCACAGTTGTACAGCTGAATGTGAGGTCAAAGGAAAGATGCTAAATCGGGAAACGGTATATTTCCGAACTTTTGCAAAGGCACTCCTTACTTTGATTTAGGAAAAACATATTTATAAAATCAAGGTCAAGAGATATCATTTCAATTTCTGATTGTTCAGACTGACAATGCTAGTGTGCTTTGCTATAGTGGATTATTGAAAAGATTTCAATTGCTTAATTAAGACCAAGGATGTAAATCTGTTTCTCCTGTATCCTGGCAATGATTTAGGGCATCAAGCCCTTTGCAGTATCCTGGTGCCTAACTCAGTTCTTAAGCCTCAAATCTGTTTTTCATCCATTTTCCTTTCATTAAAAAATTTTATAAGTGATGTGTTTAAATATTTTCCTCCTTATCTTTTTCTGCTCTGCTTTTCCCAATCCTAGACTAAAACTTCCTTATGCTCGTTCCCTTTGGGTGTTTTCTATTTATTAGTTTTTTTTCTCTAGTGAGATTCCTTCCAATGACTAGTTAAGGAGCTGCTGACTAAAGACATTTTTATAAATAATTTTTAGTGGTATTTGACTATGGTTTGGATTGGAGGGCAAACATAGGATTTGGAATTTTCATTAACGTTGACTCCCTTGTATGTGCACTCAGGGGTGTATGCTGATGTTTGAAAAATGGAAAATAGGGCGCCTGGGTGGCTCAGTTGGTTAAGCGACTGCCTTCGGCTCAGGTTGTGATCCCGGAGTCCCAGGATCGAGTCCCGCATTGGGCTCCCTGCTCAGAGGGGAGTCTGCTTCTCCCTCTGACCCTCTTCCCTCTCGTGCTCTCTATCTCTCATTCTCTCTCTCTCAAATAAATAGGTAAAATCTTTAAAAAAAAATAGAAAATAATCAGGCATATGGGAAGAATGAGGAGCAAGAGGAAGAGGAAGAAGGGGAAAAAGTGGTAGGAGCCTTCCTTCCTGGCTGTGTCTCAGAGTTACAGGCATGTTTCCCAATCCCAATTGCCTTCAGACAACCTCTAGCAACTGAGATCTGATGATATAATTTTTAATTAGCCTCCTTTGCTTCACACCCAGAGGCATTGCTTAATTCAGACCTGCATCATTTCTCACCTGAATTTTTGCAGTAGCCTGTTAACTTGTCTTCTTGCCCTGTGGTCTTGCCCTGCGGCAAACCATCTCCTACGTGTCATCAGGAAAACTTGTAACAAATTTGATCATGTCCAGCCCCCTATTAAAAACTTCTTCAGGGATGGGTCGCATCTTCTACTTTCAACTGTGATAAAATTGTCTATTATACATGCCGAGGTAATCAAGAAACTGGTCAGAGAAGGTACAGCCATTTATTAAAAATCCTCAGCCCAGAAACAACCCATTACTTCTGATCACATGCCATTGCCTAGAACTTAATCACATGGTCACACTTCTCTGCATAGGGTGCTGGGAAATGTAGTCTATTAATGTGCCTGGTCATAGGAGATGAGGATGTATTTGGGGGAGAGCTAGCCTTCTCTTCCAGAGTGTACTATTTTTAGAAACCCTTAGCCATCCACAATAAATATTCATTAGTTCAGAATTTCTCTCACTAGCAGAAAAAAGAGAACTGACATTTATTGAATGTTTACTGTGTGCTTAACATAGTTTTTCTGGGAGAGAGAGTTGGTCTTACTCATCTTTCTATTTCCTGAACTTAGCAGATTGCCTAGGACACAATAAACCCCCCAGAAAATCTTTGGTGAATGGAATTTCATATAAAAATATGAATTTTTAAAAAAACTGAGCTGTAACATCAGGCTTTCAGACCTTATTAATTTTTTACTTTTCTTCTGCTTTCCCCCCCATCCCTGTATGTTAGTTTTTCCTTTTGTTTCTTATTGTGTTCACCTTGATTATTAATACAGATGGTTCCTGACTCATGATTGTTCAACTTATGATTTTTCAACTTTATGATGGTGCAGAAGCAATATACATTTCGTAGAAACCATGTTTCAAAATTTGGATTTTGATCTTTTTGCAGGCTAGTGATACACCATGTGATACTCTTGTGAAGCTGGGAAGTGACAGTGGCTGCAGCTCCTCATCAGCCTCATGATGACAAAGGTGAACAACTGATACACTCACCACCATTCTGTCCCCATACAACCACCCTGCTCTTCACTTTCAGTATAGTATTCAGTAAATTACATGAGATATTCAATGTTTTATCATAAAATGGTCTTTGTGTCACATTATTTAGGTGTATCAAATGCATTTTTGACTCAATGGCATTTTCAACTCCCTATGGGTTTATCGGGGTGTAAACCCATTGCAAGTCAAGGAAAATCTGTACTCTTCTGTTCCGATGCTAATGAAAATGAGCTCTTCAAGATCACTTGAAGGCAAGAGTTACTATTCTTCAACAGCTGCCTCAAAATGACTTCTGCTTGGTTCTGCCCTTACTAGAAAGGTGATACAGATGAGCTCACAATTTTCACGATTGATTGCTGATGACTAGGGATGGTTTTTCTGAGTTATTCCTTAAGAAGCACGTTTAGAAAGAAAGGGAGAACTGAAGCCCAAGTCATCCGCCCTCTACGCAAGGAAATTTCTTTCAAATTCCAAAGGAATATGTGCCCACTCACTCCTCCTCCTTATTGTAAAAACAAACCACAGTCATTTAGAGTTGAAATGTGGCTCTGAGGCCCTGTTTGATCTTGATGCCTTTTCTGTGGAAGTGAGAGTGGGAAGGAGGGGAGGAGGAGTCTCATAGCTGGAAGGTTTAGAAGAGAAGTTGTATCTGTAGGCCACAAAGGGTTATAGAAGAGAGGATGCTGGCTTGGGAAGGAAAGAGCCTTCTCATAGCCAGCCAGGTGAGCCACCTAAGCAACCTGACAACCCCATCAACCCCGATAATCAGGGAAGAAATGGGTGTTGGAACCAAATCAACCTCACATCTCAAAGGGAAGTCTTCTGTTTCAAACAGTCACATTCATTCGGTGGTCAGAGGCTAGCCCCAATTTTATCGTCAAGAAAGCCAAGGTCTCACATCTTGTTTCCGCTACATCAGTTTAATGCCAATGCCCTTTGTAATCTTGCCTCATGTTTTCTATCATGTTGTCTAGATTAGGTCAGGAGGGGGCTGATTCCCAGGTTTTCTGGGCTGAGGGATCCCAGAGGCTCCAGCACGCCATTCCCTAATTATGCCCATATAATGTGGTGTGCCCTGCTCATCCTTCTGCTGTTAAGCTTATGAGTGGCACCTCCGTGGACCTCTGAGGGCTCTTGAGTACCATGAGTGAGCCAGGCAAGACCGAACTTGCTTTGAACAAAGGTGAGACCCTCACACCTCAATACACTCACCAATAACTAGCCACTTTGGCCAGGGGTACTGGCCTTTACCCCACTTCTTTAGGTGGAAGCCACCAAATTTCATGAGACTGAAAAAATTCTGATAGGAAAGTGCTCTCTGTCAATAAACTTTATCTACAGCAAATATCATTTTCCAGCTAAGTTCTGGAACTATCTCTACCTTGAAACTTCAATACTAAATTGAAATACTTCAATTTCCTTATCTCTTTCTCAGAATGACTTAGCATTGTCTCAAGTGATTTATTCCCAAGATGCCAACATTTCTCTCTTCTTTTCTCTCATCTTTGAGGCAAGAATCTTACAGAAGGGCAGATCTCTGTAAAGCTGGATTCAGGTTTTTCTGTCTACACCTACCTCTGGGGAGCCCAGAAGGATTGCTTCCTCTGGTTGAGAATCATTGAGAAAAGCCCAGGACAGGGAAACGGGAAGCCCTGAACTCTGAACTCTATTTAGGGACTCAAGGGATAATTTTGGAGGTGTCATCATTTGCGACAATGTTGAACAGTTTGCTCTGAAGAACTCAGTGTAAGAACTAGCTATCAAGTAGTTATTTTCTTCATGTTTTCAAATGCAGATTTTTAAAGCCACTTTATAAGTGTTTCTCATGACTCCACATACAACCAATTAGTTCTGTCTCCAAGCTACACAGTAAATGTTCATCAGGCAGAGAGGTCACACATTACTCCCACTGAAGGATCTGGCTGTGGAATTGAAATGTTTCCATCACCACTACTTTGGACATTCCCAGAGTGACACTAACCACCTTGTAAAGCTGGATAAACTGTCTATATTTGAAATAGTTGGTGATAAAATTGGTCAAGGAATAATTACAATGATACCATATCCGGCAAACCTCTTGCAAAAGAAAGTACTTTTAGAGGAAACATAAAAAGGGAATTTTCAAATACTATTTGACTAGTACAACTATGGAAAAAAATTTTTTTAAGCTAACAGGAAATGCATCTGAAAGTTGTTTACCCTAACTGTCTGAGAAGGCATGTCGAATGAATGAGTCCTGCTGTTCTCTAGAATTACCTCACCATGGATGCTGGCATGGGTACCCACAGCAGCAGAGTGCTGGGTATGCATCTAGTGTGGGTGGCTGTCTCCCCTCTCCCTCAAGCTTGACCTGGAGCAGAGTTCTTCCTCAAATTTGTCAACTTTGGGGTCACTGTATTGTTTCTGTTTACCCTTTCGGCTGGTTTTTACCCCCTGAAGACTAGTCTCTCGGTCTTCAGTTTGACAAAGATCATTCCAAGGAAGACGATGAACAAAGAGTGAGGCATTCATATGACATTATGTAGGCTTTCTTTCTCTGCCTTTGAGGGGAAAAAAGAACAAACAAACCAAACCCTGAAGAATAAAAACCAGGTCAGTACTTTTTTATTTTCAAATACAAAGATGAGGTTACCCAAGTTGGCAGTGATCTCTTGTAGTGAAACAATCACAGCCAGAAAAACATGGAAACCAGTTCAGGGCTCCATTTTGGCTTTCACTCTCACTAGTTGTGTGATTTTGGGCAAGTTGCTTTATCTCTCTGAGCCTCAGCCTCCTCACCTATAAAGTCAGGGGCTGTTAATGCCAATCCAACAATGTTATGGTGGAGATTAAATGAGATAATGCGCCTGTCAGAGGGTCCAATCAATGTAGTTCTCTAGATCCCTTCATTCTGCATGGCCCTTCCCGAAACTATCCGAGCCCTCCTTCTCCTTCCCCTAATATTCATCCTGAGTCATGGATAAAAGAGAAGTGAATATCTGAGCAGGATAATGCTACGTTTTAAAAATGAAGAGCTAAGCTTTTTTTTGTATATTCTCTTTTAACTACGAGATGTGCTTTCATGGAAAAGCTATGTTTTATGCGATATACATCTGGCTCGAAATTACTGAAGTTTCTTGAACTAGCTTCAAAAATATAATTTATTTTTCCTCTATACACTTCTAAGCATTACTGACTTATATAATTTTTCTCCTCCACATTTTTGACAGACTTTCTTTCTCTACATGATTGAAATCTTTGCTCAAGTGGATGCCAGATTGTCATAGGTCTAAATAAAGTCCCCATTAATATACCTCACTTTGATCAAGGACTTGGCTTAATCTAATAGAGCAATCCTATCACCAGTCAACCGCTGGACTTCAATAAAGTCGTTATTAGGGAAAACCCGCATTTCCCTTTCTTCTCCCAACAAGGGGTATGTGTAAGTAGCCAAAACTGATGTCCAAGGAGGGCTTAAAATCTGTCACAGCCAGGATTCCATCCGAGCATCTGAGTTCCAATAACATTGGATCCCGGTTCTCATAACATTCCCTGAGCTCTCCACGGAAGCAATATGGAAAAGGATAATAGGAATCCAGAGCTCTGCTTACAGAAAGGTGACTTAGAATGCCTCCTGTGGTAAAGTGATTGAGAAAATGCCTCAGTTCTCCAACCTCCCTTGAATCTCTGCCCTTTGCAATGTGATTTTACCACTTTTCTCGTCAAAAGTATGATCTATTTTCCTGTCTCTTGAATCTGAGCTGTACTTTTATGTACTTTGGGCAATGAAATGGGGCCTCACCTCTGACCCAGGCCAGGCCTCATGAGGTGTGGCACACCTCTACTCTCTCATGCCTGCACCATGAGAGGGAGCCTGGGCTAGCCTCCTGGAGGATGAGAGACCATATGGAGCAAAGCCAGTCATCTCAGCCAAGACCATCCTATACTAATCGTGGAAGTTCCTGGACTGGCCAAGATTTGCTGCTTGTGGCAGAAAAGGAGAGATTCTGGTTTAATCTGTACTAGATGCTAGACCTTCATTTCCTGCTAGTATGCCTGCAGCAAGTCCTGTGGTTGAGGCTTAATGAGGATGTGGTCAACCTTTTTGTCCAGAGGGCAACTCTGTTGTATGAGAGGGCGGTCAAGACTTGGAGGCCTGGATTCTCAAGCTGGGGCACAAATAATCCAAACGTGGAACTGTAATGCCAGGGGTCAGGAAAAGCTACCCACTATGCATCATGTATCTCACTGGAATGTGAATTATCTTGAGGACTTGGGGGACAAATGAAACCTACTTTTAAAATCAAAGGGTGGGTGGGGCACCCCGGTGGCTTGGTCGGTTGGGCAGCTGCCTTCAGCTCAGGTCATGGTCTCAGGGTCCTGGGATCAAGCCCCATGTCGGGCTATCCTTGCTCTGTGGGGAGTCTGCCTCTCGCTCTCCCTCTGCCACTCCCCCTGCTGGTGCTCTCTCAATCTCTTTCAAATAAATAAATAAAAGCTTATCAAAAAATAAAATAAAATCAAAGGGTGGGAGATAAATGGGTGATGGGTGTTAAGGAGGACACTTGTTGTGATGAGCACTGGGTGTTATATAAAAGTAATGAATCACTAAACTCTACCCCTGAAACTAACCCTACACTATATGAGAACTAACTTGAATTTAAATGAAATCTTGAAAGAAAAAAAAAAAAGAAATATATCCTAGAACAGAATGTAAGTTTCCAGTACTTTTTTTTTTTTTTTGATAAAACACAACCATCCATTTCTCTCTCCTCTCCCAGCCAGGGGTTCACTCTCCTTTGACATCAGATTCATATTTTTTGAAAAGTTTGAAAAGCACTACTCTGGGCAGTGGTTTCCAAATTCTTCTTTTGTGTTTATTATTCTGCCATTATCAAAAGTTTTATTATGTCCTTGCCGTGTCAAAGAGACATTTTTTTATTTTTTTTTAAAGATTTTATTTATTCATTCATGAGAGACAGAGGGATAGAGAGAGAGAGAGAGAAGCAGAGGGAGAAGCAGGCTCCCAAGGAGCAGGGAGCCCGATGCGGGACTCGATCCCAGGACCCCGGGATCATGACCTGAGCCAAAGGCAGACGCTTAACCATCTGAGCCACCCAGGCGCCCTCAAAGAGACATTTTAAACCTTTTAAACATAATCTGTGTTTGATGATTATCAAACTTTACAAATCAGGGGTTATTTAGCATTAATGTTTTTAAAGATTTATTTATTTATTTGAGAAAAAGAGAGAGAGAGAAAGCTCATGAGCGGGGGCGGGGGGCGGTAAAAGGAGAAAGAGAGAGAATCTCAATTAGACTCCACAATGAACATGGAGCCCAATGTGGAGCTCGAGCTCAAGACCTTGAGATCATGACCTGAGCCGAAATCAAGAGTTGGATGCTTAACCAACTGAGCCACCCAGGTGCCCCTTACAGTAATTTTTTAATAAAGCATTAGACACACTTTCATAATCCTTCTATATTCTTTATGGTCCAATTTATTCCCATTTAGAAAAAACAGCCTATCTAATGAGAAGGCTGGTATTTCACATTCCAGGTAATAGGGAGGCTGGCGCCAGTTAGTGGTCTGGCCCCGTGTTCCATTCGTGCGTTTCTCACCCTGACAACTGCTGGCAGAGCCCCACTATTCCACTCTTCTGGGAACCCAGATTGTTCCTTCAGTCCTTCAGCTGGCAATGACTTCAACGGCTATCACAAATGTCTACTCACTTGTTACGGGCTGAGTTGTGTCCCGGCAAAACTTGTACATTGAAGCCCCAGTACCTCAGAATGTGACTCTATTTGGAGATAGGGCCTATAAAGAGGTGATTAAGTTAAAATGAGTCCTTTAAGGTGGTCCCTAATCCAACCTGACTGGTGTCTTTACAAGAAGAGGAAATTTGGACACATAGAGAGACGCCAGGGATGTGTGCACACTGAGGAAAGACCACATAGGACATGGCAAGAAGGCAGCTGTCAGCAAACCTAAAAGAGAGGCGTCAGGAGAAACCAACCCTGCAGATACCTTGATCTTGGACTTTCAGCCTCCAGAACTTTAGGAAAATAAGTTTCTTTTGTTTAAGCCACCCAGTCTGTGGTATTTTGTTATGGCAGCCAGAGCCAATGAATAGATCACTCTAGAAAAACAGCTCTAGTTCCTCAGCTGTCTATAATTTTTGGCTTTCTTGAATGTTAAGAAACAAAAAAGTGCCTCTTTTGTTCCTCATTGGCAACGTTTTCTTAGGTCTCCATTATTTTCATAGTCTCCAGGGATGACCCATTGTTGGCAAGTGTTTGTGACCATTTCATTGATCAAAGCATATTGCTGTTGGGTGGAGGATCATCTTGTTCTCAGAGTTCCTAATGATGGGGAGAAAGAGTCAAGGCTTAAGTAAACCCAAGCACACTTACCACAGTGTTTAGGAAACAATGACTGGCTGTCTAATCATTGCGTGTGTGTGTGTGTGTGTGTGTGTGTGTGTGTGTGTGTGTGTGTGTCTCCTAACAAACTTCCAGTGGCATTGCCTTAGGGATAAAAGAACAGTCTCAATATACTGAGATTTTAGCATGTTCTGAAGTGGGTTCAGGGAGGACAGTCATTGGTAAGCTGTGGAAAGAGGAAGTGAGCAGGGCCAGTCAGGGAAAAGAGCCACTGGCCAAAGGCCCATTGCTTTTTCATCCCTGCTCCTCTTTCACTGCTGTTGGCTTCTGAGCCAGGGTAGAAATCCAGGAGCAACAGGTCTGGGGAGTTTACTTTGAAAGTGGAAAGCAAAGAGAATAGGAGAACAAAAAAGTGACCAAGGTGAGAAATACCCTCAAGAAGGTTAGTGGCAGCATTTTATTTCAGGGGTTCTGGTCTCACTGCAATCTTTTTAGTATAAGTATGTCCCATGCAATATTTGAGACATATTTATGCCAGAATTATTTGTTGTTTATCTGAGATTTAAATTTAACTGGGCATGGGGTGCCTGGATGGCTCAGTTGGTAGAATGCACGACTCTTGTTCTCGAAGTTGTGAGTTTGAGCCCATATTGGACTGGAACCTACTTAAAAAGAATTTACCTGGGCATCCTGTGTTTCATCTGGCAACTTTATCCAAAAGTCAATTCTCCATATAGCCAGAGAGATATTTGTAAAATGTAAACCAGATGAAACTACTTCTCTGAGCTAATGCTTCTAGTCTGCCTCAAACTAGAGTTCTAAGTCCTTGCCATGGCCTGCAAGGCCAGCTTATGCTCATTTTTCCAGCCTGCTCTTAGTACCCTCCAGCTTGTGCATTATAATCTGTTCAAGAGTCACCTCCTCAGAGAGGCCTTCCTTGATGACTCTCCTAAAATAACTGGCCCCATCTGATAATATCTAACTCCTCATTCACAACATGTATCACTCCTGAAATATGATGTATTCATTTGTTATTGAATATTTAGCTTATTAGAATGTAATTCCTGCAGACCCAGGGGCTGCGTTCATCTGTTACAGGATACAAGAGTATTCTCAGCCCCTAGAACTATATCTGATATTTGATAGGGACTCAACAAGTAGTTGTGGGAAAAATAAATGAACTCAGTTGTCATAGTCAATATAGAGCAAAACTTAGTACTTTGTAGCCCACTAGCAATTAGTAAGCTGGCGTATGTTTATAATTCTTAAGTGGATTAAATAAAATTAATTTTGAGGACTGTTTATGTGTCCAGTCCCTTTGGAGAATCCACAAACACTAGAGTTTAGAAACTGTAGCTGGGGGAAATCAGTAAGGAGGATTGAACCGTGCATGACATTGCTGATGTTCAACTACTCTTTGCTGAATGCATATAAGAGTTTCTTGTTTATGTGTGTTTATATTAAAAATAAACTATACCCTTGTTTGTTTCTTCATTATGGTAACTTGTTTCAACTCTATTTTGTAATAGAATTTTCTTGTATTTCTATACATTGGGATAAACATAAAAAATCTATTTCTTATATTTCCAGATGAATAGCTCAAAGTTGACTTTCCACACCCTGTGCAGCTTCTGTATCTTTCAATGCACTTCTTTCTCCTTCCCTGGGCTGGGAAAACATTTCATTTTAACTTTCTCCAGTAAGAAGAAATTCACAAAAACGACTGTCAGATTCCAGTGGGAAGGGAAAATATAAGAAATATTAAAATCTATAATTTGCAAAGTAAGAGTAACTCTCATCTTTAGATGAAAGGGGAAATCAAAAGGCCCAGTCAAAGCAACATGGAAGAGAGAAGTCCCTTAGGCGATACGTTGCAGGAGAGCCTCTGGAACTGAAATCAAGATGAGCCTTCGTAAGGCAGGAAGTCTGATCGGGTCCCGTCTGAATTCTTGTCTTGGAGCCATTGACTGTAACCTTCAAATTATAGTGAATGAATTGTGTTGCATCACAGAGGGTGTGGGAGTGGGGGGGTGGTTGAGGATTTAGGGGAAATGTCAGCCTTGAGTGGGAGCTGAGCCAGTGATTGCATTCATTTGCTTCACACAGCTGAAGACAGCAACCAAATGGAACTGGGGATCCACTGAAAGAAACAGGGAATTATACAGTTCTTGTCTTAATTAAATGCTTCTCGTGTTTTCCTTCCTGGCCTTGACTGGTATTTATTTTTCTCTTCTTGTATCAGAGCAGCATGACATTCTCAATGTGGGGGATGGGGTGGGGAGGGAATGGAGTCTCTTATGGTTGTAATGGAAATATTTACTGGCAGCAGACAAGAATATGTTTCTCTAAAGGGAAGGCTGCATTTGTCAAAGATTTGCTTGGATTCTGCCTTCCTTGCTGGGAATAGTTATTTACTCTTAATTAGCCCTAAATACAATTGAGCAGAGGAAGGGCCTTATTTTAAAACCAACATCGATGTTTTAAATCTGACTGCAATAAGAAAGAAAGATTGACAGTGATTAAAAGGGTGGCTGATGGGCAAGTATTAGAAATCATTGTCAATAATAAAATCTGATGACAGGAACAACATGTATTTTATGTTCCCATAAACATAGATTTAGTGCAAGGAAGCCCACATAATAGTACTTGTGGCATGGGCTGAATTGCTCTGAATTTAATTTAGAACAGCATAAAAGATCCAGTATTAGCTGCAGGCTACTAATCTCGGTCTCAGCTTGGGGGAGGCATCTGTTCTGAGAACTAACGCAATTTCTGAGGTTGTACTGGGCCCTTCCACATAGGAAGAACCCATATCTGGGATTCTCTGAAGGTGATTTCACCTCTCCAGCATGTCGAGAAGCCCAGTAGATCCCCTCAGCTGCCCCATGGCTGTGTTTTGATCACCTTATCTCTGACACACACACACACACACACACACACGACTTCATGGCTAACTGAATCCTTTTATTATCTTCTGCCTGCCAACCTATATATAAACAAATTATCCCGGACATGCTTTGCCCTTAAGCCACTTTGGGGAATCAGGAAGGAAATGCCCGGGGATGAGAGTAGCTCAGTGATGGTGCTCCCGTGTCTCCAGTCCTTTCCGACGTTCCTGGATCACCTCACCAATCACTTCTCTGGGAAGAGGTACCAAAGCAAGTCTCTCATGCATCACTAGACCCCTCCACGCTTGCTTCCTACCACCTTGGGCCTGGGCCAGTGTCGTATTGTTTTATATACGTGACTTTTTTAAACTTCCATACACTGGTTCACTGCCACTTTCCCTGAGCTACATCTCCAACTTGTCTGGATGTTTCTCTGATCAAGACTATGACCCCATCCCGTGACCTCTTTCCCTGACCTAATAAGAGAGCAGAAGAAGTCCCTCTCCTTTTCAATCCCAAGGGATGCCCACGTTTCCGATCCTGGGATGTGTGACATTTTTTTCCATGGAAATGACCCCTACCACCCCCTACCTCCCAACCCTACCCCCAGCCTCCTTATAAATGCAAACCTCACCCGTGCAATTGCTAGCAGCCTCCATCTAGAGGAGCTAATGAATTTGCTATCATTTAAACCCGCCATTAGGTCAATTAGACCTCTATTCAGGAAAGCTGATCTCATCCCCCAAACCCCAGCCTGCCTGGAGGAAGGGAGGAAGGGAGCAGAACATTCTGGTGTTCTTCAACAGTTTGCCAGCCGGAGTCCCTCCAACACAGTTTTCCTGGGGTGGCCCCTGGCATAAAGTCTGATCCCACCAGAGTGAAGATCTGCATTTTGCTCCCCTGGGTTTTCATACTCTGACAACGTGTGAGTGGAAATAAGGTCATTCTTTTAATTTCCGGAGGAATTAAAAGGTAAGAATTCTTTCACAGAGACATTTTGCAAACAGTGATAATTTCCATATTTGTCTCTCAGTGGTTGACTTCAAAGCCTTAGAGAGAAAAAACAGAGCTGAATAGCTGGGGCGATACTATGTATCTTAGTTAAACCAGAATACCAGAACCCCCTCAAATTTCCAATGTGAAAGTTTTTACCATAATAATTGTTAGAGACTCGCTCTTTGCTACTTGCTGCATGAGATCCTTACCCCCAGGAAGTTTATGTGGAGATTTAGGTCAAACCTGCCACCCAACACAAAATTAACTGCAGGACACGCTTTCCCAAGAAAATACAGGGATGACGAATAAAATACAATCACTATTTTGTAGAACAGCCTCCACAAGTCTTGTTGCGCTGGGGAAATGAGCAAGGTGTTCTTTATGAAGTTCATCCTGATTAAACCAAATGTGTCCAAAGGAACTCTTATGCCTCTTCCATCTTTCTATACCCAAATTCCCGTGGATAAGACAATGCTGCAAATGGCCTAAAATTTACAATCACTGTAATTTCAGGAAGTGAAATGTCTGAAATGGCCCTTCGGAGAAATTACAAGTCAAAATAGGTGACTTCAGTGAGAAGCCGAGCCAGTCAAGGAAAGGCTGTCTGGCAGTTATTAATAGAAGTTTACAGAACTCAGCTACCTGGTCTCGCTTTGCCGAATGGCCAGAGGGATGAGGTCCCGATGGACTTGAAACAACGCTGGCTGCTTGTTCCTTGGAAAGTAAATTGGTCTAACTTCTGGAGCTCTCCGAATTGTCAGGCCTAAAATCCAGGATATGCAGTTCCTGAATGTTCATGATAGTAAGGTAAAGGGCCAATGCTCTGTGTTACCAAGTTCAATGCTCTAAATTCCAACACAGAGGCATGTGATTTGCGGCAGTACCCATTCTTGCTGACAGCTGAAGTCCTCCCCTGAAATTTCTTTTTCATTAATTTATTCAACACATGTTAATTGTGAATTCACAGTGGACTGGGCACTGTTCTCAGCCCTAGAGAGACATCAGTGAACTGAAGGAAAAGATCCCTGCCCTCAAGGAGCTTACATTCTAGCTGGCAGAGAAAGACAGTGATAAAGTGAACATGGAACAGCTCACAGGTTGGTCACTGTGATGGGGGATAAATAAAGCAGGGAGAGGGACTGCAGACTGGTGGGGGTCAGGGGAACAGAGACGTGATGCAAGCAAGGAAGACAACCACGGGGAAGAGAGGCTAGAAACAGGCATAAAATAATATTAACCCCGTCTCTCATCTCCATATTGTTACAACAAATGGAGGGGCTTAGAAATTCCCTGATGATGATGATAAGCAACATTTATTAAGCCCTTAATATGCGATAAGCATTCTGCTAAGCATTTCTCATGCAGCTTCTCAATCAATCCATTCATCCACACAATAACACAGCATAAGGGAGTCCCAGAGAAGTTAGGTGATTGGCCAGAGGTCACAGAGACAAGCCAGTAAATGCTGGACTTAGGACCTGAACCTTTTCAATTAACAGCAAATTTGATAGAAATGGTAACAGTGAACATTTATATTGTGCAAGGTTCTCTGCATATATTGAATAGATGTTGGGGTTTGTAAGGGAAACCTACATCACACAGACATTCATTCCCCTAGAGCTTTCTTTGTTTCTGATAGCATGCCCTCTCTACCTTTGGCATATACTTCTCACAAGACCACGCTTTCTCCCCAAATTTTCCCAGTCTCACCACACAAGCTGTCCAACCGGCCATCAATGATGTACTCTACCTCTCCAGCCTCATCTCCTAACCCCTCCCTGTACTGGCCTCCTTTCAGATCTTTAAAAAATGCCAAACACAAAAAGCCTCAAGGCTCTTGAACCTGCTCTTCCCTTTGCCTAGAATGCTTTTCCTCGGATACCCACATGGCTGCTCCTTTCAGTCATTCAGTTCCCTCCTCAAACATGGTCTCAGAGGGATGCCTTCCTTGACCAGCAGATAGAGAAACATGGAGGCTCTGCGATCTGTCCATCCTTTCCATTTTCCTCACCCTGCTTCATTTCCCTTCACAGCTTTTATCATCTCCTGACCTATTTCACGTTTGCTTTCTCTTGTTGACTTTCTTTATTAGAAGCTCTGTTTTATTTACCTGTTTCCTCAGCAACTAGAACAAAGCCTGGCACAGGATAGACAATCAACTCAGATTTTTCGAAAATTATTGAATCACAGGACTGTACCTTATTAAGAAGACCTGTGCATCTGGAATACAATTGTTAGCTCAACAGAGAAAAAGGTGCAGCGACTTCCATTCTGTCACATTTCTCTAGACAAGGTTAATGTTCTTTACTGAGAGTACAATACAATTCTTTTGAGGCAAATATAAAAGAGAGCCATTTCCTTGGGCTCCTGTCATCAGAGAGTCATTGCAAGGTGGAAGCCGCTGGTGTACCCAGGCCAGGAGCTTTACCTCAGCATAGTCCCAGGGGTATTCTTAGATGATATTTGCAGGAATAGAGGTTAAGTGGTATGAAAGAGTCAAATGTCCACAGAAGTCATAGTTCCTTTTGCTGTCTACAAGTCAGGTGGCTACACGGTATTCCAGGGAAAAGATATTAGAGTTTTAGATGAAGGTGAATGAACAGATGAGAAGTAGAGGAATTAGAGGTGTATTTTGCAGGTGCAACCAACAGGATTTGCTAAAGGATTGAGGGGGGAGAACTGAGGGAAATGGGAAATACAAGTATGATATTTAGGATTTTAGCCTGAAGAAATTATTGACTAAAGTGGGGAAGGCTAGAGGAAAATAGGGGAAATCAAGAGTTATGTTTTTGAACTTGCTAAATTTGAAAACCCTATCAGATATCCAGGTGGAAATGTCAAAGCTTCAGAAAATGCTTTGGAACTGGAGTAAGTCTTAGAGCCATCAGCATCAATATGACATTTTAACCCTATTAATGGATAGGTTTGTCCTGCAAGGGAGTCTAACGTGGGAGAGAAATCCCAAGACAGAACCTTCATGTACAGTCTTCTAAAGCTCAGTCATAAAATGCTTTAGCCTGGGTCTCTCTCAGCCTCTCTCCTTCTCTTTCTTTCTCTTTTTCTCTCGATGCTTGCCCTTGGAAACCATCATGTTTTGAGAAAGCCCCACATCCCCAGCACCTACTGCCAGACCTGCGAATGAGTGAACCTCCAGATGATTCTAGTTCCCAGCTTCAAACTGCCCAGCTGACATAAAGGGGAGCAGAGACAACTATCCCTAATGAGTCCACCCAAAGACCTGATTAGATTAATGAGCGGTTATTGTTTTCAGCCACTGAGTGGGGTGCTTGGTCATGCAATCTTAGATAACCACAACAAAGAAGTTACCAGGGAAATGTAGTGTTTGGTAAGAGTGCAGTGGTGGAAGAGTGAACAGGAGATGAAAAGATAGAAATGATGTGCAGACAACTGTTTCAAAAGGTTGAACTGGGAAAGTGAAGAGGGAGAGTGGTAGCATGAGGAAGATGTGGACATAAGCTCCTTTCTCCTTCTAATATGGAAGATCTTAGGATGTTAAGAATAATTCTGCAGAGAGATAAATACTGATTTATAAGACCAAAGAGGGATAGACCAAAAGACTGGAGTCCTTAGGACATTGTAAGAAGCAATTGTGAGAGTGACCTTCCTCGATGCAGGGAGAGAAGAAACAGAAGATGAGCATGTGTGGAAGTAGGTTTGCAGATGTGTTGGTGGGATGATGAGGGTTTCCATCCAGGGGTTTCTATTGTCTTAATGAGGAAAGAGGCAAAGCCATCACTGGAATTTGAAGGGGACAGAGAGGTGGTTTGGGGAGAGATGGGAGGAGTTGGAATTCTCTTAAAAGGCAGAAATATGGTAGAAATGGTGGTAGAAATGATGGGCGGTGTCGAATGCGCAATGGAGTTGACCTACTCAGCCATTCAGTCAGCAGTGTAGAGAAAGCTAATAACAAAGTAAAACCCAGTTGTTCAGAGTTTTCTTTAGAAGGTACATCAGAGAGAGGGGCATGGAATGTAAGAGTATTTGGAAGGTAGTAATTATAATAATGGACCAGGACACAGACACTAAGAAGAGAAAATAAAACAATGAGAAAGTGCTGGGGTCCCTGGATTGGCGGTCTCTATGTTGCCATAGAAATTCTAAAAAGTCTAGAAAAATCTGACCATCATAAGGTTGAGGTACAAGAGTTTAGAAGAGTGGAATGTCTTGGGTGAAGAGTTGTGGGTATTGTGTAGGGCAGCTACTGGGGACAGAGTCCAGGGACTTTCACTAATGAAGGAAGCCTGAGTACTAACAAGTCAACGGATTGGCCTCGATAACCAGACGTGAAGACTTTTCACTCTATTTTGAGAACGGATTGTATCACTTCAAATGTAAAACTTCCCTAGAAGACAAACTGATCCGAAAAATCCTTTGAAAAGTTCCTCTTGGGAATTTTCTTTTCCAAGTACTGTTAAAAAAAAAAAAATGAGTGCAGTGTTTCTTAAATATTAAGGTTGCCGGTGCCACTAAATGTAGAAATAAATGAAAACATGTTGGGAATCTGTGGAATGGAACTGACACACCTGTAGCTAGCTTACCTAATGAATCTCGCTTTGTTTCTTGGTATCCAGCCTCAGATAAATTGTTGATGTAGCCCATGCTCTGTTGCCTTCCATTTGCTGAGTCTTTGCCAGTATAGCTTCACAAATCTTGTGGAGACGAGTACGATGCTCACCATTACTGCGACTGAACTGGGGCCAGGAGTGCCAACTTAGCACTGAATGCACTGTTTTTCTGTCGTTCTTTTGGAGGGGTTGCAGTTCAACAATTTACAAGTATCCGGTTTGATACATGTCAGGTGTTTGGGAGATGAACTGAAATATCGTTGTTCTGTTGAGACACACTCTGGAAAAACCACATGCGCATATCCATGTATTGGTGAATGTGGTTGCTAAACTGTGGGTTTCTACAAGAGTCAGCAAAACGAAAAAAGAAAAAAAACCTAACATATCAGGTGATAGTTTATAAATATTATCTATGTCTAAACCAGAGGTGGAAGGGGATTATAGAGCTCCTCTTTCCTTCTGCTTCCTCTCTTCTCTTTCCAACCTATCATCCCAACACGGAAGCACCGAAGAGTCACATGGCCAAGACTATGCATATTTAATTTGTTACTGGGAGGGAGTGAAGAGTTTGGAACAATAATCACAGCTATCATATCTATACTTAAAACTCCATGGATTTGGTTAGGGTAATACTTTCTTGGGGAGTGAGTTAATCCTTTTCTTCAGCTGGTAGATTCTCCTTCCTCTTCCTGCTTATCCTAACTTCTGCAGATGGAATCAACTCTCCTTAGTAACAGCAAGGAACAGACAGAGCACTCGTGGGATCAAGTTGCTTCAGTTTCTAGTAACCCAGACCAAATCACAAAGGCACTATGCAAGGAGAATAAGCCTGGAGAATCCTAGGATCTACTTCCACACAGCAACAGCCATCATAGAGAGCAGGGAATCACTGTGGGTTTGCCAAAACTCCCAGTTGAGTGACACTACCTAGGACTATAGCGGGAGAGGAGACATGGGCTCATAGTATCCTAGATGTCAAGAGGCTTGCAGGCTCAGGACAATCTTGACAACTTCCAAGCCAACTTCGGCCCCTTGTCATCTCATTCTTTGTCAACTCCCCAACCCCTCCTCAGACCTTCTAGCAAGGCAAAACTAGTAGGCCTTGCATTGCACCTCTTCTAATTACTGTTTTCTTGGTTTGCAGAGGGGTTTTATGTATTTTATTTTTCTTAAGATTTCATTTATTTATTTTACAGAGAAAGAGAGCAAGAGCAGAGGGAGAGGGAGAAGCAGACTCCCTGCTGAGCAGGGAGCCCAATGCAGGACTGGATCCCATGACCCTGAGATCATGATCTGAGCCAAAGGCAGATGCTTAACCGACTGAGCCAGCCAGGCGTCCCTGAAGAGGGTTTTTAAATCATTCACTCATCCATTCACTTATTCATTCAACTAATATGGAGTGAGGATTGACTCTGCCAGGCAATACGTTCACATCTATAGATAGTGCAGTGAACAGAACAGAAAAATGTGTCTGTCCTCTCATGGCATTTACATTCTGGTGGAGGAAAAAAATAACCAATAAGCAATTGGACAAATAAATCGGTAAAGCAGACCTGAAGGGGGAGAAATAACAGCCGACACCATAGAAATACAAAGGATAATGCAGGCGATGTTATGCAGGTGATGTTTTTAAAAAGATAAAGCAAGATAAAGGGCTTGAGAATGACCGGAATGCTGTCTACCTCACCTATGGTGGTTGGGCAAGTTAGCTCGAGGATACTACCTTTGAGAAAAGACCTGAATGAAGTGAGGAACGAAGAAAATGGTAGCCAAGTGTTCCAGTGCAAGGGAACATCAGTTAGGCGGGATGATGTGCGAGGCCTGTTCCAGGAGCAGCTTGAGAAACAAGGTGAATGGAACAGAGAAGGTGGGGAGAGTAGGAAGGAACGAGGCTGGAGGCAGATGGGGAGCCAGATTATGTAGGACTTTGTAGGCTGGGAAGTCACCGGAACATTCTGAGCAGGGGAATGACACCAATACAACTCTAGAGTGCGGTGTGCCATCCCAGAGCCCTGGGCATGGGGTCCGCCTGCGTCCATGTCCGACCTTCTGTGGGAGCTGGGCTCCAGCCATGCCTTGGCATCACCCCAACTCAGCATTTCTTCTGCTTCCAAGAATAGAAACATTCTGTGGTCTCCCCTTCTTAATCTCTCACATTTCCCAGTATCTCCTCTGAATTCACTGTCCCTTTTCACTCTGGTAACAGAATGCATTTCCCACATTGAGAGAGGAGTGTGGTCAAACCAGCAAACACGTATCATTCACAGGACATACGTGTACCGTATAATTGTGGCGCGCACGGTTCTGAACAAGGACCCAAAAGGCTCACATGGGAATTGAAATGGACCTGGCAGTTCAGGAACTGCCGGCCCAATACAGAGTTTCCCAATTGTTTCAAGTATGCAAGCCTCTTTTACCATAAAAAAAAAATCTCAATTTCCTGCCTAATAATACTTTAGTGTATTTAATAGTCATTCATTGAGGAACTACGTAATGACAAGAAGCTATTATACATTCAGTAATACTTTTATGCATTTTTTAAATTAATGCAATGACTTCTATGTAATAGTACGACATAACAGTAATTGTGTGTCTGAAACACTTCACCTCTTCAGTACAGTGGGAGACGTAAGTGTAGATTTGCCATAACCTTGTGATAATGCCATCCCCATGTTATACCTATGGAGCTGAGGAGAAGCGGGGGACTGGAACAGAACCCAGCTGAACCCCGCACCCCTGCTCCATTACTCTGATCAAAGGGACAGAGCTCAATATAGAGAAATACGTTTATAACTTCTATTACAGAAGCTCAGACATTAAGCTTGTCCCAAAGTCAATGCAAACTACCTACGAGAGTTGGCATGATAGCGGCCTCTGGGTTGCTGGGCTCTTGACTTGATTCCAAAATGTGGGGGAGGACCAGCTACATAATTTGCAGGACTCAGGACAAAATGAAAATGCAGGGCTCCTTGTGTGAAAATTTATTAAGAATTTCGAGACGGTGACAGGAGAGAATTAAACCAAGTGTGAGGAGCTTCTGGGCATGGGGCCCTATTCGATCCATGAAATCAGCCCTGAATGGGGGCCTGGTATACATCACCGCCTATGCTGCAGACAGCGGACTTTGATGCTAGCCCAACACAATCTATCGTCCCTTGGCAATGGCAAATATAACAGTGGCACCTGCCCTGTGCCAGGCATTCCCCGAAGTCTCTTGTGTGTATTGTCAGATGTAACTGATAACATAGGTATTACCACTATCCTCATTTTGTAGATAAGGAAACCAAGGCCCAGGTGGCTTTAGTAACTTGCTTAGATTGTGCAGCTAGAGAGGTGCCTGGGTGGCTCAGTCCGTTGAGTGTCTGCCTTCGGCTCAGGTCATGATCCCAGGGTCCTGGGATCGAGCCCCACATCAGGCTCCCTGCTCAGTGGGGAGTTTGCTTCTCCCTCTCCCTCTCCCTCTGTGTGTGCACTCTCTCTCTTTCTCTCAAATAAATAAATAAAATCTTAAAAAAAAAAAAGATTTTGCAGCTAGTTAGGGGTAGGTCCTCCCTAGTCTGACTTCCGAATGTTGGCCTTTAAATCCTAATGTTTCTCTAATGTTTAGATTGTTTGGAGGATTCAAAGAGAAAATGTGGGCAAAATGCTTCTTAACTTCAGAGTATACTTATTGAGCACCTGGTATGTGCCGGGCATTGTTCTAAGCATATGTTAGCTAATTTAATCTTCAAGGCTGCTGTACGATTGTGTATTATTATTAACTGCATTTTAACACTGAGAAAATTAAAGAACAGAGACACTAAGTAACTTGCCTAAGGACACACAGCAAGTGAGAGATTGAGTCAGGATTTCAATTGAGGAAGTAAAAAGTGAGAAACAAAAAACAGGAGCATTGGTTATTATATAGTTATATATATAAATGATATTATATGGTCATAAGAATATTTTGTGGTTCCTTGTAGAAGGGTTCTGAAGCCATTGTCTTTAAAATACTTCTCGTATAATAGAAAAGGAATGAAAGACTCTAGTTAGAATCAGAAGACATAATATAAGTAGGCTCTTGCTTAAGTGGTATCCACATTTTATGGAAAAACAAGCAGCCCTTATCTTTTCTGGGTCTGCAATTCACATCTTATTTATGATCTTGAAATTGATTCCCCAGTAGGACATAAATAAGGAAACCTCTGGTTTTTCCCCATGTTCGTCCATTTTCACACTAATTAAATGCGTCATCAGGGGAATCATTCATCTTCGTTGGCCACCAGCCACCCTCCCCACTCTGCGTTGTGCAGCAGTCCTACCCTGTGCCAACGCGATCTCGGAAGGCCACACCTGGGGCCAGGAGTGGTTTGTGTGCAGACAAAGAGGTCAAGGTTTTTTCCTTGTGAAAACGAACAGCACAAACCCTTCCTGTCTCCTGCCATGAAGCATGAGTTATTTAATTTGCTAAGACACGGGCCAGAAACCAAACCCCCAGTGGATGTTTTCACTTTTATTGCCCATTAGAAAGCATCGACGAGCTGCTGAACATTAGCTGTTAGAGATAATGGAATTACCTCCTTCTAATACCAGGAGTTGATATCACCCTACTCTTTGTGCTGCTTCCAGCATTCCTGAAAACCCCACCAGAGTGTGTTCATTTAGCAAATAGTGATTGAAAACCTCTTAATGCTTTGTGGGAGAAACAGAGGAATCAAACCTGCAGGGTTGGAGTCTAGTGTCGTGGGCATCTAGATGGAAGTTCAATCCCTTTTATCAGAGGTTTCAAACTAGAAGGAACCCATGCAGCAGTTAGGAAACCTCATGTCTTATGTGTCTTCTGCACTTCTCTTAATTTTCCTAGATCTTTATTAATCAACTTGAAGCTTATCTAAGTATTTTTAAATCAGATTAAAAAATCACTCATAATATTAAGGCATCTTATCTAACTTCTTCAGGAACCAGTTTACAAGAAGAGAAGGAAAAATCAAAGATCATAAGGAAATTTAGCATTATTAGCTGCCAGGTCTGAAGCCCTCTAACATTTAAATTCTCATGGTGACTACAGTAGCCGGCCTCCAAGATAGCTGCCATTAAGGACTTTCATTCATGTGACTCATGCAATTTGCCCATTGAGAGACTGGGTCTACTTCTTCCCTTCCCTTGAATCTGGGCTGGCTCTAGTAAATTGTTTGAACAATAAAATATGGCAGAAGTGGTGTTCTGGGACTTCAAGGTTATCTCAAAATAAGCCCTGTGTCAGGAGATCTGTCTTTGGTGTCTTGTAAAACTCTGGGAGTGCTGAGCTACCATGGAAGAGATCCAATTACTTGTGACTGCCATGCTGGAAAAGTAAAGTTTAGGTCCTCCGATGACTGTTTCAGCCAAGTGCAGACCCTCTGGGCATCCTACCCGAGGCACCAGACGTGGGATTTCCGTCTTGGTGCTTCCAGACCAGTGCATCTGCCAGTTAAATACAACTAAGTGGATCTTGTCAACACAACATGGAGAGGAGATGTGCCCCAGTAAGGCTTGTGTGATAGTGATCAATCAGATCTCTTAAAAATTTTTGGTTTCACTTCATGTATATAAAACAGAATAGATGTTACATAAGTGTAATTGATCTCCATATTTTACAGATGAAAAAACTGAAATCTGAAGATTCAAATAACCATCCAAGGTTTCTCTTTCACACTTTCTCTTTCATTACTCTCTCTTTTCATTAATCTTGGTTATTCTCAGAACAAATTAGGAAAGTAATTAATTTTTGTCTCGAACCCATCAATAATGTGAACAAATCTGAAATGACTGGGAAAAGCAAGTGTGGAGGAGTGGAAAAGCTCTGCCTACTATATCTTGCACCTGGCATAGTGATCCACGCAATTTCGATCACTCAGTGAATTATCGTTGAATAAGGGAATGAATGAATGAGTGAGGGAATGAATGAATAAAATGAGCTATTCTCTGTGTGTATGAATGGAGAACTCCGAAATAAGGTGGCTCAGTGTGTGTGTGTGTGTTATTTTATCTACTTTGTTTTTTATAAAGAATTCATCTGACCCACCACCTTTTGACAGATGACCCCCAGAGAGCCAACTAGAAAACCGGTATTTGTGTCAGAATCCATGGCTCTCTACCATGGTTTTCTGGAGGCCAGAGAGGGCCTGTTGTCAGCTCCTACAGAGAAAATGGCTTTTCTTGGAGGCTATACATCTCCATATTGTGTGCCATGTTTGCTTTCTATGTTGCCTCTCATTTGGAGGCCCTGCTGGCTAAGGGATCATTCAGATAGCCATTACTCATTTTTTTCTCCTGTGAGTGCGTTTGTTCTTTACGATTATTGTGTACCACCTTGGAATCCAGTTATTTGGATCAAAAAGCTTATGGGGACCCAGTGGAGAATAGGGTCCTGCCCAGCAACTCTGTTTGTGCCTGGTATGGTTGGTGACCTATTCGTGTGGTGACTCAGCACAGAAGCCAGGACAAGGGTCCTACTTGTAGGGAATTCAGGTTCCTGGCAGAGGAACAGACTGTTTCTCCAAGACGATTAGCCCTTTGGACGCTGAGCAGTACATATTGAAAGAAGCAGAGTTCACTGGTCACTGAGCGAGGAGAGTCCCTCGCCCAAGTCACCCTGAGAGATGAGAGAGCTCCAAGCTTACGTTCATTTATGCCATAAATTGTACCATGTGCAACCTCAGAAGCAAGCAGCACCCACAGCCTGGGCAGGAAGCTGGGGTTAGGAGTTGAGAAGGGGACAATTATTTGGCTAGACTTCATGGATTGGGTATCCTTCAACAAAAAGTGACCCTTGACCTTTTGACCTTTGGCACCCCGGGAGCACTGAGTCTGCAGCTGTTGCATCTCCTGGACTCTCCCCCAAGAAGCAGAGCTCTGAAGGCCCCTTGTGAATAGACAATGTGCTCTTATCCAAGAGGGATGGGATTGCCTCTTCACAGGGAAATGGCCCAGAGCCCTTGTCTTTCAGGAAAATTACTGAACCACAGCCAACCCACAATAATCAGCTGCTAAAATTGCCTCAGAAAGCTTTTTTAAAGGAATGGGTAAATCACTTAAAGGGACACTGGAGTTTTTGGAGCCTGGCTCCCATCCCTACTGGCACCCCCACTGCCAGCGGGAGGCCAGGAGAAGAGCCAGTCCTGTGACTGCTATGATGGTGCTCCCCACAGGGTACAGGGACTTGGCCAGCAGCACCCTCACCCTCACACACACCACATCATCACACGGCCAGTGAAGACCACTCTTCTCATCCATGAGGTGAGTACTTACTGAAATCGGGACTAAATGCCAGACACTGTGCTTTGCTGTGGAAGATAGTTTGCCTAAAGAACAAATGTGGTTCTTGCCCTCAGAGAACTTAGAGTCTTATGGAAGAAAGGGACAGTGACCAAACAATCCTATGAACACTGTGAAATGATAACTCTGATGAATGTCCAGAGAAGGGGATGTTCAGCCATAGAAGAGGATTGACCAGTTAGGGAGGTCAGGTGAGCCTGTTTGGAGTAAGAGAAATTTGAGCCGAGGTTTTAGAAAGTCTGAGGAGGAGTTAACTAGATGATAGATGGAGGGAGTATTATTCCAGCCAGAGCAAACAGTTGATGCAAAGGCCCTGTGACTAACAGAACATGGTGAGTTTAAGGGATGGAAGGTAGCCAAGAGGGTGGGATGGTAGGCAGAAGGGTGACCATGCAGAGAGAACCCTACAAGCACATTCACATTTGGGACATTTGGGAGTAAACATATGGTTATTCCAGCCAAGTATTATCTACAGATGGACCCTTTGCCCCTGATATAGCTCATGAGGAAAGTGTCTCTTGTACTTGCCCATGATGATTCTCTTCTCTATTCTGGATATCCCTTTGTCCTCTGTTCTAGAAGCAAGAACCTGGGAAAGCCAAAGTCATTCATCACACAAGGACTTTGGTAATAAATCCAAATAGAGTCAACACTGGAGAAAGATGTAATACTGAGAATTCTGACTTACTCTTCTACTCTGGGCTCCTCATTCCCGTAGTCCAATCAAAAAGCAAGGTCGCATCCTGCCCAGACCTCCAGGGTGTAGCCCCCATACAAGCCCTAACACTGTTCTTGTTCCCTCTTCCTCTGCTTTTCTGCTATACTCTTCTCTCTTACTGAAATCTCTGCCCCCTCATTTTCTTGGGAATGCCGACCTCCCTCAGGAGTCAGCAAGGTCCCATATCCTTGGGTTTATTTTTGAGGACTTCCAGGGTCTGCGGTGAGTGAACATCATTGGCTTCTCTGCTCCTGGGTAGAGAGAAAGATCAGCTTCAGATCCTCAAAGTTGGGAAAGAAGAACATCTGGACTGCATTTTGTAGTTTTCTCCACGAATCTACAAAACAGACACACCAAAAACAAGCAAAAAAGAAAACAAAAGAACAAAACAAAAAAAACCTCAAAAAACCCCCCACATTTCTCCCTGTGAAGATTAATGTCTTCCCAAAGATCTTACTGACTCTTTCCTATTTCTCTTTGTCCTCTACACTCAAGTTTGAGCTTATTTTGCTATAGGAGTTTGCCCCCATCCTGATTCTCGGCTACAAGACGAAACTTCTTCTTTGAAGTTGACAGGGCTCATCCCCAAGTCTCATCCTACAGGTAGAGGGTTGTCCTTCCATATGACCGTGCCTCTCTCTTCCTCTCATACCATTACTGCTTTCTCTGTGTACCCAAGCCCTTCCCCATAGGCTGATCCTTCTCCTTGGGGAAATCTTCTTTCTTTTCCTTAAGCTTCAGTCTAAAATCACCTCACTGGGGACATCTCTCTTATCCCTCATGGTTCCTTCATTGACCATGATCACAGCACTCTAAGACATTTTTTCTTTCACAGCACAAATGAAAGTTCTAGAAATAATTATTATGTGACTAGTTAACATAGGTCTCTTCTATTTGATTGTAAATCCCAAGAGGGCAGAGCTTCTGTCTTCCTCTGTACCTGATTCCCACACCATTAACACAAAATAATCTTGGTTGACTATTGGTTGGTTATTAGGTACCAGGCATTTTATATAAATTAGCTCATTCAGTCCTCACAACATTTCTGTAAAGTAGGTACCTTATAGAGGAATGAAAGGGAGGCACAGAGAGTAACTTATCTAAGATTGCACAGCCTTTATGGTGTAGCCAGGATTGGAACTCAGGAAGCCCGGCCCCGAAGACATAGATTACATATATATGGTGAAATGCACATATATATCACTTTTGAAACTTCAGTTTCTTAATATCAAAATAAAATTGATATTTGGGAGAGCTGAGAGTTAAGTATTATAGACTTTCTAAGTGGGTTGCCAAGCTTGGATATTTTCTCATTTTTTTTGTCTGATTTCTACATAAATTACAGTATTCTGAAACTACTCTTAAAATGTGGCTTTTGCTTCCTCGTTCTCATCATTGGTTTTTATTTATTGATGTGTCCCGTTGCTGCAGAAACAAGCTAACTTAATAATTTGTTGATGTAAAAACTTATCTCCAAATGCGACAAAGATGGGATTTTCTCAGTGGTGAGATGGGCAAGATCTTAAATATTTAATGGAAATCATCTTCTTATACTTCAGAGATGCTCTAAAAATACATGTGTGTGTGTGTGTGTGTGTGTGTGTGTGTGTGTGTGTGTGTGTGACTTTCCAAGATGAGAAGGTGTTATGAATTGGTGTACAAACTACCAGGAACTTCAGGATTTAAGAGCTGGCCAGGTCACTGGCCTCAAGGACACCCTTGGTCAGCTTACTTAGTACTCCAGAATGGTTGTCAGGAACTCAGTAGCCTCAGCCAGTTGTTTTCACAATAAAGCAAAGATTCTTCAACTCACTGTCACAGAAATAGATGATTAGAACATATTCTTGGCCAGATTGCCCAAGGGGATTCAATGTCCGTCATTTCATAAGGGGCTCCAGGTCGTTTTGCCCTTTTAGACTAAGAAATGTGTTTAAGTCATGAACATGTAATTGATCAGAGAGGCTCCACGCCACTTCACCACTGTCTTTGTTTCCTTCGTTCAGCGCAATAAGCCAAAAATGAGTATTAAGTTCATCCTCAGTGGATTTAAAGCTCACAGGGAAAGTCGGAACATCCTTTGATGTCAACAGAACATTGTTCTGAATAATTTTCTAAGGCAGCACTGGCGTGTTTTGTGAAAATGACAACTCAGAGGAGGAGGTTAGGGAGGTGTGGAAGCCCGGTCTTCCTTGAAAGGAATTGACACATATTAAAGAAGAGACAGGAAAGCTGGTGCTTCGAAGCAAGGACACACCCCATTCTCAGTGCAGAACAGGAAAAAGAATGAGGCAGATCATGGGGGCAGGGTTTGGAGGAGAGATTTTTTTTAGAAGCAAGACTTGTGAAGAGACGGATCCCAGGAACCTCTTTGGGCACTAGAAAGAGAAGTAGAAAAAAAAATCTACTTTGGGAAATCAAACAGTAGCTGTACTCCAGAGCCCCTAACAATATTTTAAGGTCATTAACACAGTGTTTTGAGGGCCCACGTCACAGCAAATCTCTTTCACACCACCCTTTTTTTCTATTCTCTCACTCGCTGATCAAGTGTGGAAGAGCTAAATCATTAGAATGGCCAATGGGTGTAATCATATGATAATCCATTTTTATATGACTAATCTGGGCATCGGTCCCATTGTGTGGCCTTTATGAAAGAATTCAGTGTCTCCGGAAAGGAAGCCTCAGAGCCCCTGCCTCATCCCGCTGAAATGGGTGGGGAATGGGGATGCTTGTTTTGAATTCAGATTATTTGAAGTCACCTAAAATTGACTGGATTGGAATCTGGGGTGGGGGGTGGGGTGCCACCAGGGAATCTGCATTTTAATAATTTAACTTTCTCAGGTGATGTTTATGCACATTTACTTTTAAGCTCAGAAAATGAGGCCAGATACTCTCTTTTGTTGATAAAATTCACGATTTATCTCGGTGACCTCAAACCACAGGTTACCCCTTGATAAACATCCTCCAATCAGGTTTTCCTTGTCTCCAGGGGTTTCCACTCCCTGGGCAAGGGAATACAGCTCACACCCAAGCTCTCCTTGGCCTACTTTACCCTTTCTCCCAAACAACAGAGCTTCTCCCTCCCAGGCAAATTCGTTCTCATACCCAATGGGCTAAAATGCAGTTTACACAGTGTATTTCACATTATTGATGTCTGAATCCCACAACTGCAAGTATGAAAGCATTAAAATTGCCCATATTTTAAATCTCATTATAACTCTTTAGTAGTTTCAATATAATAACATAATTCTATTAGCTTTAAAAGTCATAACATTTAACAATTCTCCTCTGGTCTTTTCTCAGTATATGTGATTTGCTTGAGTATTAAAATATATGACCCGGATAAAAGACAAAGTCAAAATAAATACTAAAGCCCAGCATACATGGTCATGAGCTTTAAGGAAATGAATTTAGATGAAAAGTAGCAGCCTGGGCATGGATACCAGTTTTGTGGATATGGATTTGTCTTTTCATTTCTAGCTCTCTCTGGCCTTCTTTCTTTACTGAGCAAATTTACTTTATCACACTTCAGTATAAGGTGTATCAAGTTTCCTGTTTTTGAACAATCAAGCAGTCTCTTGTCATTTTAAAGCAAACTCTCAGCTGGCAATTTGGCTTTGGTTTCCAGGAAGACATAGTTAATTAGCTTACGAAGATTAGAGTAAAACCAGGCATGTTTGAGTTTATATCTGGTTTCCTTGACTAGGGCAGGCAATATTTGTAATGAGGTTGTCGGGGTGCCTGGGTGGCTCAGTCGGTTAGTCAGTTAAGCATCTACCTTCTGCTCAGGTCATGATCTCAGGGGCCTAAGATCAAGTCCCGCATCGGGCTCCTTGCTCAGCAGGGAATCTGCTTCTCCCTCTGCCTGCCACTCTCCCCTGCTTGTGTTCTCTCTCTGTCAAATAAATAATAAATAAAATCTTTAAAAAAAAAGAAAGAAATGAGGTGCTCATATGTTTTCAGATTTATCTGAGATGCTATCCCCTACAAGATCACACAAATGTATTCTGGGAAATGACTATTAATGATGACAGTTAACTAAGAGGGAATTCAAATACCCTGTGTAATCAATCAAGATCTAGGAAATGCAAGTGTCACCAGATAGAACGAGGCCCCTCAGGATCCATCTTGGCACCCAACAGAGCACTGATATGCAGATAACATGGTAATGTCTTTAGAGAAGTCTCCAAGAAACAGCGGAGGAAATCCCAAAAAACTCAACATCAGCTATTTCTTAAACCAGAGTGGCTGGCCCCATCTCTTCCCTGTCTCAAATACTCCTTATCTCCTTTATCTGAATCTAAGCCATGCTGTCCTTCACCTCCTGTCCCTTCCTTTCATCACCCCAGTGTATCTCCCTGCGACAGTGGCCAAGCCAGCAGGGACTCTTGCACTTCTCCCAGACAGGGTCCAAGGCAACAGAGGGAGTAACAAAGCTTCCTTTTACTTTACTCAGATCTTTATTTTCAACAACTTAGCCTTATTTTCACCCTTAAAACTAAAAAAGTAGCATTAACAAGGTTAAAACTTCCATCACTAAATGGTTACTTTCCTGCATGGATGAAATTCATATTTTTAGTCCCCAAGTAATTAATTTTAGTCCTGAAGTAATTTACCTGTCCCCATCCTTATGAGAGTATACCAACACAACAGAAGTAGACTTTTCTTTCTTTCTTTTCTTTCTTTCTTTCTTTCTTTCTTTCTTTCTTTCTTTCTTTCTTTCTTTCTTTCTTTCTTTCTTTCTTTCTTTCTTTCTTTTCTTTGTAATTTTAATGACATGAGAATGGTACCTGTTTTTAATGTTAAAAATTGCATTGCACAGAAAGACACCCATGCCATACTCTTTCAAAATGCAACCTGATAGTATTTATAGATGGCCAGACTAAATACCTATTTCCCTTGTCTTGACTGTGGGGGGCAGATGGGCTTGATGGGCTTAATGGCCTCATTTAGCTTGTACATACTTCATACTCCCTCCCCAGCACCCACAGCTGGGCACTGTGATGCCTGTCTCTCTCCTGAGTCCTGAGTGCATGTCTTTAGGGTGGTTCCCTCATTGCTAAGTTGGTGTGGCAGATTAGGTCTCTTCTGGGCTGAGATCATTTGTCCTTTTGGTGGCCTGAAGTTTCCTGACTTAAGGAAGATTGAACAAAAAGAACCTGAGGTCCTATAAAAGCAAATCTTCTTGCTACTGCAAATGCATTTCTTGGTTTCAAAAGACAAGGCATATGAGACTAAGTCACAAGGGGCATTAACTGAAACTACATCTTTACTAGTTTTCGTTAAATTAAGCGTAATGGATAACATTACGTTTAAGAAACAAAGGTTTCTCAAGAATTATTTTAATACTTCACTCTGCTTTTGTATAATACATTTGATATACACACAGCATGAACTAACTCAATCAAGGTTTAACTACAACCAAAATATAGGGGTCATGAGATCATTGTTCTATATTTGATTCATTAGGAAAACTACATCATGACCACAACCAACTTTAGTCCTCAGAACAAGTAGCCAAAGACAGCATAGCAATAGAGAAAGACTTCCTGGGATAGAAATTTTGAATCCAGGATTAAAAATAGGCTCTGTCACTCTAAAAAGCTTAAAGTAGAATAGGCTTATGAGCCCTTTATGGAAAGCTAGCCAGCAACCTCAACCTCTTGGTCTCCTTGGTGATCAGCATGAGAGGTTTGGGAATGTTGTTTCACTCCCCACTATGGGGGCTTCACTTACCTGGTCCTCTTCTAAGCAAAGTCAAGCTACTTGGGGGCCTCTCCTGTCTCTTTTGGTTCCTTCCTTTGCCCCTGTGCATCAGCCAAGACTCTTCAGGTCTGACTTCCTCCAAGTTCACACTGGCTGTAGTGACAAGGGAGTTTATTGTAAGAATGATGGGGATAGAACTCCAAATACAAAGAAATACCGAGAACCTATGGAATCCCGAGGGACCTCAGGGTCCGGATCCAGCATATGCTACTTTATTCTGCCTGTTCAACTGGCTTCATCCTCTACAACCCCAGACCGGCCTTCTCCATCTCCATTGGGAGGGACACAGCAGCTGTCCATCCCAGGAGTACATTGGTCTGAGGTGTAAGAGGAGAGTTCAGTACAGTAGGAAGACCTCACTAAGATTCTGGGCCATTTGTGTCAGAAGTCCATCCCCCAGCCAGTTACAGAGGCCAGTGGGATGGAGATGATACCATAGATAATCCTCTGGTCCTGCCCAACCCCTTTCAACCAGAAAAAGGGTTATATCTGTTTTGGGTATATGATTTGTTTAATCTTGCCAAAAGGCTCAGCTGTAGGTTCCATTATTGTCACCATTATCCAGAAGAGGAGGGAGTTTGAATATTCAGTTAGGAAGTAGTCTACCCAAGGTCACATAATTGGTGAAGAGAAGAGGCAATATTTGAGCCCAGACTGGCTAGCTCCAGATCTAGCCACTCAACTGCTACCCACCATACCTGCCTAGTTCTCTCTTCTCCCCTTTTCCTTCTTTGCCCTTCTTCCCCATACTGTAGGATGACTGACAGATGGAAGGCTTTGGTGAGGGTCAGGCACTGAGGTGAAATACTTTTTGCCCCTACTACAAGCCCAAAGCACTTCCTCTGATCTTTCTCCACTTCTTCTAGCAGTTTCTACTGCTATTTCTATTCTATTCAACTACCAGCTCCCAATTGGAACCAAGAACTAGATTCAGATTTCCTAATTTAGATAGAAGGCAGTGTGTAATATTCTTCACTGAGGCAGAGAACAAATGCCCACTGAACACCAGAAAACAATTTTCCACAAAAAAAAAAAAAGCATGTGGCACTAAAACAAAGAAGAAGAAAAAAAGCCATAATATACAGGAATTTCTTCTAAATGATGAATCACTCGTGTTTTATCAGATTACTGTCATACCTTAGGGCTAAATATCTACTAAAATATTATTTAACGCTTGATTGTAAACAGTCTTCTCTTTATTTCACATCTGTGAAAGAGTCTTCAAGACCCAATCCAAATACCATCTCCTTGACGGGGCTCCCCGTCACCGCTTCCCCTAAGGCAGATGAGGGGAACGTTCCCATCTACTTGTTCTCAAAGTCTGGTACACAGGCAGCCCGTTGCAACATCGCTGCTGGTTTCCATAGACTTTTCTCCCATGTATGATTGTGATTTTTCTTAAGAATTGTAACTGGCTTGTGGGTCTATATTTCTCAGTCCTCCCTAATAATGCCTGGTACAAAGTAATTGAAGTAAACTTTAATTCACCAATCTCTCCTGGTCTCCCTTCAGCCTTTCTAGTACATTCTGCCTTTTCCTGCCTCAAGGCTTATGGACTTATTCTAACGGGTTGAGTGAGCATGTAGGACCCGATGAGGTGCTTTCTATTGAGAGCAACTCTACTCCATCCCTCCATTGCCTCTTCAAACCCGCTGTTCAGACCCACTTTGAACAACACCAAAATGAAATCTCAGGCAAGCTTTGCAGTTTTTCTGTTCAGTCTCAGGTAATAGATGAGCAATCTCTTTCAGAGGCAGGAGGAGGTTAAATTACTTGGTCAAAATCACAGAGCTAGTAAGTGGTGGAGCCAGAACCAGTATCCATTTGTCCAGGCTCCAGGCTCTAACCTTCTTGCTTCCAAAGTCATTTGTTGAGAAAAATCCCTTGTTTTAGGAGGGACTTGCCTGAAAAGTCAGTACCTTTAGAGAAGGCTTTAAATTTTAACAGAGCAAGAACCTGCTGAAGAGCCCTTTGGGGCATCTTGCTCTTTGTTGTGTCCGCTTCACATTGACAGCAAGTAAAATGTCAGCTGGCTTTGGTTCTGTCTGATCCTCGGTCACCCCTCAAACATACCATGCTGCCCCCTGCCTTTTCATTTACTCTTTCTGCTGGGGATGCCCTTGCGTAAGTTAGGGGCAACATTCCCTCTCTGTGAAGCTTTGCAATCAGGTCCAGGGACTCTTTCCACTGTGCTTTCATTGAACTCTGTTAGACCTTTGCCATAGTGTGTGTGTGTGTGTGTGCGTGCGTGCGTGTGTGTGTGTGTGTGTTCCTGAAAACAAGGATCATGCCTTCTTATCTATACAACCCTAGCATCTAATTCAGTACCTGCTTTTCAAATATAAATGTCATTGAGCTCCTAACAATGTACCAGGCCCTTGCAGCACACTATGGGTATACAGTAATAGTCTCTGCCCTCAAAAACTTTCAATAATGATGATAATTGTTGCAAGTTCCCCCTGTTCATTTCCCTCCTTCCCCCCACCATGACTGCATCTAGGTTCTTGGGGTCCTATTTTGTGCTGCAGTATTGGGTTGTTGGGCAGGGAAGGGGGCATCTCATCTTCCATTACTGTCCACGAAGGACCCCAACACATTGCTCTGAAGAGTCTTGTCTGGAAGGCTCCTTGAAGTCAGACCTTCTGTGTCCTTATAGCTAGTGCTTTGCACAAAGATTCATTCTTCTCTCCCAGCCCACCCACCCTGCTCTGCCCCAGGAAGATTTGAGAGGCTGACCAACACCTTGTCTACCTCTGGCCTCTATAGGGCATGTGGTAGCTGCTCTTAAGCCCCCCTAAATCTATTGTGTGTGTGTTCTTGTGATGCACCATACCCTCTGGATCATCCCCACCCTCCACCCTAAGGCACAAGCGTTCTTCTTTCTCAGGCTCTGAGAACGTCTTGGCCACCCTTCCCCACACTGAGGGAAGAATTTCCCTTTACAAGGTAGAAGGCTGTTGAACTCACCATAAGCTCTTTTTGCCTCAAAGCCTTTTCATTTCCTTCTGCTGCTGCAACTTCTCCCCAAAGCAGTAGTTTGTAATGGTAATGGCCGAAAGAGGAAAAGAGGGAGAGTAACAGAAAATACCAACAAAATAAATTTCAAAAATATTATTGACGAACAGTCATAGCAATAGCAGCTAATTAGTTCTTAGTTCTTACAATGTGCCAGGAACTACAAAGAGTAATTCATATGCCTTACATAGATTTATTGTCACAACAACCCACGTAGTTAAGTCAAATTGTTATCCTTGTGTTATAAATGAGGTGCAGGCAAGGTTGTGTAGACCCATGGAGCCCACAGGTGTTGGAGTCTGTTTGGAGCCCAGGCCGTCTGGCCCCAGGATCCACTTTTAACCACCACTCCTAAAACCTCCCTACATCTTGTGGCTCACCCTAGACCCAAAGTAGCTGACAACAGTGCAGTGCAACTGAGTCCTATCATAAGCCAGCACAGAGCAGCCACCCAATAAATACTTGCTGAAAGAAGGCAAATGAACAAACGCAAAAATTATGGTTAATAAAACCACACACGGGGGCAATTCATCAAGGAAATGGTTTGGGGGCTGTTCATCATATTCTCCAGTCAAATAAACATGTGATAAGTCAGACATTTTTGCATATTCTAGAAGAAACAATGACTGTTCTGAGCACAGAGCCCTAAATCCTTCTGTGTCCAGACATGTGATGGACCAGAGCCAAAAGCCAATGTGAATCTGAAAAGAACTCCCTCGAATGAATATATTTACATTTATTCCATAAACTTGTGCTTTCTTTCCAAGCAAGGACATCCATCAGCCACTCTTCAAAGTCACTCTTGCTGAAGTAAGAGAGTGGTCATGCTGGAGCTCTATTTGTAGCTGGCCTGTGGGTTGGGGTTTGCAGACATATTTACATATTTACATATTCTGTTTAGGTCTTGATATTTTTCTCTCCCCTCACCCAGTCTTGGAGCCCATGTTTACTTCATCAGCAGTTTGAACTGAAAATCTCGAGGGCCTCCAGCAGGCAAAATCAGTTTCAAGTGTTTTTAAAGCTCAGTTCTTGATAGCATTGGTGCTGGCTCATCATGAAGAAAATTAAGGTGATAATAAAGATTTTCAAGAGACCTCAAAGTGTGTTTTAACTGCATAAAAATTGGTTTTAAAGAACAGTGAGCCATAGGATCTTTAAGCTGGAAGAGATTTTTGGATTCTTTACCCTCAGTGTTCCTGCTTTAATACAGCATGAATATTCAAACTATGATGACTTTGTATAATATCTTATTGATGCGTGCCCAGCACTGTGGTGGGTTTGGAGAAAGAAGTGCTTTTAATAAGCATATGGACTTCTTGAAGGGGCCAGTGATGCACACATATGTGAAGCAAAACATAAGGCCACATAAGATAGACATGCTTGAGAGACAAGTGAATCTCACAGTGAGTGGGAGGTGGTTCCAGGAGGGAGAGATCTCCTGTTTACGGGCTGAGTTGTGTCCCACACCAAGTTCATTTGTTGAAACCTTTATATCTTGTACCTCAGAATGTGACCCTGTTCAGAGACAGGGCCTTTAAAGTGGTAATTAAGACAAAATGAGGTCATACAGGTGGGCTGTAATTCAATACGAAGAGGAAATTAGGGCACAGACATTGAGGCACAGGGAAAGGCCAGGTGAAGACACTGGTGGGTGGTTGGGTGGGAAGATAGCCACCCACAAGCCAAGGAGAGAGAGAGAAGCTTCAGAAGAACCAACTCTGCTGACTTCTTCTTCTCGGACTTCCAGCCTCTAGAACCATGAGAACATAAAATTCTATTGCTTAAGCCACCCAGCCAATGGTCCTTTGTCCAGGCAGCCCTAGCAAACCAGTACATCTCCCTCAGCGGGAGCCCCGCAAGAAGATCCACGGAGGATGGAAAAATGGAAATGGGCTTGAAGGACAGGTAAGATCTGTAGATGGGAATGGGAATTCCTAGCACGGGGTAGGAGATACTCATTTGAACTCATTGAATTTGGATGAAGTTGCTGGTACCTGACCTCTTCTGGACCATATGGGTGAAAATTTCATATGGTTCAGCCCAATATTAGCAATGGGCCTGGAGCAAGAGTGTGGCTCCCTGTCACACTGATGAGTGATGACACACTGTGATAGAGCCTTATGGTCACAAAGTACCCACCCCACTCTGTGACTGAAGACACGTTTCCTCTCACACCTTCAGTTTCTTCTTCTGTGAAACAAGGACAAAAACTTATACCTACTTCACATGATTGTTGGGAGATTAAAAGTAGACGATGCCTATAAGTACTTAGCACAGGGCCTGGGACATATTCAGAGAGCTCAATACGTGTTAAGATAGCTTTAAGGACTCCCCGTGATGCAGGCAATAAGAGCTAAATCAAAATAGCTTAAGGAGAAAAAGAGGATTGTTAAAAGGACACGGTGCCTCAGAGAACACAAGCAAAGAACTTAGCCCGGTGGTTATCTAATGGGGGTGGTTTTGCCCTTCGGGGGATATTTGGCAATGTCTAGAGATATTTTTCGTTGTCACAACTATAGAGGTGGTACTGGCATCTAGTGGGTAGAAGCAAGAGATGCCATTCAACATCCTACGAACCCCAGAACAGCCCCACAACAAAGAATTTTCTGGGGGTGCCTGGGTGGCTCAGTTGGTTAAGTGACTGCCTTTGGCTCAGGTCATGATCCTGGAGTCCCTGGATCGAGTCTTGCATCGGGCTCCCTGCTCAGCAAGGAGCCTGCTTCTCCCTCTAACCCTCCCCTCTCTCATGTACTCTCTCTCTCTCTCTCATTCTCGCTCTTTCAAACAAATAAATCTTAAAAGAAAAAAAGAAAAAAGAATTTTCTGGTCCCAAATGTCAACAGTGTTGTGATTGAGAAACCTCCGGCCAAGAGCTGGGGAGTGACCAGGAGGTGAATCAAGGTTGATGTGTCCTGGCCTTTAAGTTTTTGTCTCCTGGCACCAAGCTCTCCTCTCCCCTCTTCTTTGTGATGCTGGGGTTGAGTCTCTGCAAGTCACATTTCTGCTTTGCTGCCATGTCAGGCTCTGTCAAAGGCAGGGGTTGCTAGAGTCCGCGGGGGAAGGAGCTTGGCCCTGCCAGGTGGCTTGCTGCTCTGGGCTGTTTTTACCCCAGCACCCAGCTGGGTCCAGTAGTTCCAGTTTCTAGCTTTGTTTCGCACACCTGTAACCTGCCTCATGGTGACCGCTCAGAGATATCAGTGCCAGACAGCTAGTGCCCTCTCCCTGAGGTCAGCCCATGGAGACTTCTCGTGAATTCTAGAGGCACCAGCACTAACAGGACAATCCCCCTTTAGAGGTCTGGGTCACAGCTATGCACGGCCCTCTTCCAAACTTGTAGGTTCTGATAATTCAACTTCTTCCATTTGTTCCCTCAGCCCTAAGGATGTCAGCTACTTCCCGACATTATTCTCTTCGTCTGATTTCAGCGTTCCCTTTTTGCCTCTAGAGCCTCCAGATATCTTTTAGCCAATGCTCATTACAGGCAGACCTTGGAGATCTTGCAGGTTCAGTTCCAGCCTACCACAATAAAGCAAATATCGCAATAAAGTAAGTCAAATGCATTTTTTGGCTTCCCAGTGCACATAAAAGTTATATTTATACTATGCTGTAGTTTATTAAGTGTGCAATAGCATTATGCTAAAAAAAGTACTACCGTAAATAAAAAATACTTTATCGCTAAAAATGCTATCATCTTTCAGTGAGTTGTAATTATTGATCACAGATCACCACAGCAAATAGAATAAAGAAAATTTTGGAAATATTGTGAGAATTATCCAAATGTAACACAGAGACCAAGTGAGCAAATGCTGCTGGAAAAAATGCTGCTGATACAAATTATGGAAGCAGCCCAGTGTCCATTGATTGATGAATGGATAAGGATGTGATACACACACACACACACACACACACACACACACACACACACAATGGAATATTATTCAGCCATAAAAAGAATGAAATCTTGCCATTTTCAGTGACATGGTTGGAGCTAGAGAGTATTATGCTAGGCGAAATAAGTCAGTCAGAGAAAGACAAATACCATTTGATTTCACTCATACGTGGAATTTAGGAAACAAAACAAATGAGCAAAGGAGAAAAAGAGAAAGAAGAGAAATGAGGAAACAGACTCTTAGCTACAGAGAATAAACTGTTGGTTACCAGAGGGGAGGTGGGTGTGGGGGCGTGGGTGAAATAGGTGACAGGGATAAAGGAGGGCACTTGTGATGAGCATCGGGTGACATGTGGAAGTGTTGAATCACTATGTTGTATGCCTGGAACTACTATAATGCTGTATGTTAACTATACTGGAACTAAAGTAAAAAACTTAACCAAAAAAATAAATAAAATCAAATTAAAGAAAGAAAAAAGAAGAAAAATAACACTAAGAGACTTGCTCAATGCAGGGTTGCTACAAACCTTCAACTTGAAAAAAAAATGGCAGTGTCTGCGAAGTGCAATAAAACAAGGTATGCCTGTATTAATCTTTTGTTAAAATAACTGGTGTGGTTTCTGTTTTCTTGACTAAACTTGGCGGACTGATAGACACACACATTTACTTCATCCTTCTTTTTCTACAGAAAAGAAGGGGCCTTACCCCATGACTCTACAGTGTAGATATTGCAGGTTCAGCCACCCGAGGAGAGAGAATCTCTCTTAATCCCAATTATAAATTCCCAGAGAAGGAAGACTAATTGGTTCCGTCGTGTGTCCTCCCTTGTTCAACAGCTGTGGAAGAAGGCAGGGCCATGTTGCACAAATCGGTAGCCCTTCTCCCCAATTCAGGTCAAAGGTTTAGTAGGAAGTTACTTCCCAGGTCTTTGAAACTCCAAAGTTTGTCCACTTACTTTAGTTATTGTTGGTTGTAGTTGTAAAGTCAAAAGGTGCCCTCAAAATGGTTCTCAGTAAACCAGTGTTAATATTGGGCTTTTGCATTTTCCCATTCGATCTTAGCAGGAAACAGGGAGGTGATACTTTTTAGGAAAGACAGTACAAACTCATTGGTACCCTAAGATATGGCACATGTGATTTACCTTGGAGCCCTCATCTTCCTCTTCTAGATCTAGCCAGATCCTAAAGCTACTCTAAACACAGATTTTAAAAAGACTAAATAAAACCTGGTTTCCAACAGACTGAAAAGTCCCAAATATTGAGTTTTTGAAAGAGTTCAAAATTTCAGGAAGAGCTAGTTAGTGATGAGTACTATTCTAAAGATTTCCTCTGGCCTTGTGGGTTCACAGAAAAAGCTCTGGATATAGATGCTGAGCCATGGGTTTAATCCTGTCTCCGAAACATATGCCTCAAGTAATATATCTGAACATCAGTTTTCTCAGCCATAAAATGGGGATTTTACGCTCAAGCTCACAGGGTTGGTGTTATGATAAAATAAAATAATACTCGTGAAAGCTCCTAATAGAATGTCCAGAATTTGTTCTTCCGTAACTGTGACTTATATTCGAATCCTCTGCATTGGCCGTTTGTTCTTAAGCTAAAGTGTTTGAACACAAGTCAAGACTTCATCATAGCACCGAAACATAGGCCCATCACACTAAAGAGAGGTGAACTGTCCCCCGAACAGGGCCTTGTTCAGTCTCCAGTCCCCATATCCACAATATCAATGGGACACAGAGACTTCTTGGCAGCTGGGCAAGCAGGTGCACAGGGGCACAGTAGTGTCTGGCTAAAAACACAAATTCTGGAGTCAGGATGAGCTGGATTTAAACTCAGTGTTGCTATATACTAGCTATAGGACTTTGGGCAAATTATTTCCACTTCATCAAGAAAATGAGACCGATAATGACAGTAGCTGTCTATGAGATAAACCATGTAAAGCTCTTAGCTCCGTGAATGCCTGTTACTTGGGAAACATTCAATAACAGTTGGGTTAGCTTAGCTCTTATTATTTTCTGTCGGTAAGCCTTTGGGGGATTAGTAATTTGTAAAGCCTAAAGTCAAAACCGTTCCCATTAGATAAAGAAACCAGGAGGGTTTGAAGGCATATAGACTTCTTTAATTTCAGAGCTCATTCCATTTCTTAACACTTTTCTCCTATAGCTGAAAAATCTTCCCACTTTTTCCCGCTGGTCATCACGGTGCTCCTTGACTACGCTCTTAAAGGGATCTGTGTTTGACATCAACAAAAATGGCAGGTTCCTCACTTGGCACCTTTTACTTGCCTTTTACTTATTTCTCTTCTTGTGACAAGCTCTTGCGAAAGATTCTTAAGTTTGGGTACCATTAATAGGAAGGTCAGTGCCTGTTTGGAGCCATGGGACCATTAACCCACAGGCCAGAGAGAGAGTCCTCCATGAACTAAGACCAGCCATTTTGAACATACTGCATAGCAGCTACACTAGGACTGCTTTAGGTTTGCAGACTGAACCTAAAATAATCCTCAGTGAGATGGGGTTAAAACATATTTAAAGGAGAAAGGTGATTTAAAAATTATGGCAAATGTTTCATATTAATTTGCAAAGTTAAAACTGTCCAATGGAAAAAAAAGTCTCTGCATATTTAGGATACAAATGACCCATCCATGACCACCAACGGGAGAATACATATAGATTGTGACATTTTCTTAAATGAAATAATATGCAGCACTAAAAATGAATCAACAGTAGTTTTGTTTTGAATATGGATGACCCTTAGAAATCTAATGTGAAGTGAAAAAAGGAACTTGCAAAAAAAATGTAATTCTTATAAAATGGTATGATACAATTTCCTTAAATTCACAAGCAAACAAAACTAAATAATATATTGCTTAAGGAAGCATTCATAATGCCACACATCTATAAAGAAAGTAAAAAGGATGATTTTTTTCCAGTTTGAGAAATCTTTTATTTAAAAAAATGAAATGGTGTGGTGCCTGGGTGGCTCAGTTGGTTAAGCGTTGAACTCTTGATTTTGGCTCAGATCATGATCTCAGGGTCATGAGATCGAGCCCTGCATCCAGCTCCTCTCTGGGTGTGGAGCCTGCTTAAGATTCTCTCTCTCTCCCTCTCCCTCTCTCCCTCCCCACCCCTCTTTCCCTCTCTCTAAAAAATAAAAATAAAATAAATAAGAAATGGTGTGATATATTCATACAATGGAATATAATTTGGCAAGAGAAAGGAACCAATTACTGATGCTTGCAACAATGTGAATGAATCTCACAGACATTATTCTGAGAAAGAAATTTGTGCACTGTATGATTCCACTTACAATTAATTCAAGAACAGGTAAAACTAGTCTATAGGGATAAAAATCAATATAATGGTTACCTCACTGTGGAGGGTTGGGGTGGTGAATGGGAGTTTGAGGTATTAACTGAAAAATTCACTGGGAAAGAGCCTAAGGGAACCTCTTAGGTGATTCTATTTCTTGATCTGGGTGATGGTTACGTGGGTGTTTATATATGTAAAATTTCACCAAACTGAACACTTAAGATGTATGCATTTTACAATATGGAAGTTATACTTCAATTTAAAAAATAATTAAAATAATTATAATAGTAGAAGGTGATATATATTTTGACTTTAAAGTCCTTTTTGGTAACATAAAAAGTAAGCAATCTCACATATATACCAGAATTTATTTTGACATTATGTCAGCCCACGAAATCACAAAGAGAAACTCTGCTCTACCCTAGTGACTTTTCCCATAGCACTTAATGGATTAAGTGAATTTTTCAGTTAATACCTCTCCCTTATTTATATGACTTCTCTCTTCTATCAGACTATAAAGACCAGGAGAATGGAAGCCATGTCCCCATGGTTCCCCAGCTGTGCACCAAGGCACCCTGTCCTGTGGTATATTTTAAATTTTGAGAGAAACACAGCAACATATCATCAGGCATGACACGCACTTATAGCTTGAAGTAGTTCAGCTTCACATTTACCGTTTACTGTCACGAAAGGCAAGTAAACATGAGATCAGTATGGGATGGGAAATGAAGCAGTGTCCAATCTGATTCCAAGGATTGAGAATTTGTGCAGCGCTCAAAAGGCACACACATCTCATTAATATGTAATTGTGGTTATTTAGAAATGAGATTAAAATAAGCATTTATGAAGTTGTTTTTATCTATTAATTAAACAAAGAGCTATTAGTTATTACTTTCACAAGTCCAGGGATGTCATGAAAATATTACTGAGACATTAAGAGTGCCATGAACAAGGAAGTTTGAGAATCTCTGCCATGACCCTTTATGACATACCCATAAACATAATCACATACCCACACACCCATAATGTCTGATGTATAATAATTTCTCAGCAAATGTGTTGAAGAATGAATGAATGAATGAATGAATGAATGGGGAAGCCATGCTTCTCTGGCCTACGTTCTCATGCTTGGAAGTGTAGTGAAGTTACTCACATCATTGTGGCACCCCCTTAGTTGACCGGATCCCAGCATCCCATGAATAGGTTTGGGGGTAAGGGAATGGAACCCAAGGAGGTTCTAAGAGGACAACGCACCACCTGGGAGGCGTATAGGAGGGTTTCACCAAGGAAGTGAGTGTTACTGAAATTGCAAGTGTAGGATAGAGAGAGAGGCTGGCGTCTGAGATGGAAAGTGTTTCTGCCATAAGGGCTGTCATGACTGGAAGCACCTGAAAAAACCCGAGCACAAATCTACAAGGGCAGCCGAGAAGGAGCCAAGGGAGGGACTGATCAAAAGCGGGGGGAGGTGTGATATGAAACAAGAACGGGAGGCACAGGCTGGCAGAAGCAGGGAAGTGACACATGGAAGAGTTGGGAGGTCAAGTCACTGAATCTGAATTCATTTAGAATGTACTGAAGAAAAAGAGCAGGTCAGATATTTAAAGAAGGGGCAACGTGGTCAGAGACGTGGTAATGGAATGTAATTTTAGTGTCAATGCTTGCAATAAGGCATCGAGGGTAAAGAAGGCCACCTGGTTGACATGTGGCTTTGTAGAGCCCCCAGATGGGCTCCAAGCAGGGTTCTAAAGGTATTCAGAAGCATGAGGGAGCATGCAAAACACAACCCAGGGTAGGGTCCTTGGGGAGAATAATCAGCTATGTTAGAATGGTTGCAAATGAAGAAAAATGATTAATGTTCTCTCTTTAGGCTAAGAAGTTCCACACTGAACACATTCTTATGAATGTGTTTAGAGAACATGATCTAAATAAGTGTCACCTTTTGCCTACCATGGAGGCCAAGGGGGATGTGGTTCGTATATCAAAATCTGCTCACACGTGGATTGCATCCTTGGAACAAAGGCTCCGGATAGCTCACCAGGCCGGCAGTGGGGTCTGCCTGCAAGGCTCGTACCGTGTTTTGTCTTGTTCGGTCTTTAAGAGGGCTCATTCATTTTGTATGACAGCTCAGATTTTTATGTAGATCTCCTATCAGCGTTATCCCTACATCATCATACCATTTGAAATAAAATTTTTGCATCTGCTTCAACTTGGAACGTTTTATAACTTCATGTCAGAACTTCATTCCTAGTTGAGCCATTATTCCCTTGGCCCATGAGATACCCTTATTCTAAAGTGCCAGTTATCTTTTCACTAATTCTTCGAGGTTGTATTGCATTGTGGTCTTCTTGATGCCTCTCTTGAAGCAATGGCATCTCTGTAGTCAGCACCCTTGAGAAATGCCTGGGAGGCAGATGAGCTTTATGGAAATTCACTCAACTGGGAAACTTGGGATCAAATCCCAAGTTTATCACACATTTGCTGTGACCTCAGTCCAGTCGTGTTACCTTTTGGAGCATGTGCCTCCCCCTCCATCAGATGACAAGAGGCTGTATGTCACTGTGGGCAGAGCATGAGCTGCAGGCTCCCACGAGCATGGGTCTGAATTCTGGGTCCACCATCTGCTAGCATTCTGAACCCAAAGAGGTGACTCACCTGAGTCCAAATTTTATTGTATGTAAAATACAAATAATGATCTCTTTCTCATGGGGCTATTGAGAGAAATAAAGGCAATTATAAGTAGAGTTGCCAAATATCTTGCTTGGAATCTCACCATCTGGTGTTTGAGCTCTCCTTTGGAAGGAGGTGAACAGGGACATTTTTTTTTTAATGAGGTTTTTATAGTTATATATACTGTAATGGTAAGCGTTACAGCTATCTTGTCATGCTGTGATTTAGGTGCCATTATTCCTGCTTACTCTCTAGACTTATGCCCACTCTGCTGATTTGCAAATTAGATGTTAAGTACGGGACTTGATTCTTTATAAATTCTGGTGCACAAGGCAGAATGGCTCTATGCAGCCAAGCGCAGTTCAGAGCTGTGATCAGGCAGGTAGCAATTATGAAATAATGCTGAACACTTTTATTTTATAAACTTACAGTGCAAGTCAGTCTTGGGTTTACTTTCATGTTATTTATTCAGCACTTTTATTTTCTTGAGTCATTGTCCTTAAACTCCATTTCTCTTTAAATTTGTTTAAGTTCTTACTTTAATTCCAGTTAGTTAACATACAGTGTAATATTAGTGTCAGGTGTACAACAGAGTGATCCAACACTTCCATACATCACCCGGTGCTCATCACGACAAGCGCCCCTTAATCCCCATCACCTATTTCCCTCTCCCCCCCACCTCCTGCCCCTTAAACTTCATTTCTTATTTTTTTTAAGATTTTTATTTATTTATTTGACAAAGAGAGAGACAGCGAAAGAGGGAACACAAGTGGGGGAGCGTGAGAGGGAGAAGCAGGCTTCCCACTGAGCAGGGACCCTGATGCTGGGCTCGATCCCAGGACCCTGGGATCATGACCTGAGCCGAAGGCAGACGCTTAATTTTTAAAATTAAAAAATACAGATGACTTTTTTTAAAAAACTGTGATGTCAGAGATAACCACCACTAATATTTGGTTGTATAGATTCCTGTGTGTGTGTGTGTGTGTGTGTGTGTGTGTGTGTGTGTGTGTGTAGATACAGATGACTATAAATACAATTTTACTGTGAACAGAATGTTGCAATTTATTTTCCTTCAGGCAACATTTTTCTTACTGTAGCAAAATATACATAACATAGAATTTACCATTTTAGCATTTTAAAGTGTACAACTCAGTGTCCTGAAGCACATTTGCAATGTTGTGCAACCATAACCACTGTCTGATTCTAGAACCTTCTTAAAACCCCAGAAGGAAATCCCATACCCATTAAGCAATCACTCCCCATTCCTCTCTCCTCCCAGTACATGGAAACCACTCATCTGCTTTCTGTCTCTGTGGATTTACCTATTCTAGATGTGTCATAGAAATAGAATCATAAATATGTGATATTGTGAGTGGCATCTCTCACTTAGCAAAATGTTTTCAAGGTTCATCTGTATTGTAGCATGTATCAATACTTCATTCTTTTATCTGATTGAATAATACTCCATTTGTGTATATACCACACATAGACCTGCCTAAGGGACTATATTTCTAACAACTCCAATTCTCACAACAATCCTGGAAGATGTATGATCTCTTTACAGAGGGAAACATGGATACAGAGGATGTTATACAAGTGCATATGGTATTAATATTGGTGCCAGAGTCCGAACGCAGGTCTGTCTGTTCACAAAGCCTGTACATTTTCCATTTAAATTCTATTTACAGAACTATTTCCTTAGGAGAAAGTTCTAGAAGCAAAGTTTATAAATCACAGGACATGCAAAATTTTAAATTACTAATTGCTAAATTTTTACTTCTTTTGTTTACTTTTCTTTGTTATTATGTTATGTTAATCACCATGCATTCCATCATTAGTTTTTGATACAGTGTTCCATGATTCATTGTTTGCGTATAACACCCAGTGCTCCATTCAGTATGTGCCCTCTTTAATACCCAACACCAGGCTAACCCATCCCCCCAGCTCCCTCCCCTCTAGAACCCTCAGTTTGTTTCTCAGAGTCCATAGTCTCTCATGGTTCGTCTCCGCCTCCGATTTCCGCCCCCCTTCATTCTTCCCCTCCTGCTATCTTCTTCTTCTTTTTTTTTTAACATATAATGTATTATTTGTTTCAGAGGTACAGATATGTGATTCACCAGTCTTACACAATTCACAGCGCTCATCATAGCACATACCCTCCCCAATGTCTATCACCCAGCCACCCCATTCCTCCCACCAACAAACCCTCAGTTTGTTTCCTAAGGTTAAGAATTCCTCATATCAGTGAGGTCATATGATACATGTCTTTCTCTGACTGACTTATTTTGCTCAGCATAACACCCTCCAGTTCCATCCACATCTTCACAAATGGCAAGATTTCATTCCTTTTGATGACTGCATAATATTCCATTGTATATATATACCACATCTTCTTTATCCATTCATCTGTCGATGGACATCTTGGCTCTTTCCACAGTTTGGCTATTGTGGACATCGCTGCTATAAACATCGGGGTGCACGTACCCCCTCGGGCCCCTATATATGTATCTTTTGGGTAAATACCCAGTAGTGCAATTTTGGGATCATATGGTAGCTCTATTTTCAACTTTTTGAGGAACCTCCATACTGTTTTCCAGGGTTACTTATTGCCAAACTTTTTAAAAGCGAGACACTTTTGGTAACTTCATTAAGCTTGAACCAAGAATTTTAAAGATTTAATTTAGTTCCAGAGTGCCTTTCAAAAATTTATGCTACGATTTTTTGGCATGAAGGCCATATTCAAATTACAGAAAAATGAGTTCTTGTTTATGCATATCATAAATTGACTGCCAAGACACCAATGTGAATTTAAAGAGTCTCAAATTCTAGAAGGAGTAGTTAGAATTCATGATTTCATGCTCTGAATCTTTTGCATTTGGCTAATCGTGATCAATCTTTTGATGAGTAATTCAAATCTGGAGGTTGTCAACATGAAAAAAGGGCTCTTTCCAAATTCCCTTTAGGAAGAGAGTTGGTATTAGGGACATGATGTTCAAATCCCTTGAGAAAACGTCATTCTTTGATAAGTGGGAATGTGTTTTCCAAAGGGAACCTGCTGCTCTGTGTAAAAACTAGTTTTGATAATTGCTCTAACTTCTGTACTAAATACCAGATTGAAAATAATTTTGGGGGCTATGAGTAATCTTGGTTTAATGGCTATAACAGAACCAGTTCTGAGTCAGTAGAAACCAAAAGTTGGTTCATTGGAGGTTTTTAAAATACTTTTACTTACTTGGTAAGAAAGAATGTATTGCAGATTGTCATCATTAAATGTTCCGTAATACAAATATTTTTACCTGATAAATTGTTTCCATCTAGTGTTTTGTTAAAATGATATGACAACCTTATTCCAGTTATTAATTTCTATTACTTGTATTAACTTCAAAAAAGTTGTGATATGATTAAAATGTATTTACTTAGGCAACAAATGTTTACTGGAACCTACTCTGTTAAGTCACTAAAGATATATCAATGAACAAAACAAATAACTCTCTACCTTCATGAACATGGTAGAGTGATGGTTGGATGATACAAACCAGATAAACAAAATTCTATACATCCAATGGTGATAAACCAAGAAAAAGCAAGATGAGGGACAAAATGTGCCAGAGAGGGTAGCTTTTGAACAAGATCCTAAAGAGAGAGAATATGCTATGCAGTAATCTGGCAGGAAAGATGGTTCAAGCAGGGGTATCAGTAGGAGTAAAGATCTTGAGAAAGATTTCAGTTGGAGGATTCGTGAACAGCACAAGGACCAGCAGAACCAGAGCAGAGGGAGTTGGGGGAGGAATGGTCAGCAATGAGGTGACAGAGATCTAGGGCCATGGAGGTCTTTGTAAGGATTTATCTTTTCCTCTGAGTGGGAAACTATTGCAGGCCTTGAGTAGATGTGATGTTCTTATTAAAAGGTTAACTCTGTTTGCTATGTGGAAAAATGATCATAGAGAGGCATGAGTACAAACAAGAAGAACATTTAGAAGTCTAGTGCAGTAATCCAGGCTAAGATGGTGGTGACTTGGGTCCAGGGGAGAAAGGGTTAGATTCTGGACTTATTTATGAAGATAGAGTCAGTGGGATTTGCTCATAGATTGGATGTGGAAATGACAGAAGAGCACACTCAGGGATGATTTTGAGGTGTTTAGCCTGCAAAAATGTCATTTATTTAAAAGGAACATTTCAAGAATAGGTTTTTTTTAGTTGTTTTTGTGATTGGTTTTTGCCATGGGATTGATGCATAAGCTTGATTTGGGACATGCTACACTCAAGATAGACTGGTTGGAAATGTCCAACATGTCTAGGAGCCAATTGGATGTACAAATGTGAGCAGAAGATACACACTAGGGATAGAGCAAGTCTAGAGTCAGAGTAAGTCTAGATGGAGAAGAGAGGAAATCTAAGGACTGAGACCTAAGGAGCCCCAAAGGTTTTCAGAAAGAGTGAACAGAAATCTAGAAATAAGACTGACAAAGCATAGCTAATCATGGGGAAGAAGAATCAAAGAATAGTGTTAAGAGAAAATTAAGAGAAGAAAGTGTGTCCTGATGGAGAGAGTGGTAGACTGTTAAATGATGCTGTAGGTCAAGTATTATCTCAGTCAGCTCAGGCTGCTATACCAAAATACCACAGGCTGGTGGCTTAAACAACAGACATTTATTTCTCACAGTTCTGGAGGCTGGGAACTCCAAGATCAAGGTGCAAGCATATTCAGTTCCTGCTGAGAGCCCACTTCCCAGCTTGCAGATGGCCACCTTCTTACTTTGACCTCAGATGGCACAAAAGAAATGATGGTGTCTCTTCCTCCTCTTGTAAGGTCCCTAATTCCATCATGAGGGCTCCACTTGTATGGTCTCATATAAAGCTAATTGCCTCTCAAAGTTCCCACCTCTTAATATCATTACATTGGTGGTTAGGACTTCAACTTATAAATTTTGGGGAGACACATTCAGTCCATAACAGGCATAATGTGAAGAACTGAGCATTGGATTTGGCAACATGGAAGTCACCGTTAATGTTGAAAAGGGTAATTTTTGTGGCATGGTGAGACACACCCAATTAGAGCACATGGGAGAAAGCAGGGCCGCCATGAAGAGAATGCACAAAGTCACCCCACTCTGGGGCAAGTGAAGATCAAACTTTCCAGCGGAGCTTCACTGGTCAAGTCCTCCATGCTGGATGGGGTGTCAGCCCAGAAGAAAGGATGATTTTTTTCTGTAATTTGTCTGCCTGGAGTAGACAGAATTCTAAGACTGCCACCCAAATTCTGTTCCTGGGCACACTACTATGTTCTCCCAGTTATTCACTCAATCACTGGTATAAGTACTAAATATTAAGGTACTACTGTGAAATTTGCGGTTGTAAGTAAGTTCTCACATCAGTTGGCCTTTAGGGAGAGTATTTGGATGGACCCTGCTTAATCACTTAAGCTCCTTAAAAGTAAGAGTTTTCTTCCATTAATAGAAAAGAAGAAATCAGAGAGACACGCTCCAACTTGTCCACATAAAGCAAACTGCTTATCGGGGCCACAGGGAAGGAACTGTGGGTACCTCTAGGAGCTGAGAGAGGTCCTCCAATAATGGCTAGAAAGGAAATAGGATCTCAGTCCTGTGACCACAAAAATCCTAATTCTACCAACAATCAGTGAGCTTGGAAGAGAACTCTAAGCCCAGATGAGACCACAGTCCTGGCCAATACCTTGATTTCATCCCAGTGACCCTCTGAGCAGCAAATCCAGCCATGCTATGCCTGAATTTCTGACCTACAAAAACTGTGAGATAATTCATTTGTACTGTTTTTACAATCTCTTTAAAATTCACACCATAAGTGCCAGTAGCAGCCCTAAAGGAGAGGAAGCAGAGAAAGCCGGTGTAGACAAATCTTTCAATGTGTTGCTAAAGAGAGAACAGAGAACTGATGATATATAGAGGAGGGGGTCAAAACAGTGCTGTTTTGTTTTAAGTTGGGAAATATTATAGTATTAAATACTGACAGGAAGGACACAATAGCACAGGAGAGATAGAAGTGTATGCTACAGGGAGAATAATCATAATATAATGGCCTGGGAAGAGGGATGGGACTCAGGAGATATGAGGAGGAGTGGGTTTAGTCTTCCGCAAGAACAACCTCATCCTTCCATAGTACTAGAGGGAAGGCAAAGTGTCCTCTATGTGCACAGAGAGAGGCCAGTTGGTTGCTGACTGGTGGGAGACTCCTGATTGCTCCATCTTTTGGTGAAATAAAAAGCATGTATATCAGGCAAAAAGAGAGAGAGTGTAATAATCATCTAGGAGTGAGGGTGAGTGAACAGACCAGAGAAATAGGGTGGGCTGGCTTGAGTCATATGAATTTATTGGCTAGGACTTTTAAATCATCAGGTTTAGGCTTTCAAAATTCAGAGAGTTGTATTAGGCAAATTGGGAGTTTTCAGGCAAGTACAATGAAAGAAGAGAGACACAAGATAGTCTAGGATATATGCAGGGGATTGGTCATGACGCTTGTCATGGAATCTAAGCCCAGGTTAAGAAAGGTATGAGGAAGCAGGAAAATGAGTAAAATGTGGTAGGACTGTTGAATTATAGGTCCTCATGGTAGGCTGAATAATGCCCATCCCCCGACAATGTCCCTATCCTAACCTCAGGAGCCTGTGAATGTTGCCTTCTGTGGCAAAACGGACTTGGTAGATGTGGTTGAGTTAAGGATCTTGAGATGGGGAGATTATCCTAGAGTATCCACGTGGACACAGTGTAATCACAGAGTCCTTAAATAAGGAAACAGGAGGGTCAGTGCCAGAGAGGGAAGCAATGTAATGATGTCAGGGGCAGAGACTGGAAGGATGTACTTTGAAGATGGAGGAAGAGGCCACAAGCCAAGGAACATGGGTGACTACTAGAAGCTGAAGACATCATGGAAATGCACTCTCCCCTCAGAGCCTCTGGAAGGAACTAGTTCTGATGACACCATGACTTTAACCCAGTGAAACTGGTTCTGACTTCTGTGCTCTGGAACTGCAAAGTAATACATTTGTGTTGTTTTAAGCCACTAAATGTGTGGTAATTTGTTACAGCAGCAATTGGAGCCTATTGCAATCCCAACAGAATTGAAGAATGGTTGAAGCTGAGATACTCGAGGGAGCGAGTGCAAAGCTAGGAGTATGTGATCAGCAGAGGAGGTACCTGAGTTGAGCATATGGGATTGTACAGTGAGCGGCTGTGACCAGGTGACAAGGCTAAGACCATGAGATTTGTAGATGAGGTGTAGTAAGGCACAGTCATTTGAGAAGAGACCAAGGGCCTCAGAGACTAGGGGTTAGAAGAATTACCTAAGTGGGGAACAAAATCCTCAAGGATTGTGATAAATGCGGCATTGGAGAGTGACAGTGCTCTAGAAGCCAAACCCTTCTAGAAATGAGGGTGAGCAACTCTGGAGTTTATAGGTGACTGTAGAAAAAAGCATTAGCGAGTGAGTTAGTCTGATGGAATGAACCTTCCAAATGGGAGAAGTGGAGAGAAGAGATAAGGTGATGGTTTGGAAGAGGAATAATAGGAACAAGAACAACGCCAGGCGCCCGCTCCGGGCTCACCGGCACGAAGGGCCGAATGAGCGAGAACAGCCATCACCCCAGAGAGCTATGGGGCACGCGGTGCCCTTGGGGTGCATCTGGGATTCAGAGAGCGTAAGAGGATGAGGGAGGTGAGTTCCAGGGGCTTCCATGAGTAGGGTTTGCTTTGTTGGAGGGAGTGGGAGATGAGGCCACAGAGAGGACGAATAGTGCCGTATGTGGGGGAGAGCCCTAGCTTCCGAATGGTGGCTGATGAAATTTGTTCCGATGGCCTCCTGGCAGATGGTAGTAAAGAAGTTGTGAGGTTTGGGAGGTGAGTGGGGGTCATCATGCTCTAGACACCCAAGAAAGTCCTTCATGCCTTCATCCTCTTCATCCTGCTCATGGCAGCAGAAGGAAAAGGGCCACTGAGTGTGAATGTGCTTTGTGATACATGATGCAAAAAGGAAAAGATTACATGTTCATCTGATAAAAAAGCGATACATAAGAGAAAAGAATTTCTTGCCATGGTTGGATTTCACAGCAGCATAGCTAGGCATCCACCCCAGAAGTCTGCAATGGCTGTCAGGCCTCCAACAACTCCCACTGCAGGCTGGAGCCTGCCTGCTGAGAAGTTAGAGCACCATCTTTCAAAACCCACATCTCTGGCCAACACCAAGAAGGTCCAAGAAGAGACTGAGCTCCTGTCATGTTCAGGGGGTTGACCTTAAACTTTGCAGGTTTGGTGCTTTGGGCCCGTTTTCAATATGCTCCTAAAATAATAGCTTTATTATAAACACAGAGACCCAGTCAAAGTGTGGATCATGGGGGAAATATCTAGCACCATGTGATTTATGGAAATGTTTGAATTAAGAATAGAAACCTGCATGGCAGGATCAACCTTTCAAAGAGAGTGTCACAGCAAGTACATGTCGGCAGGTAAAGCTGAGGCAGTGGGGAAGTGAGTTGCCAGAGGTCTTTGGGGTATTATATTATGTTGAAGTCACAATAGCCAAAGAGAGAAAAGGCTGTGGACGTCCAGGGATTGAGGAGCCCAGTGGGGCAAGAATTGAAAGGGCATCTTACTGTTACCTAATATTCACAAAGAGGCCTTACGCAACCGTGTGTGTTAACTTGTGATTCCTGCATTTCTGGTGTCAGGATATTCTGGGGCCTTTTAGTTGATGCTGCTCACTATGTCATGGGTATAATGTACCATCCTGTAAGTCTGGTCTTCATCTAGGGTGGTGTATCCTGAACAACGAATAACTGTGGGAATACCAGTAGTGTCCTCAGTCATCAAAAATTGGTTCCATTTTGCTGATTACTGAAGGGCACCAGAAGTGGGATCTGGGGGACACCAGCACCAGTTCTTCTCCATTTGCCTCATGGTGTTTAAGCCCTCTCCTCAGCCCTTAACACACAGCAATCATCAGAGCTACCTCCTTCTTCTGTGAATTGGCAGGGGTGCTCAGAGATGGCAAACCAATTTTGCTATCAGTCCAAGAAAAATACACTCTGAAAAATTCCTTCTGACCCTAACATTCTGTGATCATAAAACAAACCTCCTGGTACCCCCAATCAGAGTGTGTATCTTTAAATTAGGTTGGATTTGACTTTGAATGACCCATGTCACACCTCTCTCTTTCTGAGTAGGAATGATCAAGAGGCCACTCTACTCATCTCTCCACCATCCGTGAACGTTCATTCAAGAACAGATGACTGCCACTTTGCTTAAACAGAATATGGTATGCAATTATTTTTTCCGAAAACACTTTGAGATGATAGATTCAAGGTGACACTGAAAAACTGACTTGCTGTCCTCATCGGCACTTTCATCTTTATTCACCAGGAGTTAGACTTTGAACATACCAAGCTTCTGGGGTTAGAGTCTTTCATCAATTCTTCATTCTTTTTTTTTTTTTTAAAGATTTTATTTATTTATTTGAGAGAGAATGAGATAGAGAGAGAGCATGAGAGGGGAGAGGGTCAGAGGGAGAAGCAGACTCCCTGCTGAGCAGGGAGCCCGATGCGGGACTCGATCCCGGGACTCCAGGATCATGACCTGAGCCGAAGGCAGTCGCTTAACCAACTGAGCCACCCAGGCGCCCAATTCTTCATTCTTCTTAAGGGAAATTATTGAGTTCCTTTGCATCTGGCCTCTCACTAAGATCATCAACCAACAGAGTGGGTGGCAAAGAGCTCAGGAAGTGTGGCACTCTACAAGGAACGTATGAAGTAACCAGTGCCACAAAGGGCATCCACTTATTAGCTTGCTTTGCAAGTGACTGCTCTCTTGGCCTAAGTGAACATGAGGATATTTGAATTTGAGTTGGGTCTAGGGTGAAGAAGGTGGAGGGAGGAGAAGGATACATTGCCTGTAAAGCATCAGGTTAGGAAGGGATACAGAGGCAGTATCTGGAGCATCTGTGGAGCAAAATGAGAATCCTGGGTACCTGTTCAGAGGAAAGCGAACGTGAAGGAAGACCAAGACAATTTTACCTGCTTTTCTATGTTTTCCTAATTTAGCACGATTGCTTCCCTATTATGCAAGGGGAATAAAATTTTAAAGAAACCAGGAAGCATTTTAAGGAATGCTTGGTTTTTAATCTAGTTTCCTGGTCTGTTGAAATAATTAAATTTTCAACATCAGGCATCAAACAGAGAATGAGGTTTCTCTCAACTCATCTCATTGGTTTTACACAGGGGTGGTGTTTTTTTGGATCATAAAGCATTTGCACACACTGGAGGCCTTTGCATCTGAGAAGGAGATATCTGGGGCTTCTCCCTCCCCCTATCCCCTTCAATCCTCAGCCTGGGCTGCAGATCACAACCACCAAAGCTGTCAGAACTAGAATCTCCTGGGTTGGGGCCTAGAAACCATATTTTCAAAATTTCCCTGGGCAGCCGGGTTTGGGAAGCACTGAAAATTCCCAAGAACAATAGAAAAGATGGAAGGAGAAGAGGTGAGGGGACCAGGGGGCAGAGGTCATGTGGGAAGAGGACCCTGGCTGTCTCTCTGCTTTCTTCTGCAACAGAAAACTAATACTTCTTGTCCCTTGTTGCTTCTTGTCTTCCCACTAGCTGCTGGAAAGAATGAGGGGAAGCTGGATGGGAAGGCCTTTGGCTGCCCTGTACTAAGGATATCTGCATTTGGGGGGGTCACAACAAGTGGGGTCAGACTGGCTGTGAACTTCCTGAACTACCTAAACTAACCGAGCCTCAGTTTCCTCAACCAATAGGACTCAGTAAATGGCCACCATCATCAGCGAATGGGCCTGGGGGCTAATCCAGGGTAGGTCATGATTTAGAGCCTCCAAACAAATCCTGACATGGCAGCTCTGGCATTCGCAGGCACCAAAGACATGCCAAGGCACTTTTGAGGGGATTTTAAGTACACGCTGGCCCTGATGGAGCCTTGAGCCAAACTGGGAATGGGCCCAGTCTTTCCCAGTCCTCTTACATGCTTCTCCTCCCAGTTTTGCAGACTCGGAGCTGCCAAGTCCCATTCAAGCCTGCCTTCTCCCAAATGAACCCCTATCTTTTTCCTCCCCACTACTATCTTCTTGTAAACTGCATTCCATTGCAACTGGCCACTGCTAATTTTGGGTCTGATTAAAGCAATTATCACCGTCTATATTGTATGGATGATGGATGCATTTGCAACTTTTCAGGGAGTGTTTGTTAATTCAGACACATCTCTGAGTGGTAAAATGTTTTCAGGAGTTGGATTGTTATGGTCTGGAGGCTCTTCTGGGCTCCTTGACTATTCCAAGAGGCTCCTCACTCCAAGACAGATCTGGCAGCCTCAGATTTGCCACCCCAGTCCCTTCACTGGTCAGTTTTGCCTCTACACCACACCAAACTGAGTTAAATATGTAGACACTCCTGGGAGGAGAGAGTGTTGGCCAGCGTAAAGAATGTGTGACCCCATCAGAAGCCATGAGAGCATTCACCAGCATTCTTTATCTTCAAATGTCAGAGTCTTCCTATGATATTTGTCTGAAAATGCTGTCTTTTTAAATAAAGATTTTATTTATTTATTTTAGAGACAGAACAAGTGGAGGGAGGGGCAGAGGGACAGGGAGAAAGAGAATCTTAGGCAGACTCCCCCACCTGAAGCTCTATCTCATGACGCTGAGATCCTGACCTGAGCCAAAACCAAGAGTCAGTCACTCAACCAACTGTGCCACCCAGGCACCCTGAAAATGCTTTCTATTCTTTTTTTTTAAAGGTTTTTTTTAAAGATTTTATTTATTTATTTATTTTAGATTTTTTATTTATTTGAGAGGGAGAGAATGAGAGATAGAGAGCACGAGAGGGAAGAGGGTCAGAGGGAGAAGCTGACTCCCCGCTGAGCAGGGAGCCCGATGCGGGACTCGATCCTGGGACTCCAGGACCATGACCTGAGCCGAAGGCAGTCGCTTAACCAACTGAGCCACCCAGGCGCCCCTATTCTTAAGTTCACTTTGCTGTTTGGAGATCTTTTATTCCACAAATCTTAAATGAGTAAAATCTTGAATAAGTAAAAATGTTATACTTTCAAGTCCAGGAATAAGGTTAAGATACTAAGAATCTCATAATTTGGGAGGAATGTTGTATAAACTGCCTATATTTCTTATGACTAGGTTTGGTTACATATGACCAAAAAAATAGTTTCAACAAGAACTCTAATTCTCTCTCATATAAAAGTCTGAAATAGGTGTCCCAAGACCAGTATGGAGTTACAAGTGTCACTGACCCTGACTTTCTGTCTCCTTGTGCTTCCCTCAGTGGCCTACATTCATTGTTAGTTCATGGTCCAAGATGGTGGCCCCAGTTCCAGTCAACATGTTCACATTCCAGCCAGAAAAAAGGAGAAAAGGGAAGAGCACACACTCTACTTAAGGACACTTGACACAAATTTAACACACAGTTTCCACTGAAATCCTGCTGAACAGAGTTCAATCATATGACCACACCTTTTTGCAAAGAAGGCTGTGAAGTGCAGCATTTTATCCAGATGTGTTTTCACTTCTAGGTTATTGTGGGTTTTCCTCAGCCCTCCTGACTTCCATGTACCTTAGCCCTGGCAGCATCCACATGCATGTCACTGCCAAGAGATGCTGCTTCCTGAGGCATAATGCTGTTTTCCTGCCTCAGCTCCTATGGCACCTGCAAGGTCATGGCACATCTAGGTGATGATCTGGGACTGAGTCCCTGGAAACATTCATCTTTTATTAATTGCTCTAAGGCATGGCAGAAGACATTCTCTGTTGACACTGTAGCGGAAAGTGGGGAAAAGCCCCTCAGACAGTTCATTCCATTAATCAACAAAGATGTTAATGAGCCCTCTGATGTGCCAAGTACTGGGTAAGGTATTGAGGATGCAGTGACAAGAGGCCCAGTCTCTGCCCTCAAGAAGCTGCGAGGCCTCTGGGGAGACAGGCATAAATGTGACGTCAGAAGGGAGGGTATTCAGGGAGCTCTGGGTGAGGTTACCTGGACTGTCAGGGCAGAAGGAGGCTTTAGAGGAGAGAGACTTTAGAGGAGGAATAGGGATTAATCAGGAAAAATGGGAACATGTATTCCACAAAAAGTCTTAGCATTACCAAAAGGAAGGAGAAAGAAAAGAGGGTGGTGTGCTCATGCCAAGTACATGCTATTTGGCATTAATGGAAATGCAAGAAGAGGGAATTAGAAAGGCAGGGAGGCAGGTACCCAACTCCCAGACAATCCTGTATGTAATGTGAGACAAGTTTCATTTCAGATTCATGACAATGGGGAAACCATCAAAGGGCTTCAGCCCATGGCACAGTCAACTTTGTGTTTGTAGATAGAATACTCTGGCAACTCTGTGAAAGAAAGTTTCAAGGAGGGTTAAAGAGATGTGGGGAGACCAAATAGGAGCCTGCTACATCAATCAAGAGACAGATAATGATAGCTTGAACTGGGGTAGGGGAAGGGAGATGGAAATGGAGAGAAACATCAAAGAAGTAAACCTGACAGGTGTGATGTCTGATTGAATGGGAGAAGGATGGAAAGAAAGCTACCATAGATGACACTTTGCTTTCTAGTATGGACTTAGCTAGCTGGTCCTGCCAATCAATGAGAGCAAATGTGTATGAGAAACAGATTTAGGGAGGACACTGATGTTATGTTGTAGACAATTAAGGGTGCTCTGTCTGGAGATATCCAGGTGGAGAAGTCAGATAGATTGTTCTAGGAATCTGAAGCTTCTGGCCTGGGAGATCTAGGTGGCCATCATAAGCATATAAGTCTCAGTTTCAACCATGAAAATGTACCAGATCACCCAGATAGGGCTTGTAGAGTGAAAAGAGCAGTGATCCAAAAGCAAAGCATTAAGGAGCTTTTCCAGAAGGAGGAGCACCATGGTGGAGGGATGCCATGAACATCAAAAGTTGAAAGAGCTCAGTAAGAGGGTGTGGTCCATGGTGTCCTGTTGGATATAACAGAGAGACCCTAGATAAATAGTACTCAGACAGCTTTTGTGGTAAAATAGGGATGCTGTTGGTGACCTCAATGAGAGTTATATCAAAATAGCAGGAAATGAGCCACATCTCAGAGTAAATGGGGCAGGAAGAAGGGAAATGCTGGGTTCTGACTTCTGTGTGGAGTAAAGATGTTGGACAGTTCCTAGCGGTTTTACAATGTAAAGGAAAGTTTTATTGTTTTTGTTTAGGATCAGAGAGATTTGCACGTTTCTCTTGGCTGCAGGAAGGGAGCCAATAAAGAAAGAACCTTGATTTCAAATTTCTCAGTAAAGTAAGAGGCAGGAAATCTGTGATTCAGGAAATGGAAGTGAGCAGTGACCGTTGGAATCATTTTTGAGGGGAACAGAATGGAGGATGACCAAAACCAGTAAAGGAGTTGATGGCACTCTCTCTGGGATCAGAGTCCTATTCTGATACCTTAAGAATGGAATTCGAGGGGTGCCTGGGTGGCTCAGTTGGTTAAGCATTCAACTCTTGATTTCGGTTCAGGTCATGATCTCAGAGTCCTGGGATCGAGTCCCGGGTCTGGCTGCATGCTCCATGTGGAGTCTGCTTGGGATCCTCTGTCTCCTTCTGCTTCTGCCCCTCCTCCTGCTTGCACCCTCTGTCTCTCTCTAAAATAAATAAATAAAATCTTAAAAAAAAAAAAGAATGGAGTTCAAACTTGATACTCCACTTTCGGGATTTCAGTGTCTTTCCGCCTCAGTCTTCAAATATAGTTTGCTCATGGATCCGTCGCTGGGCTCTATCCACTTACTGGTGCCCCTTTGTCCATTGTGTGACCTCCTCCATGTCTTGTTGACAATATTCTACAGCTGACACTGTTGTCTGTTGTCATCTCCTCCAGACATTTTGCTCTTCCTGCCAAACTTGAAGTTTCTCTTCACCTTGCACACAGGCTCACTCCACCCACAACCTGACAGTCAGTGATTAAGTTCCAGTCTTCACTTCCCCTGGTCTGAGTCAATCAGTCTACCACAGCAAGTTGGTTCTGCAGACAGAAAAATGTAAGCAATGGGTGAATAAAAGTGTGGTACATAATTTCCAAGAAAGTCCCTAATGATCCTCACCTCTTGGTATTCACACCTTTGTGTAGTCCCCTCCCATATTATACCAGAATTAAAATGAGGGACCACAGAGCATGGGGGAAGTGATGGTATGTCACTTTCAAAGCTATGTCATCAAAAGACTTTGTGGCTTCAGCTTCTTCTCTCTGTATCATAGGCTCCAGGGAAGCCAGCTTCCGGGTTTTTAAGACACTTTAATAGCCCTATGGCAAGGTCTGTGTGGGGAAGAACTGAGGCCTCTTGCCAACAGCCACAGAAATGAGCTTTCCTGGAAGCACATCATCCAGCTCCCTTGAACCTTTAAATGGCTGTAGCTCTAGCCAACCTCTTGACTGCAACCTCACGAGAGACTGAGAACAAGAACCATCCAGCTGAGCCAGTTCTGAATTCCTGACCCCCAAAACTGAGATAATCAATGTTCATTGTCTTAAGCCATGACTTTGGGGGGTAATTTGCTATGTGTGCAACAATAGATAACTAATATAAAAGACTTTCCACCATCTTCCTCATTCCTCTCTCAGAAGAAGTAATGCTAATATGATTGGCCAGATTTCAAGACATTAATTAGATTATGTTCACTGGTGAATGTGGTCACTGGCAACTGCTTAGCTAGTACTTGCTGAGCTTCTATCAGGAGCCAAGCACTGTTTTAGGTTCTGGAGATACCGCAATGAATAAGACAGAACCCCTGATGTTCTAATGAGAGGAGGCAGGCAATGAATACCCACTTCGTGAATGAGTGCTACCAAGAATATGAAATAAGCTCCTGTGTGGAGAGGGCCAGGAATGAGGCTTTGGCAAGGATGGGTGAAGAAGAGCTTTCGGAGGAGGTGACATCTGAGTTATGACCTGAAGTTGAGGAGGAAGCGACTTTGTCAGGGAAGATCATTATGAACAAATGTAAGATCCAAAGAGAGGGAAGAACTTGGCCTATTTTACAGATGGAGAGAAGGCCGGCAGTGAAAAAGCAGCAGGCTGGAGGAAGATGGATCACAAAATCGTGTACCCCCTGTTTCCTTTCTTATTGCAGCTAGCTGGGTCAGGAGAGGCGGAGCCCGAGTCCTTGAACAGAACTAGCCATCTTGTGCTCTGGCCTTCCCCACCTCTGCACTCAGGGGCAGGGAGGGGTGACTTCTGAGCCTTTCCAGAGCACTTCATTGTGGAGAAATTGAGCCCTGGGACAATTTGTAAAATGGTAAATAGGTTCTCATCTGTCTTGTTCCCTGGAGAACCCTGTGGGAAAAGGCATGCTTAAGAAGCAAAGAGAATTCAGCAGATTCTTCAGATACTATCAAATACCCACCACCAGTGCTTGCCATGTGAAGTTGGGAAATGATTGATAAAATGTTTATATCCAAATGAACACCACAAGCTTAGAACAAGGGGCACAAAGGGGTAACGGGAAAAGAGTATCATCTAATTCCTACCTCAAGTGCGTCATGTACAAATTTCCTGAGCTTGCCTTACACGCTTGTACATGGGAATTAAATTCTCAACAGCTTGTTTCATGTGTTTACAAATATGAACATTTCCAGAATGCTTATTTTTTAAAAGGTGTACTTGGCAGACCATGGATGAGACGTGATATAACAATCCCCATTCATAAGTCCGGGCATCCCTGGGGAAGGTGAGGGGTTGGGAGGCAAGTTAAATCAGCAATCAGCAATCAATTTGCTTTTGAGAGCAAGGAGCCACACATCTCTATTCAGAGAATGGACAAATATCAGAAAACATGTCAGGAATTCCAAACTGGATGACCTCGGGAAGATGCAAGACAGCACAGGAAATAACAGGAAATGAAGAATAGAAAAGTAACTTAGCAGATGCTCCTGAGAGCTTCAGCAGGGAGACCACAGCGTTGTTCTTTAGCATTAACCAGAGAGGACAAAAATAGCCTTAACTTCCAGCAAAGGCTCTGGGTGGGCGGCCGAACTTGGGGATAAAATGAGGTGAGAAGAGGTTTCTGTGACCCCTATCTACCAAATCACTTTGAAGGCAAAAAGTCAGAAAACCCTGTAGATTAGAAATAGAATAAGAATTACTTCAGGGAGAAGATTGAAGAAGTAGCTGGCTCTCAGAAGATTTCTAAGCCACATGAAAATGGATAGACTTTTTAAAGTTCAATGATTTAAAAAAAAAAAACAAAAATGAATCAGCCTCATCAAATGAGTAAAAAATCCACTACTTAGAGAAAATAAAGAACTTGCTTAGGAAAGATTTCGTATGTTCTGTTCTTCGGTCTTCTTCCTGTTTTCTTTATAGTGCTTTGTTTTGCATGGTAATCTGATCTCACAATGGGACTTTGATTATATTTGGGGCTAATACGTACATCCCTTTAGTCTGCTGATAAGGGAGTGGTCAGACCCAGGAGAGGGCAGAAGAGCAAGGAGGGAGGAAAGTGAGGGCAGGCATTTTTGCAAGATGCAGTGAATACTAATGGAATTTGGTCATCTAAAAACCAAGGAAATATAAAACAGAAAGTCCTAATGATTAAAATCAGTGGATGACGTTAATTTTCCTTTTAATTTCAACCTCCCACATCCCACCCCGGTTTAACCCATGGTCCCTTTATTTGTTCATGCACAGATAATGTAGGATATGGCCCATTCTGACATGGAACTCCCATGGTTGCTTGCCTGTAGTCCTCAGGACAGGCCTGGATTGGGAAGACAGTCACTTTTAATGCTGACCAAGGCTATACTCAAAGCTCCCTGTAGCAGGCAGAATTCTTTTTTTTATTGTTATGTTAATCACCATACCCTACAACATTAGTTTTTGATGTAGTGTTCCATGATTCACTGTGTGCGTATAACACCCAGTGATCCATACAGAATGTGCCCTCTTTAATACCCATCACCAGGCTAACCCATCCCCCCACCCCCCTCCCCTCTAGAACCCTCAGTTTGTTTCTCAGAGTCCATCGTCTCTCATGGTTCGTCTCCCCCTCCGGCAGGCAGAATTCTAAGAGTGACTCCCCAAAACCGTTGTCCTTGTATTATCCTTTTCCCTTTGAGTGTGGGGGAAGCTGTGAGTATGATGAAGTGTCACCCCGCGACTATTCCATTTATGGCCAAGGAAGGCTGTGCAGTGGACCGGACCCAATCACGTGAGCCCTTTGAAAGCAGAATTTTCTCCAGCTGCTCACAGAAAAGGAATCTATGTGAGGTGATGGGTGTATTAGTTAACTTGACATTAGTTAATCTCTCACATGAATGCTTGTATCAATACACCATGATATATTCTTAAATTACCTTCCTATTTTAAATGTCAATTATACCTTAATAAAGCTAAAGTTTTATTTTTTTTTAAAGATTTTATTTATTTATTTGACAGAGAGAGGGACAGCGAGAGCAGGAACACAAGCAGGGGGAGTGGGAGAGGGAGAAGCAGGCTTCCTGCAGAGCAAGGAGCCCGATGTGGGACTCGATCCCAGGACCCTGAGATCATGACCTGAGCCGAAGGCAGACGCTTAACGACTGAGCCACCCAGGCGCCCAAAGCTAAAGTTTTAAAACCATTGATGGAACTGCAGGGCATGATGCTAAGTGAAAAAGCCAGTTAAAGATTTCACTTATATGTGGAATCTAAAAGACAAAGCAAGTGAATAAACAACAACAAGGAAAGAGAGAAACAAACTCATGAATATAGAGAGCAAAGTGGTGGGTGCCAAAGCGGAAAGGATGGAGGGATAGGCAAAATGGGTGAAGGGGATTAAGAGGCACGAACTTCCAGTTATCACATAAATAAGTCACAGGAGTGAAAAATACAGCATGGGAATATAGTCAATAATATTGTAATACACTTATCCCGGTGAGCGTCTTGTAATGTATACAGTTGTTGAACCGCTATGTTGTTTGTATACCTGAGACTGAGTTAATATTGTATGTTGACTGTACTTCAAAAAAAAAATCCTAATTACATCTGCAAATTTCCTTTTGCCATGTAAGGTATTCACTGTTTCCAGGGATTAGGGTAAGGACATCTTTGGAGGTCCTCCTTCAGCCTACCACAAGAGGCTTCCCTCACTTGGCTCTACTTTAATATCTAACACTTTTGGCTACTTGAGAAGAAGTAAGATACCTCAGACTTTCCCAATCACCCATTCATTTGCTCAATATTTTTTCCAGATGCCTATTTGGCGAGATTTCCATGTTGCACAAAGCACTAACCTATGTCAATGATATCCCCACGGATGCTGTTCAGTCTATACGAACAAGTGAGACCACTCTGCTGATGCATGTTAGATACTGAGATATAACAGCAACTAAGGAAACAAACCTTTGCCCTTCTTTATTTACTGCACACCTGCAGGAAGGCCAGGATGACATCTGGGCATGTGTGTTTATTAAAACTCCTGTTATTTTGATGTGCACTGAACCATAAAGACTCACCGAAGCCCTCATTTCTAGAACTATCCAGACCTACCGAATTAGAATTTTTATGGGTGGGTAGAAGCAACTGTCTTTTCTTTGCTGTGTAATTCTGATGGGCACCAAACCTTGGGTTTGCCTACTTGAGACATAAGGGTTCACTGACTAGAGCCTGGAGGGGATAGGACACACAAAGCTGAAAGGTCAGAGAGTGGTAAGCAGGGGTTTGTGGGAAGCCAGTGAGAGGGAGCAGAAAGAAAAAAAATCCCCTCCTTTCTAGTAGGAAGTGGAGGCTCAAGGCTAGAGGCATATGCATCCACCGATCAGCATGGGCTCTTAGGTGTTCTTAATAGTGTAAGGGGCCATTTGCAAGGCATCTCAAGGTCACATGGAATCTGTCCTCAGAAGGTTAAAGAAAGACATGTCAACTGAGGTTATCCAGATGGACTGTTTATACCTTGTCACAGCTGTTGTCAGCTAAGAAAGAATTTTTAGAAAACTACTTTGGCAGAAAATAACATAGGTGGATGGAAAGGTCTAGTTCCCACCATCAAGAGTAAAATCCCCTCTGAGAAGCACCTTAGGGCGAGAGTCAGGGTGGGAGGGGAGAAGGCAGGATGCATTCTATTGGGTGAGCTGGGAGGACACCCACGCTGTGGCCTTAGGGCTCTGAGCAAAAGCAAAAGCCTCTCAAGGCCGTTAGTAGGAAGTGACTTGATTCCAGGTAACAAGAGGAAGCCAAAGATCAGAGCTCTGTCCTGGAGAGGAGAACAGTCTGGGGCGCCTGGGTGGCTCAGTTGGTTGCGCCACTGCCTTCGGCTCAGGTCATGATCCTGGAGTCCCTGGATCGAGTCCCACATCGGCCTCCCTGCTCAGCGGGGAGTCTGCTTCTCCCTCTGACCCTCCCCCCCTCCCATGTGCTCGCTGTCTCTCTCATTCTCTCTGTCTCAAATAAATAAATAAAATCAAAAAAAAAAAAAAAAAAAAAGGAGAACAGTCTGTGCTTCAGCTCAAATCCCCCAGGCCAGGCAGGAAAATCCCAGAGTCTGGTCAATGTCATCTCATTGGCTCCCTGATGAACGCCATGTTGTTTATTGTCAAGACAACTTTACAACAACATTAAAAGAATTTTTAAAGAAAAATATGCACCCATAACACCATCCACCTAATGTAACCGCTTAATGAATGAAGTCTTTGGGAATGACTCTTTTGAGGACCAACATTCATGCTTAATAGACATCAAACCCTTATTCTGATTCAGAAATTAGTTATTTTTTAAAATTTTTTAAAGATTTTATTTAGTTATTTTTTTAAATATCTCACTTCCCACATCTAAGGTTAAGTCGCAAAAGAAGAAACGAATATTAGATTATGACTAAATTGCAAAATAAAAGTCAAGTTAAAGAACAAAAAGAAACAGTTAACATTTTTAAATCTTAAATATTTTTTTCTTTATAAAGTGATGCGTATCTCTCACAGGGCAAAAACTAAATTTGGATAGGTGAGAAAAAGAAAACAAAAAGAACTCCTGATTTCACTTTGAAGGAATAACATTAATATTTTGTGTCTTTGCATATATTTACACTGGCCTCTTCTCCTAATGAGATCATACTGTACATATCATTTGTTAACCTGTGTGTGTGTGTGTGTGTGTGTGTACACACATCACTCTATATAGGTGGAACATCTAGGTCATGACATGTGCTTCTGCCATATCATCTGAATGCCTATTTCATAAAATACTGTACGGATGTTGGATTTCTCCAGCTCTCCATAAGCAGAGGATGCATTTCAGAGTGTCGCGGCTGGGGGCCTTGGTCAACTACACTCCCTGGAGTCAGAGAATTGTGAAGTTCATTCTCAAGGCCAGCAATGATGTATAAACATTTATTTAAGCAGTAAGGTGATACATAAGGTGGGTGAATTGTTTGTTCTTATTAAAAATGCTGTAAAAATATCTCTCGAGTTAAATTTATTTTCTTTTCACATCATGGAATATCTTTTTAAATTAAATTCCCGGAAGTATAAAAGCAAGGTCAAAGGTTTTGTACATCAAATAGATATTAAAAATTTGCAGGTGGGGCCAATTTATACTTCTGCCGATAGTTTGGGAGAGGGCCTGTTTCCCATACTGGTATGGTCATTTAAAAATCATGAACATGGGGAAGGAAAAAAAGAGAGAGAGAGAGAAAGGAGGCACACCATAAGAGACTCTTAACTATAGAGAACAAGCTGAGGGTGGCTGGAGGGGAGGGGGGTGGGGGAGGGGCACTGATTGTGATGAGCACTGAGTGGCGTATGTAAGTGATGAATCACTAAATTCTGCTCCTGAAACCCATATTACACTATATGTTAACTAACTAGAATTTAAATAAAAACTTGAAATGTAAAACAAACAAAACAAATAAAAATCATTGCCAATTTGAGATGTGGAAAAATGCTGTCTCATTTTAAATCACATCCCTTTGATTACTCATTAGATTCATCACCTTCTTCCTAGTTTTTGGCCGTTTATATTTTTTTTCTTTATGAGGGACTTCTCCGTAATGCCCTATGCCTATTTTTCTGGCAGAGGTGTTAAAGTTTTATTTATTGATTTACATTTACTCACATACCAGATTTGTTTATTGTATAATAACAGCATTGAGATTATAATATATTCTTGCTCTACTACATAGATAATATATGATAGTATAAGAGATATAATAAGAGTATAATACACCTTGGTCTGCCTTAGAAATTGCAAATATTTTCTTAGTTTTTTTTTATCTTCTATTATTGTTTAGGGTAGGTTGGTTTTCCTTTTGCTTTGTTTATTGTGTTTTGAAGTTTCAATTTTTGAAATATAATCAACTCTATCCATATTCCTTTCCCTTCTAGTTTTCTTCCTGTTTTTTTATTTTATTTCTTATTTTTATTTTTTTAGAAAGGCCCACTCTACCACAGATCATTTAAATATTGACCTATATATTCTTCTCCAACTGTTATGGTTCCTAATGCAGCTGGACTTTATTTTGGTGTAGACTATAAAGACAGGATCTAATGTTTATTCCCATATACTTAGCCGTGGTCACAACACCTTTCTCCAAACAAATCATTACGTTCTCTTGCTGAAAGTGCTACTTTTTTCCACCAGATAATGATAGCTCACCCTGGGGGAAGGGTAATTGTGTTCCAGGAACTATGCTAGTGCTTTTCATGTATTAACCCTTTCCTCCCCACCCCAGGAGTTCTATTATTGTCTTCATTTCACTGAGAAAGAGGTACAGAAGCATTTTGTGACTTAAACAAGGTCACATAGCAAGCCAGGACTCAAACCCAATCAGGCTAGCACCAGAGCCCAGACTCTTTTTTTTTTTTTTGATTTTTTTTTTATTAACATATAATGTATTATTTGTTTCAGGGGTACAGGCCCGTGATTCATCAATCTTACACAATTCACAGCGCTCACCATAGTACATACCCTCCCCAGTGTCCCTCACCCAGCCACCCCATCCCTCCCACTCCCCTCCACCATTCCAGCAACCCTCAGTTTGTTTCCTGAGATTAAGAGTCTCTTATGGTTTGTCTTTTTCTCTCTGGTTTCATTTTGTTTCATTTTTCCCTCCCTTCCCCTATGATCCTCTGTCTTGTTTCTCAACTTCCTCATATCAGTGAGATCATATGATACTTGTCTTTCTCTGATTGACTTATTTCGCTTAGCATAATACCCTCTAGTTCCATCCACATCATTGCAAATGGCAAGATTTCATTTTTTTGATAGCTGCATAATATTCCATTGTGTGTGTGTGTGTGTGTGTGTGTGTGTGTGTGTGTGTGTGTGTGTGTATACCACATCTTTATCCACTCATCTGTTGATGGACATCTAGGCTCTTTCCATAGTTTGGCTATTGTGGACATTGCTGCTATAAACATTGGAGTGCAGGTGCCCCTTGGGATCACTACATTTGTATCTTTGGGGTAAATACCCAGTAGTGCAATTGCTGGGTCATAGGGTAGCTCTATTTTCAACTTTTTGAGGAACCTCCATACTGTTTTCCAGAGTCAGAGCCCAGACTCTTCAAGTACATACTACCCTAGCCTGTCTCTCTAATTTTTTTCCATATCCTTCAGTTTATTTCTATTCTCTTTTTTGGTATCTTCCTTAATTATGTCATAGAGCTTTTACAACCTTATAATATATCTCACTATGCAGCTGGGTGAGTCCCTGTGAGTCAGAGTCTGTCCTTATGGTTCCTTAGCTTGCTTTATGCAGTAAAGATGCAGTTAGCAGGAGCACATAGCTATAGGTCTATGTGCTGGAACTAGAAGCTTCTCCTCCTGTACTACTTCAGTTAGACCTTTAAGTTGGAAGCATTAGGGGCATTCCGCTCAGCATCACCTCCACTTACTTGCCAGAGGGGCTTTGAAACTCAGTTTGTCAATGCTTGTACCATCGAGTTCGTGCTCTACCATATCTGCCTAAAGTTCCTTGACCTTTTGGGGACGCAGATGCTTCCTTCCCTTGTTCTGATACAGTCACTCAATGGTGATTGGGAAGTAAATGCATTAGCTCAGAACAGTCTTGAGCTGGACCACAGTTATAATGTTTTTATATTCGTTTCAAATGTACAAGATAATAATGCAATATAATACTTATTGTAGTAATACAATAAGTTTAGTTAACATCCATTGCTACACATACTTAAATATTTTTTCCTTGTGATGAAAACTTTTAAGATAAGTATTACTAACTTTAGTCACCACACTGTATATTACATCTCCAGGACTTACTTATATCATAACTGGAAGTTTGTACCTTTTGACTACTTTCACCCATTTTACCCACCACCCATCCCTGCCTCTGGCAACCACCAATCTGTTCTCTGTATCTATGAGTTCTTTTCTTTATTGTTTTTCCACATATAAGTGAGACCATATGGTATTTGTCTTTCTCTGTCTGACTTATTTCACTTAGCATAATGTCCTCAAGATCCATTCATCTTGTCCCAAATGGCAGGATTTCCTTCCTCTTTAAGGCTGAATAATATTCCACTGTGTATTATATATATTTTATATATATATATATTTATTCATATTCTTCAAAACATTCTACCATGTTACTGAAGCAGGATGTGATTCATTCCCAAGGAGGAGACATCTCAGGTATACATACCAATAAAAGAAAGCTTAGGCCAGATACAACAAAACTGCAAACAACCACTCAAAGGGTATATTTCTTCATCAAATATCCCCAAGGATATTATGCAGATATGTAGCCTTCTACCTCCATTTTACTTAATTAAGTCTGTGGCAAAATTAGGTTCTATCTTTTGAATTCCAATCAGATTGCAACACTGTGGGTGCTTGGGGGTGATCTGAATAGAGATAGAAATGTTGTCTGAGACCTTAAATTTCTGATGTGCTTAGTCACTCCCACAAGGTTGATGATTAAAGAAGAAAATTGATAATTAAAAGGAGAATATGCTAGAATTTATGGGAAGAGCTTTCCAGGAATTGCCATCTCTGCCAAAAATAAGCAAAAAATACCCCACAGCAGTTACCATGGTGCCTGGAACCCAGTGGTCTCTCATGAAATGTTTCTTTAGTATGGAGAGAGAATATATTTTATAAATTCAAAGGAAGTCATGCAGGCCATGTAAAGTTTATGGTTAAGGACCTAACATCTCAGGCCTGATGACTTTTGAAAAAAAGTCATCAACTTTTGATGAAACTAACTGGGAAATTTGGGGCTTCCTTGGTCTTTGTATTATGTTTTAGGGAAGAAACTAAATAAAGAGAGAAATCCAAGTGCTTATCTGGAGCTTTATGGAACTTGTCATTTACATAATTACTCTTTAAAAACCATGTCAAGTCTTTCAAGACCTTAAAGTCTCTTTGCCTATGTGCAAGTCCATTTCTTTCTACTTGCTATGAAATTATGTTAGATAATTGAGGTTGATTGAATGAGGCCATTTCCCTCATATTCTACTTTTCGTTGACATTCCTCTACCACCAAAACATATGCACACTCAGACACACACACACCCAACATACCAATGTCTCTAGCAGGGTATTTTTATGAACATATTTGATTGGACCCAACTAAATTTTCTTCTCTTTATAATTCAGTTTGAGAATCTAGATATGGCCAAGATCAAACCCACTCTCATTTTCATTTATACTCTGTTACATTATTTAGTAGACAAAGGACTGTTGTCTCCTATTGTAATCCTGAGTGAGAGCAGGGTCACTGCCAGGGTAAAAAGAGGGGAGAGCATAGCATTCTCAAGTGAAGTTTCTTCCCTACCATATGTTAAATCAAGCTTATGCCTAGATTTTGAAACATTTTTTTCTCTCTTTTTTAAAAATTGATAATTATCAGAGAAAGGCAATATCATCTACACAGATAGTATCTCAAGAGCTCTCACCACCCATTTTCAAGTGACTTTTCTTGGCAAATGGTCTTTCAAAGGAAGATCTGTTCTATTTAAACTTAATATGGTTATGAGGACTCAAATTTGTTTTTTTTTCTGTAAAGTTTGTGCATTTTAAGCATTGTTTAACATCAACAGAGTCAAAGACCAGACTTATTTTCTCTTTCTTCACTCTGAAATTGTACAGGTTCTGATGATTTCTGATGTCTTTCTTAGTTTTATTAGAATTGCTGGCTACAGTCCAACTATTAAAAGCCTTGACTAGACTCTGTGTATTTCTCACATGTTCATTTTGAATTCAGTTCTATAGTATCCGTCTTTCAAGCAGTAAGGAATTCAATAATTCCTTGAATTTAACCCCTAAAAAATTCATAGCTGGGGCTCTTAAAATAGAGTTGCTTTGCCACAATATCATTACCTTTAGTAGAATATTTTAAGATTTTAATATTTTCAAATTCAGAAATATAATATCCCAAAAGACAATTGTGGCAATATGTAAACCTTACTCAGTAGAATATTCTTAATACATTTCTTCACTGAAATATACATCTTCATTGACCCCACCACTCCTACACAAGTGCTACCATCCTGCTCTGGTCACAAGATTGAGCGTTAGTACCAGGACAAACCATTGCCTGTTGGAGGACCCTGTTAATGATGAGTAGTTCCGGAAACATCTGTGTGAGTCTACCCAGCAGACTTGGATATTATTTGGGGTGTGGTTTTTAGATGGCTGGTCATTCCTACAATGACTTAAGGACCAGAAGTATAAGGTAGTTTGGCTCCATTTATTGATGAGCTTTTGGCTTTGGTTTTGGTTCTACTGGTTAAGCTCATTGGCACCCATAATCCCCAAAATTAGTGTTTAAAAAGAACACAGAAGAAGACCTGGATGGGAGAGGGCCAAGATGACACCCAATAAAGTACAAATACTTATGAAGCCAAATGACAAGACATTGTTTCTGGAATTCATATCATCTGATTTTATTGATATTTAGACAGAAATGCATCCCTTCATCTCCTGCCACAGAAGAAAAACAAGGGTTTACTTATTGCTTTGAAGTATCTCTCAAGATTATTACATGTTTTCCCTTCATTCACGCAGACAGCAGACAGGAGATAGGAGAAAATGAAGTCCTTTGGTTAGAGAAATTTTTTATCTGATCCAGTGAAACAATTTCGTTTTAATTTTTCTTTTCAAGCACAAATACATTTATTATTGTTTTTGCACCTTTGTTATTCTCCCGATGTTATTTGGTTTTGAATTTTTTGTCACCATTTACTGGCCAGAAGAGGGCTCAGAGGTGATGGAACTTCAATAGGCAACTCCTGTTATTTTCTTTCTCTTGAACTGATTTGTATATATTAAAAATTGTTTGTGTAAATTATTTCTTAGGATCTTAGGTCTCACTTTTAGCTAAAGTTTTTCTCTTTTTTATACACTCCCAGGATAACAGTATTCAGTTCTGTGCAACTCAGATTTTACGGTTCAGTAACATTTTTTCTAATTACAAATCTCTTGTGTCTTTTATGCAGTGAGTCAATGATATGTTCAGAGTGATTTGATTAATACATTTTTTTAAATAGTCAACAAAATTCCATTCATGTTTCATAGCTTCATTTCAAAAAAATTTAAATGTTTCAACTCTTATAACAACCTCAATTTAACACATACTCCAAATTTTTTAGTACATTTGTCTCCATAGTCAATTATTTAGTTTTATTACTTCCCTTACTTTGTTTTGCTTGTCATCCCCCCCCCCCACATTATTTGTCGATCATTTGTAAGAACAGTTTCTAGTCAAATTTAGTACCCTAAGGTTCAGGTTGCCATTATTCAAAATGACTCATGTGAGAGAAAGTAGATCTTGAAATAACCAGCCCTGTTGCCCTGGGCAAGTCACTTAATCTTTTTGAAACTAAGAAAAACAAGATTGAGGATCTCTAAGGTTGGTTCAAAAACATAAGCTGTGTAATCATCTTGCCAGAAATGCAGGTCCTTAAGGACAGCATGGGGGTGACATACTTTTCTTGGCTACAATTCTCATGTAAGATAATAGGTAAATCTCTAGCGTCCAGCCCCATAAGCTGGAACCAAGGTAGCCATATAAAATGCAGGACCCAAGGATAGCATGGGATAGACTTATATTAAAAAATTACTCCCTGATTATCTGAAATTCAAATTTAACCGAGTGTTTTGTGTTTTTATTTGCCACCTAGCCTAAATGTTAACCAGAACAAATTCTTCAGTCGCCAAGCAGGCTAGCACCATTGCATTAGAAGAGTTTCATCATCATTTCTATTAGCCAAACAATATGTACCCATAATAGGTAAATTACAGTTGTCTAAAGCCCTGTAATCTTCAGTAGTCTCATCTCAATTTCCCCATGTGCAGCAGGGAAGCCAACAACATGTAATATAAACAAAACACTACTTCTAAATCCCTTTAGCCTCTAGACCATTGCTTTATAAACTTTGATATGCACACTAAGCATCAGGGGATCCCGTTAAAATGCAAATTGTTGTTTAGTTTAGGGTGATGTCCAGATGCTGCATTTCTAACAAGGTTCCAGGAGGTGCTGCTGATGGTGACCACTCAGAATAGTCAGACTAACTAATACCATTCACTGGGCAATTTCTCACCTGTTCAGGGATGGACGAGATACCCAGTTGTTCCAGTAAGGCAAGAGATAAAGTCATTATCACTTAGGGGTATCCATGAAAGTCTTCTTAATATTATCTTTTCCCCCCATTCCAGCTGCTTAGCAGCTCTAACACGTAGCCTGAGGGCCAATTCAACTAAACCAGTCCTGGAGTAGATTACATTTCATAATCTCTGACTAGTTAGAACTACATTTATTTACTACTTAAAAAAAATCATTATCTAAAAGATCAACCAGAAAAAAGACAACACTATTAATTTAAATGGCTTCACTTACCAGGCTTTTATAGTTTTCCTATTGATATTCTAAGACTCCCTCACTATTGGGGCTCCTGGGTTAAAGAGTCGGTTAAGCGGCTGCCTTTGGTCAGGTCATGATCCCAGGGTCCTGGGATCAGGCTCTGGGTCAGGGTCCCTGCTCAGTGGGGAGCCTGCTTCTCCCTCTCCAGCTCCCCCTGCTTGTGCACACTCCCCCCCCCCCGTCAAATACATAAATAAAATCTTAAAAAAAATAGTTCCTCACTATTAATTGCATAACCTCCTTAATTTATTCAGAAAAATGTCATGGCTCTCATATCAATCATCCTGTGTTTTGAGTGCCTATTCTGCCCAAGTCACTCTGCTAGGTCAATGATGAAACAAAAACAAAAAAATCTGTTCTTTTCCTCCAACATAGGAACATTAAATGCCTACAAGCATTTTTCTTGACACTTTATTTATTTTGCCTCTTTGAATTTTTACAAGAACCCTCTGGAGTGGTTATGATTATAATCTCCATTCTAAAGTTGAAGAACTACATCAAACTCAAAAGCTTCTGCACAGCAAAGGAAACTATCAAAGAAATGAAAAGGTTATCTATGTAATGGGAGAAAATATTTGCAAACCACATCTGATTTGAGGTTAATCTACAAAATATACAAAGAACTCATGCCATTCAATATTTTAAAACTTAATTTAAAAAATGAACAAATACTCGAATAGATATGTTTCCAAAGAAGACATATAGATGGCCAACAAGTATACAAAAAGGTGCTCAACATCACTCATCATCAGGCAAAGGCAAATCAAAACCACAATGTGGTATATTACCTCACATCTCTTAGGATGTCTTTTATCACAGGGATAAGTGGTGACCAGCGCTGGCAAGGGTATGAAGAAAAGGGAAGACTTGTGCATGGTTGGTGGGAATGTAAACTGGTATAGTCACTATGGGAAACAATATGGAGGTTCCTCAAGAAAGTAAAAATAGAACTACCATATGATCTCGCAATCCCACTTCTGGGTATATTTCCAAAGGAGATGAAATCACCATCTCAAAAAAAAATCTGTACTCCCACATACACTGCAGTATAATTCACAATAGCCAAGGTATGGAAACAATCTAAGTGCCTGTCAGTGGATAAATGGACATATATATATATATAACCTAAAACAAAACAAAACAAAAGTTGAACTCATAGAAAAAGAGAGTAGAATGATGGTTGCTCAGGGTTGGGGTGTGGGGGGGGGAACAGGGAGAAGCTGGTAAAATGGTACAAACTTTTAATTTTAAGATGAATAGGGTCTGAGGGTCTAATGTATAACATGGTGACTACAGTTGATAATAATGTGTTGTATAATGAAAATTGATAAGAGAGTAGAACTTAATGGCTCTCAAGCACACACAAAGGTAAATATGTCAAGTGATGAATGTGTTAATTCAATATTAGAAAACTTTCCACAATGTATATATGATATCAAATCACCACGATGAATAGTTCAAATATCTTATAATTTTATTTGTCAATTATACTTCAAAATTGAAGAAACTGGGGACAAGTTGCTTATTCAAGGTCACATGGCTAGTAGATTGTGGATCAGGGCTTGAACTCAGAAAGTCAAGCTTCAGTGCCCGGGGTTTTCAAGCAGTGTGTTCTACTGTATGTCTGTCTCATTGAGGTAGCCGTAGATCTACCTATTTCTTGGAAAAAATTATGACATATGTAGCTGGAGGTTAAAGAACAGTTTGCCATGCGAGTAAAGATACTGGCATTTCCCTTCCAAGGCCAAGGGCATGAGGGATGGCACGGGACACACTGAGCGAACAGGTGTGGTCCAGACCTAGTGCAGGTACTTCTTGTGTGATCTTGGGCTGGGTATTCAACTTCTTTAAGCTTTAGTTTCCCTTGTGTAAATGGGTCACCTCATATAGGTGTTATTATAGATAAAGAAAGTAATACAAGCGTAGAATACAGGTTCCTTCCAAAATGTTAGCTGGTAGTGTTGAATGACAGCCAAAATCAGGTGGCAGCATAGAAATGAGGGAGGGGAATGCAGACACCTCATGAAGGGATAATCCATACACAGCTTGGCAGTTAGATGTGCAAGGTGAAAGAGAAAAAAGAGGGAAAATTCCTGAGGTCTCTGTGACCAAGAAAATGGGAATGCCATTGAAGTAGGCAAGGAACAGTGTGAGGGACGGTAAGTCATGAGAAACATGCAATTCATTTTATTCACCATTTACTGTGTGCCACCCTGCTAGCTGATTTAGAACGACTGCACCTTTTTCAGTCCTCAACAATAGAAGGAGATACCATTCTCATTATTAATGATATTATCATCCCTATATTACATATAGGAAAATTGAGACTAAAGAGGGTAATTTAAAGGTGATGCAGCTGGTCAAAGACAGAGCTGAGAGCTGAACCCACCTGTCCGATTCAAAGCCATGCCCTTGGGGCACCTGGGTGGCTTAGTGGGTTAACTGTCTGACTCTTGATCTCAGTTCAGGTCTTCATCTCAGGGTTGTGAGATCTAGCTGTGTTGGGCTCCATGCCTAAAACAAAACAAACCCAAACAAAGCCATGCCCTTAAGCCCTATGCTGGCTGTGACCTCAGAGGAAAGACTTGAGCAGAAAGGAGAGCGTGAAGACATGTGTTTCTCTTTCCTCTATATTCCAGTTATTCTTTTCCTGTATATTTTTCATTGTATATCAAGTATCCATGTATATCAGAGTGCTGTTTTATTTCCCCTTCTATGTTATAAACTTTTTGAAAGCAGACTCTGAAACTCTTGAATTTTCAGTGCCTTGCACTTAGGAGGTGCTCTCCTACATAGTGAATGAATGAATGAATGAATGAATGAATGAATGAATGAATGAATGAAAAAATAAGAAGAGTCAAAGGACCAGACAGAAGGATCTTGAAGCCATTGCATAGATGCAGTATTTCACATATTCATGAAAAGAAAGCTGAAAGCAAATGGTATTAGAATAGCATAAGGAAAAACACATTCAGACTGAGGTGCATCCCTGAGGTCTGTGAGCATCTTTTATTATTTTCCCAGGCTCCCTAATTTTTTACAATCACACAAAATCTCTGTGCTTGTCATTGAATCCTGTGAGGATCAAATTTATGGGAAATGTCCACCATTTGTCAAGATGCCGTTTATTGCAATTGTTCATTTCTTTTTTTTTCTTTTTTATCTGCTTTGCCCTCCCATCTGGAAAGTTAAAACAATGCATTGTTTTCTGTGATATTTGAACTTCAAAAGGACTGTTGGCATCACCCTTCATCCATTTATTATAGTCCTCTCTCTAGTAACAATGATAATTGATAAAGAAAACTTGAATCCATTTCTACTACAGTCTAGATAACTTGTATACTAAGGCGAGATGATAGTACAGAATGGAACGTTAGACTTTCTAGTCATACAATAGTAATCAGTAAGTTCTTCAGAGACATCTCAGCTCAAATATCCTCTTGTGTTTAACACCAAGAGGTGGGAAGTAAACTGAGGGAGAAGATTTTGTGCCAGGAACGTTCCTCAGTGGGACTCTGACTCACAGTCCAACTTGCCCACTTGCTTGGGACTGGCCAGTCATTTTGGGTAGATCTAGACCAAGCTTCCACTCAAATCAGCGCAGAAGGGCCTTGTCTTCCCGAGTAAAGACTCTGTCCAAGAGGTTAAAAAATGAATGTGATCTTTCACTGCACACAGGTTAATTCCTGGCGAAACAGGCACTTACCAGCGAAGAGCTGAGTGCTCCAGAAGGACCTGCCTTTCCAACCACCTTAGAAGCCTGACACAGGGCTGCTGTCCACCCACATGGAGGTACCTGGAAATCTTCAGTTGGAGTCAGAACTTTGGACCAGAGGATCAATGTTAAGCCTTTAAAAGATCACGACGCTAATGACATAGGCTGCCTGGATAGGATGGAGGTTTTATCCTTCCATCTTTCCTTCTGGATTAAATAAAAAAATATTTTCTATCACTGGAGCATAAGCTTATGAGAGTCAAGACCTTGTCTGCTGTGTTCATTTTGGGTTTCCTACACTTGTCACAGTGCCCATCAGAGAAAAGGTGCTCAAAGAATATCAGGGAATCAGAGCTCAAAGAATATTGTGAAGCAAACAGACGAATGAATGAGATAATGCATTAGCATATAGGGTATGCCATCTAGTATATGTCTTCTGTGACTGATGTTATTAATTTAAAGACAACATTCTGTGGGCACTGCTAACCTGTTTTTTTTCCTTCTGTGGATGCCAGAATCTTACTCTAAAAGGTCAAGTCAGGTCTACTCATACCAGATACCCACTTCTGAGCACATGTGAGAGAATCTTAATTTAAGATTTATGACAAAGATAAAAGCCATTGATGAAGATTGAGGATGACTGATCCCACGCCCCAAACGAGAGCAAGCTCCAGTCACACATGAGAAACTATGAAGGAGGGACAATGGGTTTTGTATTGGGTTTTAGTTCCTTTTCACTAAAGAGCTGGTTTCCAGCTTAACCAGCATGACTATGGCTCTGTGTGAGTCTCATCTATATCTTTTTTCGAGTGTTCCATATTTTATCTCCCAAGTTCCCTTCTTGCTTGAGAGTCCTTAGTATCATCACAGAGTCTTCAGTCTATGTTAACCTGTGCTCTTTGCCCTGAAATCTTGTCTGCATTTTGTGCCCCCATGGTCTGATCAGGGGGAGGCTTCCCCAGGGTACTGGATGATGGGAAAGGCTTGTTAGCCCCTTTTCAGGGAGGCGGGGAGAATCACTTGGTGTTCAGAGATTGCGTTCCCCATTTGTCGACACCATGACATTTTTCAGGCATCACCAGGAAACAGCTCTCAGGTGCTGAGACAATGCTATTGTCTTCCATAACTGGAACCCTTGCTTACACTTGCACATACTACTTCAATTAATCCTGATAGCTACCCCAGGGCCAATGATCATTATTCCATTTTTCAGAATTTGCTAAAGGCAGACTTGCCCTAAGTGCACACCATAAGATACTAGTCACCCAGATGCTTCATTTTGGTGGGGAGAAAAAAGGCATTCATTGGTCAAAGAAGTTTGAAAAAAGATACATAAATCCCCTTCCTGTAAATTCTCAGTGCACATTAATCCTGTAGCAAAGAAATTTATTTAACTTTGTTTAACCCAGAATATCCTATACTTGGATCTCTCTGTTCCTTTATAATACCGTTGGAAATGCTGGCTTAAAACACAGAACAAGTAAAGGAGAAGAGGGAGAGAAAGATGTGAATCTGTGGCCTCTTGACCTTCACACAGCACACTACACGGTATACCTTCCCTCACTAGTTCATTAATGTATATAAGTTTATCTAATATACATGATTTATCACAATGTACATACCATACCACACTACCTTCTTCTTTTTACTGCTTCATTGAGATACACAACTTTACCCGAATATCTAGGTAGAGTATTGAAGGTAGAAAATATGAGCCTAAGGGAAATATATACAGGACCATTTGAGGAAGAAGGGAGATTGGGGACAAGCACACAAGACAGAGAGAAATATTCTCCAGGCTGAGTGCCTCTGCAGTGACTTAGGAGAAATAGGGGAAGGCTGTAGAAGCAGTCCAGCAGATTCCAGGCTTTGGGTATCACTATTAACAATATCTTTCATGTTTACATGGCACTCTATAGTTTGCAAAGCACCTGTAAATGTACCATGAAGTTCGATTCTCATAGCCAGTGTGCTGGTAAGTGTCGAAGATTCTGCTTTTATGAACGAGGGGAAGTCCAAGAAAGACCTTACTCAATGTCCATATGGTTTGTACTATGACTGAGAGTTCCAATAAAATCTTATTATTTTAAATCCAGGGTCTTTCCAGGGCAAGGCTCTGTGACTGATGACAGATGAGGCTAACATGGACATAGAATAAAATCTGGGGACAAATTAAGATGTGAGAAAAAGCCAAAGGTCATTCAGCTCACAATTTCTCCTAGAATGGACCACATATTGACAGCCCATTTAGGGAGGCGTACACAAAGAGCTGGCATCCTATTCCAACACCGGAAGCACATGCTTGCCCCTGTGAGGTGTTGCCTCTTCTTTAGAAGAGGCTGGTGGGACATTTGGGAATGTGAAGAATGACATGAGTTTGGGCAAGAACTTTCACAGGTTGGGAGCCCTTCTCCCAGAGCAGGCATAGGGGCATCGAAGAAATTGGAGAGGCTGGTGAGCCGAAAGAGGGTTAGGGTTCCTGGGCTCACAGTGGGAGGATTGGAGGTAATTCTGAGCTAAGAGGAAAGAGGCAGCCTGGCAAGTGGTAAACTTAAAAGTCCACACGTAAAAGGGAAAGAATTCTTCAAAAGAATGAAAACCAAGTGTTCAGACACCCCAGAAGGAGAAACTTGAAGGGAGTCTTAATTAAATCATGATGATTGAGTCATAAATTATTTCCATGGTAAAACACAATGTATTTCCTTCTCTCGTGCATCATTTCCTTAGGATTTCTTTTGTGTGCATTTTCCTAAAACACCAAGCATCATTGCAAGATTAAAAAGTGGCTGGTCCCATTGACCATTACATGAAATGAAGGCTAATCACTGAACTTCAAGCCAAGGGAGAAAAAAGTAGTGATACCTGTCTTTCTGGGTTCCTGTCTCCTATGTGCCTGCCATCCAGGCTCCCAAACTACATTTTCCCCCCAGAAAATGAAAGATGAGTTTCTAAAACCCTGGCTTTTGAGGGAGAAATAAAATTGTTCCTTTATTAATCATAACCAGATTTCTTCCTTCACATCTGCAGAACTCTAAGGCAACAGCTTCCCCATCTTTTCTGGGACTCCTACTTCTCCTGGCAACTTGCTTCCAGAACTAGAAGCACCAGGAATGTCCTGACCTTCCTCCAGTAGCCTGTGACACAGGTCAGGATCCACACATGTCTGCCTCATGCCTCCACCCTACGTAAAATACTTCAGTGGTCTCCCCATTGCCTGCCGGATAAGGTCAGAATTTGTTAGCATAACATGTAACGCCTTCATGGTGTGTCCTCAGTCTACATGTCTAGTCTTTACTGCCGAAGGTCCACTCCCCGGCTTGTAGCCTGCACCTCAGCCTCACTGAGATTTCTGCCTTTACTCAAGCAGGTCAACCATGTGCTGACCCACTTCTAAGGTTTGGCTCAAGGTGTCACTCCAACTTGGAATGCTGTCACTGTAAGCTTCCACCCCTGTGTTCTTCATGGGCCCACCTGCTCATAATCAAGGGCTCCGTTTAAGGGTCATTTCTGGAAGTTTTTCCTTATCCTACCTACTCCACAACCCAATCCACAATAGATGAACACCGGTGTTTACACTGCCATCACACTGAATATTGTAATCATCTTCTGACTTGTCTCCTCAGTCTACACATATCACACAATTGTTTTTTGAGTACTCACTCGATATTGATTAGTCAATGGTGAGCAAAACAAACATCCAGCTTATAGTCTAGTGGAGAAAATCAACAATCAAAAGATCCCATATAAAAAGGGAAAGGATTCCATCAGTGCCTAAAATTATAGGCTGGAGGAGGATTTTGGGGAGAGGTGATTACTGTGCTGAAACCTGCCAAAGTATGAATAAGAGTTAACTAAAGGAAGAGAGGAGGAAGCATTCCAAAGAGGACAGAAAGTCCTGCTTTTATTTATCTGTGAGCCCTGATGAATGGAGGCATGAAGCCATTTTTTTGGGAGATAGAAAGCTGAATGAGTGAGGGATTTAATAAATAAATGATAGCTGAGATACTGGAGTTCGGAGAACAGCCTCAGGCCTCTATGTTAGCAACCAAAGAATTTAATCTGAAAGTCCTTGGATCTGCCCCATGAGCCTGGTGTCACAGCCCCTCTTCCCACTGCTGTAGGATAAGGAAAACTGTTTCAGTGGTCAATCCCAAAGGACCACCTGCCACCAAAGGATGGTCAAGAGGAAGTCAGTAAGAAAACAGCCTTTTAGAAATGGATACCAAAAGTCTGAGGCCAAATTATCTGAAAAATAAGGACAATGTTGGGAAAGGGGGAAGGAAGGAAGTAGAGATGAAAGAAAAGAGTGGGAACCATGCAAAGATGGTTCTGGCCATAGAAAAGGCAACCGTTGAACCCTTTAGTTTGGGCAGAAGCCAGGCATAATTATTAAGAGTATAATCCTGTTCTAGAACCGCTGAGAGGAAATCTGAAACCTTGGGCTCTGTGTAAGTAAAAGTTTGTTTTCCCACCCCAAAGTGTGTGTTTGCTTCCAAGCCTTAGGGCTATTTGTCACTGTCAGACCCCTGGGGGCCGAGGCAGGGGTCTCCATGGAGAACGGGGAAATTTAGGGAATGTTTGTTTATATTTTTGATAATATAAAGGGTGTTATTGTTATCCTGATCTCATTAAGTCATTTTCTCTTTCATTTTTCTAATTCACTATGCAGGGAGCCTAGGAATTTATTTTCATTTACTCTTAAACCTCTAAAGTCATGCCAGGAGCAGATATACAACCATTCCCCTTGGGAAGGAGCATTGCCTTCCAATCTGGAAAAGCATGAGGAGCTGGTCTCTATTGATTTTTAGTCAAAGCCATTGTCACTGGTGTAATCATAAGCATCTGCCCCATGTTGAAGGGGGCTGTTTGTCCAAATATCTGCTCTTTCATGTTGTTCGGGACTCCAGCACTAATCTGAAAATTCCTCTTTGGTTTTCTGAAGGGACCCCTTTGCCTCCCAGGAACAAGAGCACATTCCACTCCTTGGCATATGCTATAAAGCCTCTTTGACTAGAACCCTGCCACCTGAAATTTCAACTTTATAAGGAAGGTTTTAAAAAAAAGAAAGAAAGAAAAAGTGAGAACCAGGAAGTTAAGCCCCATTAGCAGTCAGGAGCAACAGTGTAAGTGTCATGAATGGAACGTTATACACATTACTTCAAAGAACACATTTCCAGGTCCTCACTGAAGCAAAAAGACAGTAAGAAAGGAGTGCTAACTCTAAAACGAGACAGCCCTCAGTGCAGCCCCATCCCTTCCACTGATAAACCATGTGAACTGGAACAAATTTTGGGAATAGGCCTCTCCTTAGTTCTCATTTCCTCCATCCATCAATGGGCAATAGGAAACTTAGCTTAAAAGATTCCTGATGTGATTAGGAGTTAGAAAATAAGATCTCAAAGTTAAAGCTTACTTATTTAGTCTTATTTCCAACACAAATACAGCACATTTCCTTCTCTGGATTTCTCAAGTCCACCACTGAGCAGGCCTGGAATTCAAAGCAGGAAGAGCTTCCCCTGAATGGTGGTGAGAAAGGACCTGTTGTCAGCTGATAGCAAAGAAAAGCTGACTCGCCAGAATCCAGATAGGCATCCATCTGCAGTGTTTGACCCCAGAGTCGGAGACATTGGTCCTACCCTTCTCAGTAGGCCCTGAGGGCAACTTAAAAACTCAGCAAAATGAGAATGGTTCAATATAACACTCCCCACCCGCATCCCCAAAACAGTTTATGTTCTTTCAAGAATGTCATAGTTAAGGAGGCAGGCAGTAAGGAAGATTTTGGAACCATTTTCATCTGTGATTTTTTAGTTTCTTTCATTCTACATTCACCCAGTTGAGCACCTGTCATGTTCCAGGCACTGTTCCATACTTGAAATGTATCAGGAAACAAGACAAAAATCTCTGCCCTTGGGAAGCTGAAATTTTTTGCAGAGAGAAACAGGCAATAACCAAATAACAGCAAAGAAGTAAACAAATACATTATGGTCAAAGGTGCTAAGTGTGATGAAAGAAATATAGGGCAGGGGTGATGAAAGTCAGAAGGAGAGAGACAGGCTATGTTTAAAACAGAGTAATTGGAGAAGACTCAAAAATAGTTCTGTACTTTTTGATATCTGAAAAACCTGAAAGGAGGCTGGTTCTGGAAAAGCCAAGAAATCACAACTCCTTCTCTGTTATTGAATTTCTAAATTGAAGTCTAAGTTTCTATCTCACTGCCCAGGTAGACTTAAATTCTTTAAGACTGAGCTCCAGTGTGTTCCCACAGTGCCTAGGGAATCAACAGATAGTTACACACTCAAGCTATTTTGATGCGTGAATGAATGAGTGATCAATAAGTGGGACACTCTCCTCTGAGAAATCATGGCTTATTTTGCTCCAACAAATTGAGTATCTATTATCTTCCAAGTGGTTCAGCCACCTTGTCCCCTAGACCAAGCATACTTCCTCCTCCCTTCCTCTCTCCCTGGTCAATTTCTCATTCACCGTCCCCAAGAGAATAGATCACTTGGGGACAGTGTGGCACCTTCATCATGGAAATCTACTCTAGGCAGCATCCAGCAAGCTACTTCATGGCTGGATTTCCTTATAGTTCTTTTCTGTTCTGGCAAAGACCAGAGGTCCAGTGTATTGTGAGCAGGGGGCAGTAGGCCGTAGGCAAGGTGAAAATAGAGATTGAACCTCCTTCAGAAGGAGGCAGTAGGCAAGGTGAAAATAGAGATTGAACTGCCTTCAGAAGGAGGCTGCAAGAAGAGCAGGCACACATAGTTTCAACAACAAATTAGAAGACAGAGAACATGAGACCAAGGTTATTAGAGAAGCCCCTGACTTGTGTGAATCTCTATGGTTTTAATA